>NC_060181.1:6290744-6373244 GCF_021184085.1 Oncorhynchus gorbuscha
GTGTGTGTGTGCGTGTAATGTGTAATGTGTGTGTGTGTGTACGTGTGGTGTGTGTGTGTGTGTGTGTGTGCGTGTAATGTGTGGTGTGTGTGTGTGTGTACGTGTGGTGTGTGTGTGTGTGTGTGTGCGTGTAATGTGTGGTGTGTGTGTGTGTGTACGTGTGGTGTGTGTGTGTGTAATGTGTGTAATGTGTGGTGTGTGTGTGTGTGTGTGTGTAATGTGTGTGTGTGTGTGTGTGTGTGTGTGTGTGTGTGTGTGTGTGTGTGTGTGTGTGTGTGTGTGTGTGTGTGTGTGTGTGTGTGTGTGTGTGTGTGTGTGTGTGTGTGTGTGTGTGTGTGTGTGTGTGTGTAATGTGTAATGTGTGTGTGTAATGTGTGGTGTGTGTGTGTAATGTGTGTGTGTAATGTGTGTGTAATGTGTGTGTGTGTGTAATGTGTGTGTGTGTGTGTGTGTGTGTAATGTGTGTGTGTGTACGTGTGGTGTGTGTGTGTGTAATGTGTGTAATGTGTGGTGTGTGTGTGTGTGTGTGTGTGTGTGTGTGTGTGTGTGTGTGTGTGTGTGTGTGTGTGTGTGTGTGTGTGTGTGTGTGTGTGTGTGTGTGTGTGTGTGTGTGTGTGTGTGTGTGTGCGTGTAATGTGTGGTGTGTGTGTGTAATGTGTGTGTGTAATGTGTGTGTGGTGCATTCTTCAGCTACATCACTACCGTTAAAGCAGAAACGCTCAGCGTTCGTAATTCCTGTGCAACAGTCAGGTGACATCAGAGAAGGTGACATCAGAGACGGTGACATCAGAGAAGGTGACATCAGAGAAGGTGACATCAGAGACGGTGACATCAGAGACGGTGACATCAGAGAAGGTGACATCAGAGAAGGTGACATCAGAGAAGGTGACATCAGAGAAGGTGACATCAGAGACGGTGACATCACGGGCCACTCCAGCCATGTACAGCTAACCTCTGCTACACATTCTAGACGTACCTTTAGGTGAACTGTGATTCTGGTGTTGTCTGTGTTTGGTTTGGTCTCCCTCTGTGTCCCCGATCCCCCTCCGGTTCCGTCTGTTACTGCCGTTGTTATTCCCCTTGCTTCCCTTTAACCAACTGAAGGCCTGGCCCAGGGACCCTCCGGTCTTCCTCTGCCCACGTTGGGCCTTCCCTTCCCGGGCTAGGATCTCAGAGACCTCCCTGGGCACCAGCTCACCCACTGAGCTCCGCCGGGACATTACTCCTGAGGACCTGAGGGTTACGGGATGGTACTGCCCCGCCCCCCCTCTATCTCCTCTCTCTCTTTCTCTTGTCTCTGCTTTCTTCTTCTGTGGGTTCAGGGGTCATGGAGAAAAAGGATCAATTTGGCCTCCTCTGACCTCTTTCGACCATCCTTCTTTCGTTGTCCTGTTCTCTCTATTTCTGTATCAGTACTGGGACACCACCTTCGATTATTAGCAGAGGGGCAGAAAGAGGGAAGGATAGAAGGAGAAAAGGGGACAGAAATCAAATGTTATTTGTCTCTTTCTCTCTATTCATTTTTAAAAAATCAAGGGGCTTTATTGGCATGGGAAACATGTGTTAACATTGCCAAAGCAAGTGAAGTAGATAATATACAAAAGTGAAATAAAAATGCTCTCTCTCTCTTTCTCTCTCTCTCTCTCTCTCTCTCTCTCTCTCTCTCTCTCTCTCTCTCTCTCTCTCTCTCTCTCTCTCTCTCTCTCTCTCTCCTGTTCTGAGTACTACCCACATTCCCCAGCCAGCACCACCCTGTTCTGAGGACTATTCACATTCCCCAGCCAGCACCACCCTGTTCTGAGTACTACCCACAATCCCCAGCCAGCACCACCCTGTTCTGAGTTGTACTCACAAGCCCCAGCCAGCACCACCCTGTTCTGAGTACTACCCACAATCCCCAGCCAGCACCACCCTGTTCTGAGTTGTACTCACAAGCCCCAGCCAGCACCACCCTGTTCTGAGTAGTACCCACAATCCCCAGCCAACACCACCCTGTTCTGAGTGAGTAGTACCCACAATCCCCAGCCAGCACCACCCTGTTCTGAGTAGTACCCACAATCCCCAGCCAGCACCACCCTGTTCTGAGTAGTACCCACAATCCCCAGCCAGCACCACCCTGTTCTGAGTAGTACCCACAATCCCCAGCCAGCACCACCCTGTTCTGAGGACTATTCACATTCCCCAGCCAACACCACCCTGTTCTGAGTAGTACCCACAATCCCCAGCCAACACCACCCTGTTCTGAGTGAGTAGTACCCACAATCCCCAGCCAACACCACCCTGTTCTGAGTACTACACACAATCCCCAGCCAACACCACCCTGTTCTGAGTACTACACACAATCCCCAGCCAACACCACCCTGTTCTGAGTACTACACACAATCCCCAGCCAACACCACCCTGTTCTGAGTACTACACACAATCCCCCGCCAGCCTGACCCACCCTGTAAAGCCTGAATATAAGACACAACAAAAGAGTAGAAAAGAATGAGCACCTTCATGGAGAGCTGCTGAGAAACATCCACACAGAGAGACAACACATCACCCCTCACTACACACACAGACAACACATCACCCCTCACTACACACACAGACAACACATCACCCCTCCCTACACAGAGAGACAACACATCACCCCTCCCTACACAGAGAGACAACACATCACCCCTCCCTACACAGAGAGACAACACATCACCCCTCCCTACACACACAGACAACACATCACCCCTCCCTACACACACAGACAACACCCCTCCCTACACACACACACACACACACATTCAATCCATGTGAAATGTACTCCAAAGTAACGTATAGAGTATTTAGGAAGGTATCTCTAGCCTCAGTCCTGTTATTTACTTATTTTCTTCTGTCCAATAATGTCCCATGAGGAAGAGCCACTGGTACTGCTCTATGTCTGTCTTTCTGTCTGTCTTTCTGTCTGTCGTTCTGTCTGTCTATTATCATCCAAGTAACTGCACCCCAGTGTAACACTGTTACACTACACTACACAGTGTAGCACTACTCAGTCAATAGAGGAATCCAGATAGCTGACAGAGCGTGTAAAACACACACACACACACACACACACACACACACACACACACACACACACACACACACACACACACACACACACACACACACACACACACACACACACACACACACACACACACACACACACACACACACACACACACACACACACACACACACACAGAGAGAGAGAGAGAGATACAGCCACGGACACCAGCGCTCAACTGTCTCACACACACCCGTGATCACAAACAGTTTTCCTCACTCTCCATTTAAAATATACAAACTCTCTCCTACTCACATTGCGAGCCATGCATCTTCTCCTCTCCCCTTCGGTGCCACCCTCTCTCTCTCTCTCTCTCTCTCTCACTCTCTCTGTCTCTATGTCTCTCTCTCTCTCTTTCTCCTCCCTCTCTCTGTCTCTCTCTCTCTCTCTCTCTCCTCCCTCTCTCTGTTTATCTGTCTCTCTGTCTCTCTCTATCTCTCTGTCTCTCTCTTTCTCTCTCCCTGTGTGCTGGCTGCAGTATTCTGTGTGTTTAGCACTGTGAGAGTGACTGAGGATCCATGCACTGTGCTGGCTGTCTGTCCCTCCCTCTGTGGGCTAGCCTCTCCTCCCACTTCCCACAGTGCTGTTAGTATTAGCCTCAGAGCTAGCTCTTTTTGCCTCTGCTCCCATTACAAATCCACAGTACTAGCACAAGCCTCAGAGATAGCTCTGTGATCCTCTCTTCCCATAGGATTAGCATTAGTGGAGTGCTAGCTCTATTGGCCTACATGCATTTACAAGTTAGGGAGAAGACGGGGATGGGGAGGAGGGAAGAGGATGGAGAAGTGAAGGGCAGGGGAGGAGAGAAGAGGCTGGAGAGGTGAATGGCAGGGGAGGAGATAAGAGGCTGGAGGGGTGAGGGGCAGGGGAGGAGATAAGAGGCTGGAGAGGTGAGGGGCAGGGGAGGAGAGAAGAGGCTGGAGAGGTGAAGGGCAGGGGAGGAGAGAAGAGGCTGGAGAGGTGAGGGGCAGGGGAGGAGAGAAGAGGCTGGAGAGGTGAGGGGCAGGGGAGGAGAGAAGAGGCTGGAGAGGTGAGGGGCAGGGGAGGAGAGAAGAGGCTGGAGAGGTGAGGGGCAGGGGAGGAGAGAAGAGGCTGGAGAGGTGAGGGGCAGGGGAGGAGATAAGAGGCTGGAGAGGTGAATGGGAGGACAGGAGGGTTAGAGTTAGGAGAGGTGAATAGGAGGACAGGAGGGTTAGAGTTAGGAGAGGTGAATAGGAGGACAGGAGGGTTAGAGTTAGGAGAGGTGAATAGGAGGACAGGAGGGTTAGAGTTAGGAGAGGTGAATAGGAGGACAGGAGGGTTAGAGTTAGGAGAGGTGAATAGGAGGACAGGAGGGTTAGAGTTAGGAGAGGTGAATAGGAGGACAGGAGGGTTAGAGTTAGGAGAGGTGAATAGGAGGACAGGAGGAGAATGGTTAGGGAGAGGATGGATACAGGAAGTGGAGAATCGTCAGCAATCAGATGGACATTACAATCTAGCTGATATTCTATAACATGGATATTACGTCTTGTACTCTAACGTCGTCAGTAAAATGATGATTTCATCTGTAGCACATTGAAAAGCCCTAAGGTGTTACCTAACAAGTAAGAGTGACATACAGTCTCAGCAGACTGCTCCGTCATCTCTTTGGCAGGTCCAAACCATTAGCTGTCAGGAGTCCAGGCTCAGGCGGGTTCCTAATTTAGCTCGCTGACAGGCCACCTAATTACGGGTCCAGCGGGATTCTAATAATTACATTCTGGAACATAAAGGTTAGAATCCTTGGAACAAAACCACTTCCTGGTTTTAATCATGTCTTATGCAAATGTAGTGTCAGAAATAAAGAGAGAACCTTAACTAACTGTAACAGACTGTAGATATATGGTTTATTAACAAAACAGGAAACAGTAAATACCTGATCACAGACTGTAGATATATGGTTTATTAACAAAACAGGAAACAGGAAATACCTGATCACAGACTGTAGATATATGGTTTATTAACAAAACAGGAAACAGGAAATACCTGATCACAGACTGTAGATATATGGTTTATTAACAAAACAGGAAACAGTAAATACCTGATCACAGACTGTAGATATATGGTTTATTAACAAAACAGGAAACAGGAAATACCTGATCACAGACTGTAGATATATGGTTTATTAACAAAACAGGAAACAGGAAATACCTGATCACAGACTGTAGATATATGGTTTATTAACAAAACAGGAAACAGGAAATACCTGATCACAGACTGTAGATATATGGTTTATTAACAAAACAGGAAACAGGAAATACCTGATCACAGACTGTAGATATATGGTTTATTAACAAAACATGAAACAGGAAATACCTGATCACAGAAAAAAAATATTTAAAGGATTTGAAAGCATACGTAAAGGATCTGGCTCCTAAAACAGACCCCCCCCCCCTCCCCTATTCCCTATATAGAGCACTACCTTTGACAGTTGTCATTGAGTCATGTTATTTGACATGGTTTAAACACGTCTTATGACTGGGGGGCAGTATTGAGTAGCTTGGATGAATAAGGTGCCCAAAGTAAACGGACTGCTCCTCAGTCTCAGTTGCTAATATTTGCATATTATTATTAGTATTGGATAGAAAACACTCTGATGTTTCTAAAACTGTTTGAATGATATCTGTGAGTATAACATAACTCATATGGCAGGCAAAAACCTGAGGAGAAATCAAAACAGGAAGTGAGAAATCTGAGGTTGGTATGTATTCAACACAGTTTCTATTGGAATCCCCTTGAGAAATGAATGAAGATTCACCTCCTAGGATTCCACTAGATGTCAACCTTCTATAGAAATTTTAATGAGGCTTCTACTGTGTTGTGGGACTGAATGACAGCAGAATTAATCAGGTGTCTGGCAGTCAGCCATTTTCTGGTCATGCGCATTGCACATGATAGCGACCTGCGTTCCATGGCTCCTGAGGACACAAATGAATACTCCTGTTGGAACTTTAGTGAAGATTAATGATAAAAACATCTAAATGATTGATTCTGTACTTAGTTTGAAATGTTTCTTCGACCAGTAATATAACTTTTTGAAGTTTTTGTCCGACGTAACGCTGACCAGAACGAGTGTTTGGATATGTATACCAAACGCGCTAACAAAAGTAGCTAATTGGACATAAATAACGGACATTAGCGAACAAATCAAGCATTTATTATGGACCTGGTATTCCTTTGAGTGCATTCTGATGAAGATCATCAAACGTAAGGGAATATTTAGCATGTAATTTAGGATTGATGTTGACTACAACATGGCGGCAAATTAGACTTGATTGTTCTGAGCGTCGTCTCAGATTATTGCATGGTTTGCTTTTTCCGTAAAGTTTTTTTGAAATCTGACACAGCGGTTGCATTAAGGACAGGTATATCTACAATTCCATGTGTATAACTTGTATTATCATCTACATTTATGATGAGTATTTCTGTCGAATCGATGTGGCAACATCACTGGATGTTTTTGGAACTAGTGAATGTAACGCGTCAATGTAAACTCAGAGTATTGGATATAAATATGAACTTTATCGAACAAAACATACATGTATTGTGTAACATGAAGTTCTATGAGTGTCATCTGATGAAGATCATCAAAGGTTAGTGATGAATTTTTATCTCTATTTCTGCTTTTTGTGACTCCTCTCTTTGGCAGGGAAAATGGCTGTGTTTTTCTGTGGCTTGGCTCTGACCTAACATTATCGTTTGTGGTGCTTTTGCAGTAAATCCTATTTGAAATCGGACACTGTGATGGGATTAACAACAAGATTACCTTTAAAACGGTATAAAATACATGTATGTTTGAGGAATTTTAATTATGAGATTTTTGTTGTTTTGAATTTGGCGCCCTGCACTTTCACTGGTCCGTGTGTTCATATCATCCCGTTAACGGCATCGCAGCCCAAACAGGTTTTAAATACCTACGGCAAGTCGCATACATAATAATATAATATACTTCATCAACAGTAACAAAATGCTATATCCCCACATGTAAACACAGTGATGTCTTCCAGATAGTAAAATAAGCTCATCTGATTTATATTTCAAAAATCTCTATATATTGACAACGCTTTTGGCTTTCGCACTTTCTGAAAAAAGTCCTCCTTGACCTTCTCTGTGTGCAACAACATCTCATCGTTTCCATTCGAAATTCGACATATTATGGATGAACGTCTTTTTTTGATGCGTTAATTCCGCATGGTTACAGGGTCAGTTCTGCATGGTTACAGGTATAATTCTGCATGGTTACAGGTATAATTCTGCATGGTTACAGGTATAATTCTGCATGGTTACAGGTATAGTTCTGCATGGTTACAGGTATAATTCTGCATGGTTACAGGTATAGTTCTGCATGGTTACAGGTATAATTCTGCATGGTTACAGGTATAATTCTGCATGGTTACAGGTATAATTCTGCATGGTTACAGGTATAATTCTGCATGGTCAGTTCTGTATGGTAACAGGGTCAGTTCAGGTAACAGGGTCAGTTCTGTATGGTAACAGGGTCAGTTCTGTATGGTAACAGGGTCAGTTCAGGTAACAGGGTCAGTTCAGGTAACAGGGTCAGTTCTGTATGGTAACAGGGTCAGGTCTGTATGGTAACAGGGTCAGGTCAGGTAACAGGGTCAGTTCAGGATACAGGGTCAGTTCTGTATGGTAACAGGGTCAGTTCTGTATGGTTACAGGGTCAGTTCTGTATGGTTACAGGGTCAGGTCTGTATGGTTACAGGGTCAGTTCTGTATGGTAACAGGGTCAGTTCTGTATGGTTACAGGGTCAGGTCTGTATGGTAACAGGGTCTGTTCTGTATGGTAACAGGGTCAGTTCAGGTTACAGGGTCAGTTCAGGATACAGGGTCAGTTCTGCATGGTAACAGGGTCAGTTCAGGTTACAGGGTCAGTTCAGGTTACAGGGTCAGTTCAGGTTACAGGGTCAGTTCAGGATACAGGGTCAGGTCTGTATGGTAACAGGGTCAGTTCAGGTTACAGGGTCAGTTCTGCATGGTAACAGGGTCAGTTCTGTATGGTAACAGGGTCAGTTCAGGTAACAGGGTCAGTTCTGTATGGTAACAGGGTCAGTTCAGGTTACAGGGTCAGTTCTGTATGGTAACAGGGTCAGGTCTGTATGGTTACAGGGTCAGGTCTGTATGGTAACAGGGTCAGTTCTGTATGGTAACAGGGTCAGTTCAGGTTACAGGGTCAGTTCAGGTAACAGGGTCAGTTCAGGTAACAGGGTCAGTTCTGTATGGTAACAGGGTCAGGTCTGTATGGTAACAGGGTCAGGTCAGGTAACAGGGTCAGTTCAGGATACAGGGTCAGTTCTGTATGGTAACAGGGTCAGTTCTGTATGGTAACAGGGTCAGTTCTGTATGGTAACAGGGTCAGTTCTGTATGGTTACAGGGTCAGTTCAGGTAACAGGGTCAGGTCTGTATGGTTACAGGGTCTGTTCTGTATGGTAACAGGGTCTGTTCTGTATGGTTACAGGTATAATTCTGCATGGTTACAGGTATAATTCTGCATGGTTACAGGTATAATTCTGCATGGTTACAGGTATAATTCTGCATGGTTACAGGTATAATTCTGCATGGTTACAGGTATAGTTCTGCATGGTTACAGGTATAATTCTGCATGGTTACAGGTATAGTTCTGCATGGTTACAGGTATAATTCTGCATGGTTACAGGTATAATTCTGCATGGTTACAGGTATAATTCTGCATGGTTACAGGTATAATTCTGCATGGTCAGTTCTGTATGGTAACAGGGTCAGTTCAGGTAACAGGGTCAGTTCTGTATGGTAACAGGGTCAGGTCTGTATGGTAACAGGGTCAGGTCAGGTAACAGGGTCAGTTCAGGATACAGGGTCAGTTCTGTATGGTAACAGGGTCAGTTCTGTATGGTTACAGGGTCAGTTCTGTATGGTTACAGGGTCAGGTCTGTATGGTTACAGGGTCAGTTCTGTATGGTAACAGGGTCAGTTCTGTATGGTTACAGGGTCAGGTCTGTATGGTAACAGGGTCTGTTCTGTATGGTAACAGGGTCAGTTCAGGTTACAGGGTCAGTTCAGGATACAGGGTCAGTTCTGCATGGTAACAGGGTCAGTTCAGGTTACAGGGTCAGTTCAGGTTACAGGGTCAGTTCTGCATGGTAACAGGGTCAGTTCTGTATGGTAACAGGGTCAGTTCAGGTAACAGGGTCAGTTCTGTATGGTAACAGGGTCAGTTCAGGTTACAGGGTCAGTTCTGTATGGTAACAGGGTCAGGTCTGTATGGTAACAGGGTCAGTTCAGGTTACAGGGTCAGTTCTGTATGGTAACAGGGTCAGTTCTGTATGGTAACAGGGTCAGTTCAGGTTACAGGGTCAGTTCTGTATGGTAACAGGGTCAGTTCTGTATGGTAACAGGGTCAGTTCTGTATGGTTACAGGGTCAGTTCAGGTTACAGGGTCAGTTCTGTATGGTAACAGGGTCAGGTCTGTATGGTTACAGGGTCAGTTCAGGTTACAGGGTCAGTTCTGTATGGTTACAGGGTCTGTTCTGTATGGTTACAGGTATAATTCTGCATGGTTACAGGTATAATTCTGCATGGTTACAGGTATAATTCTGCATGGTTACAGGTATAATTCTGCGTGGTTACAGGTATAGTTCTGCATGGTTACAGGTATAATTCTGCATGGTTACAGGTATAATTCTGCATGGTTACAGGTATAATTCTGCATGGTTACAGGTATAATTCTGCATGGTTACAGGTATAATTCTGCATGGTTACAGGTATAGTTCTGCATGGTTACAGGTATAATTCTGCATGGTTACAGGTATAGTTCTGCATGGTTACAGGTATAATTCTGCATGGTTACAGGTATAATTCTGCATGGTTACAGGTATAATTCTGCATGGTTACAGGTATAATTCTGCATGGTCAGTTCTGTATGGTAACAGGGTCAGTTCAGGTAACAGGGTCAGTTCTGTATGGTAACAGGGTCAGTTCTGTATGGTTACAGGGTCAGTTCTGTATGGTAACAGGGTCAGTTCAGGTAACAGGGTCAGTTCTGTATGGTAACAGGGTCAGTTCTGTATGGTAACAGGGTCAGTTCGGGTAACAGGGTCAGTTCAGGTAACAGGGTCAGTTCTGTATGGTAACAGGGTCAGGTCTGTATGGTAACAGGGTCAGGTCAGGTAACAGGGTCAGTTCAGGATACAGGGTCAGTTCTGTATGGTAACAGGGTCAGTTCTGTATGGTTACAGGGTCAGTTCTGTATGGTTACAGGGTCAGGTCTGTATGGTTACAGGGTCAGTTCTGTATGGTAACAGGGTCAGTTCTGTATGGTTACAGGGTCAGGTCTGTATGGTAACAGGGTCTGTTCTGTATGGTAACAGGGTCAGTTCAGGTTACAGGGTCAGTTCAGGATACAGGGTCAGTTCTGCATGGTAACAGGGTCAGTTCAGGTTACAGGGTCAGTTCAGGTTACAGGGTCAGTTCTGCATGGTAACAGGGTCAGTTCTGTATGGTAACAGGGTCAGTTCAGGTAACAGGGTCAGTTCTGTATGGTAACAGGGTCAGTTCAGGTTACAGGGTCAGTTCTGTATGGTAACAGGGTCAGGTCTGTATGGTAACAGGGTCAGTTCAGGTTACAGGGTC
The DNA here is from genome assembly GCF_021184085.1 of Oncorhynchus gorbuscha. Lineage (NCBI taxonomy): Eukaryota > Metazoa > Chordata > Actinopteri > Salmoniformes > Salmonidae > Oncorhynchus > Oncorhynchus gorbuscha. Next base: position 6,301,475 of record NC_060181.1, read on the forward strand.
AGTTCTGTATGGTAACAGGGTCAGTTCTGTATGGTAACAGGGTCAGTTCAGGTTACAGGGTCAGTTCTGTATGGTAACAGGGTCAGTTCTGTATGGTAACAGGGTCAGTTCTGTATGGTTACAGGGTCAGTTCAGGTTACAGGGTCAGTTCTGTATGGTAACAGGGTCAGGTCTGTATGGTTACAGGGTCAGTTCAGGTTACAGGGTCAGTTCTGTATGGTAACAGGGTCAGTTCAGGTTACAGGGTCAGTTCTGTATGGTTACAGGGTCTGTTCTGTATGGTAACAGGGTCTGTTCTGTATGGTAACAGGGTCAGTTCTGTATGGTAACAGGGTCAGTTCTGTATGGTAACAGGGTCAGTTCAGGTTACAGGGTCAGTTCTGTATGGTTACAGGGTCAGTTCTGTATGGTTACAGGGTCAGTTCTGTATGGTAACAGGGTCAGTTCAGGTTACAGGGTCAGTTCTGTATGGTTACAGGGTCAGTTCAGGTTACAGGGTCAGTTCTGTATGGTTACAGGGTCAGTTCAGGATACAGGGTCAGTTCAGGTTACAGGGTCAGTTCTGTATGGTAACAGGGTCAGTTCAGGTTACAGGGTCAGTTCTGCATGGTAACAGGGTCAGTTCAGGTTACAGGGTCAGTTCTGTATGGTTACAGGGTCAGTTCTGCATGGTAACAGGGTCAGTTCAGGTAACAGGGTCAGTTCAGGTAACAGGGTCAGTTCAGGTTACAGGGTCAGTTCTGTATGGTTACAGGGTCAGGTCTGTATGGTTACAGGGTCAGTTCTGTATGGTTACAGGGTCAGTTCAGGATACAGGGTCAGTTCTGCATGGTAACAGGGTCAGTTTTGTATGGTAACAGGGTCAGTTCAGGTTACAGGGTCAGTTCTGTATGGTTACAGGGTCAGTTCTGTATGGTTACAGGGTCAGTTCTGTATGGTTACAGGGTCAGTTCTGTATGGTTACAGGGTCAGTTCTGTATGGTTACAGGGTCAGTTCTGTATGGTTACAGGGTCAGTTCTGTATGGTAACAGGGTCAGTTCAGGTTACAGGGTCAGTTCTGTATGGTTACAGGGTCAGTTCAGGTTACAGGGTCAGTTCAGGTTACAGGGTCAGTTCTGTATGGTTACAGGGTCAGTTCAGGATACAGGGTCAGTTCAGGTTACAGGGTCAGGTCTGTATGGTTACAGGGTCAGGTCTGTATGGTAACAGGGTCAGTTCAGGTTACAGGGTCAGTTCTGTATGGTTACAGGGTCAGTTCAGGATACAGGGTCAGTTCAGGTTACAGGGTCAGGTCTGTATGGTTACAGGGTCAGTTCTGTATGGTAACAGGGTCAGTTCTGTATGGTAACAGGGTCAGTTCTGTATGGTTACAGGGTCAGTTCAGGTTACAGGGTCAGTTCTGCATGGTAACAGGGTCAGGTCTGTATGGTTACAGGGTCAGTTCAGGTTACAGGGTCAGTTCTGCATGGTAACAGGGTCAGTTCAGGTTACAGGGTCAGGTCTGTATGGTTACAGGGTCTGTTCTGTATGGTAACAGGGTCTGTTCTGTATGGTAACAGGGGGAAAATAGAAACAACTCAAAGGGTTAACAGTCTAGGTCTTAAGTCCGAGTGGTTAATCTTTTTTTAACCAAATCCGGCTTTAAACTTCTTCACAACAGTATCTCGGACCTGCCTGGTGTGTTCCTTGTTCTTCATGATGCTCTCTGCGCTTTTAACGGACCTCTGAGACTATCACAGTGCAGGTGCATTTATACGGAGACTTGATTACACACAGGTGGATTGTATTTATCATCATTAGTCATTTAGGTCAACATTGGATCATTCAGAGATCCTCACTGAACTTCTGGAGAGACTTTTCTGCACTGAAAGTAAAGGGGCTGAATAATTTTGCACGCCCAATTTTTCAGTTTTTGATTTGTTAAAAAAGTTTGAAATATCCAATAAATGTTGTTCCACTTCATGATTGTGTCCCACTTGTTGTTGATTCTTCACAAAAAAATACAGTTTTATATCTTTATGTTTGATGCCGGAAATGTGGCAAAAGGTCGCAAAGTTCAAGGGGGCAGAAAACTTTCGCAAGGCACTGTATATCAACATTTTGGGGAGCTTTTCAAACGTCCAAAATCGTCATCCGTTTCTATTGACCAGTCTGCTGTGTGAGTGGTTAGATCGACTATGAACAGTGAGAGCAGTCAGAGCATTCTCCCGAGAACTCAGAACACTCAGGTGAAAAGAATCCAGGTATTCCTATTCTCCTGCCAACCGCTGGTCCAAACATTCCATTCCCGGGTTGCTATGGAGACTAGACAGACCCTTAGAGAACTCATTTCTGAACATCAGATTGGAAACTGACTGGGCGTAGCCAGTCAGTAACGTCGAGTGTACATTTTAGGACACCCTCAGCCTCAATCCATAAACCTCACCCCTAGCTTGAGTTAATCATCACACCTCAGCCTCACTGCTCACCCCTCCGGATGTCCTAACATGTGCACCTTCAGCCTTAAGGCTATTGTTGAGGGACCCTGCCATTAACCTAAACATACATTAAAGCAAGATACCTTGGAGAAAGGTCCTTTCAACTAAAAACAAAAGTAAGTGAAAATAGGCTGAAGCCCGGAAAAAGAAAGGAAATTTACCAAATGACCCGGGGGGGCGTATGCGGCCTGAAGCCTGTTTCAAGAATTTGCGATAGTGAAGTTATGAAAAACGTATTTGTTATTCAAATTAAAAGCCCAATGAAATCTCGCCTTTGTGTAATGATTTAACTTGTTAGGGCTAGGGGAGTATCGCCGTCAGAGGGAGGAAATTGAGGCAGGGAAAGCGGAACGGCGACGTATTACCAACGAGGCAAGCACGAGACGCAGCCCCAAAATATTTTTTTTTGGGTGGGGGAACATGGGGTGATTGGCAGAGGTAGTGTTTAGACGTGAGCCAGCTCCTCGTGCTTACCGTGGGGAGCGTGTGACTGGTCAGGCACTGTGTGCATCACTGTTATGCAGAGATGCGCATGGTGTCTCCAGTGCGCATTCATAGCCAGGTGCGCTCTATTCCAGCTCCCCGCATTTGCTGCGCTAGAGTGGGCATCCAGCCAGGACGGGTTGTGCCGGATCAGCGCTCCTGGTCTCCAGTACACCTCTTCGGACCAGGATATCCTGCATCCAGTGCGTCCTGTACCAGTGCCCCGCACGTATTGAGCTAAAGTGAGCATCCAGCCAGGATGCATGGTGCCAGCTCTATGCTCCAGGTCTCAAGTTCGCCTCCACAGTCCAGTACATCCTGTGCCTCCTATCCGCACTCGCCCTGAGGTGCGTGTCATCAGCCCAGTGCCACCTGTACCGGTCCCACAGATCAGGCTTCCAGCAACAGTTCCCAGGTCAGAGCATCCAGCAACAGTTCCCAGGTCAGAGCTTCCAGCAACAGTTCCCAGGTCAGAGCTTCCAGCAACAGTTCCCAGGTCAGAGCTTCCAGCAACAGTTCCCAGGTCAGAGCTTCCAGCAACAGTTCCCAGGTCAGAGCTTCGAGCAACAGTTCCCAGGTCAGAGCTTCCAGCAACAGTTCCCAGGTCAGAGCTTCCAGCAACAGTTCCCAGGTCAGAGCTTCCAGCAACAGTTCCCAGGTCAGAGCTTCCAGCGACGTTTCACAGTCCTTTGTTTCCTTCCCCAGGCGTTACTGTTTCTGTTCCAGTGTCATGTCGGTGCGTTGTTTGTGTGTCTCTCCCTTTGTTTCCTTCCCCAGGCGTTACTGTTTCTGTTCCAGTGTCATGTCGGTGCGTTGTTTGTGTGTCTCTCCCTTTGGTTCCTTCCCCAGGCGTTACTGTTTCTGTTCCAGTGTCATGTCGGTGCGTTGTTTGTGTGTCTCTCCCTTTGGTTCCTTCCCCAGGCGTTACTGTTTCTGTTCCAGTGTCATGTCGGTGCGTTGTTTGTGTGTCTCTCCCTTTGTTTCCTTCCCCAGGCGTTACTGTTTCTGTTCCAGTGTCATGTCGGTGCGTTGTTTGTGTGTCTCTCCCTTTGTTTCCTTCCCCAGGCGTTACTGTTTCTGTTCCAGTGTCATGTCGGTGCGTTGTTTGTGTGTCTCTCCCTTTGTTTCCTTCCCCAGGCGTTACTGTTTCTGTTCCAGTGTCATGTCGGTGCGTTGTTTGTGTGTCTCTCCCTTTGTTTCCTTCCCCAGGCGTTACTGTTTCTGTTCCAGTGTCATGTCGGTGCGTTGTTTGTGTGTCTCTCCCTTTGTTTCCTTCCCCAGGCGTTACTGTTTCTGTTCCAGTGTCATGTCGGTGCGTTGTTTGTGTGTCTCTCCCTTTGTTTCCTTCCCCAGGCGTTACTGTTTCTGTTCCAGTGTCATGTCGGTGCGTTGTTTGTGTGTCTCTCCCTTTGTTTCCTTCCCCAGGCGTTACTGTTTCTGTTCCAGTGTCATGTCGGTGCGTTGTTTGTGTGTCTCTCCCTTTGTTTCCTTCCCCAGGCGTTACTGTTTCTGTTCCAGTGTCATGTCGGTGCGTTGTTTGTGTGTCTCTCCCTTTGGTTCCTTCCCCAGGCGTTACTGTTTCTGTTCCAGTGTCATGTCGGTGCGTTGTTTGTGTGTCTCTCCCTTTGGTTCCTTCCCCAGGCGTTACTGTTTCTGTTCCAGTGTCATGTCGGTGCGTTGTTTGTGTGTCTCTCCCTTTGGTTCCTTCCCCAGGCGTTACTGTTTCTGTTCCAGTGTCATGTCGGTGCGTTGTTTGTGTGTCTCTCCCTTTGGTTCCTTCCCCAGGCGTTACTGTTTCTGTTCCAGTGTCATGTCGGTGCGTTGTTTGTGTGTCTCTCCCTTTGGTTCCTTCCCCAGGCGTTACTGTTTCTGTTCCAGTGTCATGTCGGTGCGTTGTTTGTGTGTCTCTCCCTTTGTTTCCTTCCCCAGGCGTTACTGTTTCTGTTCCAGTGTCATTTCGGTGCGTTGTTTGTGTGTCTCTCCCTTTGTTTCCTTCCCCAGGCGTTACTGTTTCTGTTCCAGTGTCATGTCGGTGCGTTGTTTGTGTGTCTCTCCCTTTGTTTCCTTCCCCAGGCGTTACTGTTTCTGTTCCAGTGTCATGTCGGTGCGTTGTTTGTGTGTCTCTCCCTTTGTTTCCTTCCCCAGGCGTTACTGTTTCTGTTCCAGTGTCATGTCGGTGCGTTGTTTGTGTGTCTCTCCCTTTGTTTCCTTCCCCAGGCGTTACTGTTTCTGTTCCAGTGTCATGTCGGTGCGTTGTTTGTGTGTCTCTCCCTTTGTTTCCTTCCCCAGGCGTTACTGTTTCTGTTCCAGTGTCATGTCGGTGCGTTGTTTGTGTGTCTCTCCCTTTGTTTCCTTCCCCAGGCGTTACTGTTTCTGTTCCAGTGTCATGTCGGTGCGTTGTTTGTGTGTCTCTCCCTTTGTTTCCTTCCCCAGGCGTTACTGTTTCTGTTCCAGTGTCATGTCGGTGCGTTGTTTGTGTGTCTCTCCCTTTGTTTCCTTCCCCAGGCGTTACTGTTTCTGTTCCAGTGTCATGTCGGTGCGTTGTTTGTGTGTCTCTCCCTTTGGTTCCTTCCCCAGGCGTTACTGTTTCTGTTCCAGTGTCATGTCGGTGCGTTGTTTGTGTGTCTCTCCCTTTGTTTCCTTCCCCAGGCGTTACTGTTTCTGTTCCAGTGTCATGTCGGTGCGTTGTTTGTGTGTCTCTCCCTTTGGTTCCTTCCCCAGGCGTTACTGTTTCTGTTCCAGTGTCATGTCGGTGCGTTGTTTGTGTGTCTCTCCCTTTGGTTCCTTCCCCAGGCGTTACTGTTTCTGTTCCAGTGTCATGTCGGTGCGTTGTTTGTGTGTCTCTCCCTTTGGTTCCTTCCCCAGGCGTTACTGTTTCTGTTCCAGTGTCATGTCGTTGTTTGTGTTTCTTGTTGTGTATTTAGTTGCGTTTAATTTATTAAAAACACTCACTTCCTGAACGTGCTTCCCGACTCTCAGCACACTCGTTACAGCTAGCTACATAGGCTAGCTGCTGGACTTTGTACAATCAAGCTAACATTTTAACTAGGTAATGTTAGCGAGCTAGCTAACTAGCTAATAAAACATTATTATTTTTGCATTTATTGATTAACCTCTGCTTGAATACCCCCATATGCTGTCTGTCTATAGTAGCCACTCATTGTTCGCATACGCTTGCTCTGACTGGCAGCATGATGCAAGCAGATGTGTTGTTGCCGAGCAACACATCTGTTGTTAGAACTTTGAGATTCAGTTGAAAGATGTTTGTCAGAAAATCCTACAAAAAGGACATCACTGAGTATATGAGAGCGATAAATTACCAATTTGATAAAAACTGTTGCACCTACAAATTTATTCAATACAGCATTTTTATTTATTTATGTCCAATGGTCACTTTATGTACGCTATAGTCTTGTTTTAATCCCACGTCTAGAATTTGAGCTAAGTAGGTAGCAAAAAATACTATTAAAAATTAAATAGATAATGACCCTGTTTATACTGTACATCTGGCATGTGGTTCTCTGTAACGGACAGATGTTGATGAGAGGCGAGGAGTGTGTTCAAGTTGATCAATCAAGTTGATTTTCAAATGTTCATAGAGATTTGGGGTCAGATTGGCTTCAATATGATGGTAGGGAGATTTTCATTTAACAACTGAGCTTCCACCAATGCCTATAATGTGTTTTAGTTCAGTCAAGTGAATGAACAATGAGAGTAGGACTGAATGAAGGCAAATGGTTGAATCGTTGTCTTTTGAGGCAAGGTTGTGTGTGTGTGTGTGTGTGTGTGTTTGTCTTTTTTCAGAGAGAGCTGGTTGCCGGAGCAGAACTAATTCTGGTGTGGAGAGGACAGGACAGAGGCAGGTTTATTCTAACAGGCAGTCTGGATTTCCTGCCTTCTGTTGCTTCAACCCTGGCCAGAGCTGGTCCACACACACACACAATGCCATCCACCCACCCACCCCTACACATCTCTCTCTCTCACGCACACACACACACACACACACACACACACACACACACACACACACACACACACACACACACACACACACACACACACACACACACACACACACACACACACACACACACACACACACACACACACACACACACACACACACACACAGAAACACACACACACACACAGAAACACACACACACACACACACACACACAGAAACACACACACACACACAGAAACACACACACACACAGAGAAACACACACACACACACAGAGAAACACACACACACACACACACACACAGAGAAACACACACACACACCGAGAAACACAATCACACACTTCTCTATGAAGAGCCAGAACACATCCAACTATCTCCTGGTTATCAATCAATCAGATGTATTTATAAAGCCCTTCTTACATCAGCCGATGTCACAAAGTGCTCTACAGAAACACAGCCTAAATCCCCAAGCATTCAAGCAATGCAGGTGCAAATCACATTTTATTGGTCACATACACATATTTAGCAGATGTTTTTGGGGGTGTAGCAAAATGCTTGTGTTCCTAGCTGTGACTTGGGTGGTTGATTGTCCCCATCCTATCTTTTGGGCCTTCCTGTGAAATTGAGTGCTGTAGGTGTCTTGGAGGGCAGGTAGTGTGCGCCCGGTGATGCGTTGGGCAAACCGCACCACCCTCTAGAATGTCTTGTGGTTCCTGGCGATGCCGTACCAGGTGGTGATACACCCCGACAGGATGCTCTTAATTGTGTATCTGTAAAAGTTTGTGAGGTTTTTAGGTGACAAGACATGTTTCTTCTACCAAATTTCTTACAACTTCTACCAACAAGACACTGGATGGATGATATATAGACTTTGTGAGAAAATCTGGTGCTTAATGAAATTAAGGAGATGAGGGTGAAGGTCCAGAGAGCGCAGTAAATTCATTCCTGGTTAATTAACTTCTTGACCCACCCCATCACGTTAGCGGGATCATTTTCATCAACACCCGCTGAATTGTAGCGCACCAAATTCAAATAAAATTACTAAACATATTTAATAATGTTCATGAAATCAAAGTGCAATATAGCAAAACACAGTTTAGCTTGCTGTTAATCTCCCTGTCGTGTCAGATTTTAAAAATATGCTTTATAATGAAAGCAATCCAAGCGTTTGTGTGAGTTTATCGATCACTAGACAAAACATTATGAACACCTAGCATCAAAGTAGCTTGGTCACGAAAATTAGAAAAGCAATCAAATGAATCGCTTACCTTTGATGATCTTCTGATGTTTTCACTCACGAGACTCCCGGTTACACAATAAATGTTCCTTTTGTTCCATAAAGATTATTTTTATATCCAAAATACCTCCATTTGTTTGGCGCGTTATGTTCAGAAATCCACAGGCTCGAGCGGTCATGACAACGCAGACGAAAATTCCAAATAGTATCCATGATGTCCACAGAAATATGTCAAAAGTTTTTTATAATCAATCCTCATGTTGTTTTTAAAATATATAATCGATAATACTGTATATCAACCGGGACAATCGCTTTTTCAATAGGAGAGGGAGAGACAATGGCTGCCCCACTCTGTTACGCAAGCAAAACTAATGCGAATACCCAGCTATCCACTGAAGCAATGTTACCTTTCTCGCTCATTTAAAAAAAATAAAAGCCTGAAACTAAAAACTGTTGACACCTTGAGGAAGTGACAGGAAAAGGAATCTGGTTGACATTCCTTTAAATGGAGCGAAGGCAGGTTATGGAACATGGAGCTTTCAAAATAGAATCCACTTTCTGGTTTGATTTTCCTCAGGTTTTCGCCTGCAATATCAGTTCTGTTATACTCACAGACAATATGTTGACAGTTTTGGAAACTTTATAGTGTTTTCTATCCTAATCTGACAATTATATGCATATTCTAGTTTCTGGGCCTGAGAAATAGGCAGTTTGAAATGGGTACGTTTTTCATCCAAAAAAATCTAAATACTGCCCCCTACACTCAACAAGTTAAAGCACTACAACTTGGGGTAATGATGTTAGGGACATTATAGATATTATTATATTTCTGGTTTTCTACATGATTCCATATGTGTTATTTCATAGTGTTTCTCTATTATTCTACAATGTAAAAAATAGTTAAAGGATCCAACATTAGACAGCTGCAAAATAGTTGGGAAGAGATTTTCGATGTGCCGAAACACGGTTTATGAACTGATACACAAAACAACGCCGGATTCAAAACTTTGAGTTTTTCTATTTAAATGATTATATAAAATTATTGCAACCAATAGATATACACATGTATCAGGGATACCAACCATCCCAGCTATGCAAGGTTTTCTGCAAAGAGAAATAATCATTAGATCATTTGTTTTTTGGTACTGTCTATATGTAGCTTGTTTTGGTACTGTCCATATGTAGCTTGTTTTGGTACTGTTCATATGTAGCTTGTTTTGGTACTGTCCATATGTAGCTTGTTTTGGTACTGTTCATATGTAGCTTGTTTTGGTACTGTCCATATGTAGCTTGTTTTGGTACTGTTCATATGTAGCTTGTTTTGGTACTGTTCATATGTAGCTTGTTTTGGTACTGTTCATATGTAGCTTGTTTTGGTACTGTTCATATGTAGCTTGTTTTGGTACTGTTCATATGTAGCTTGTTTTGGTACTGTCCATATGTAGCTTGTTTTGGTACTGTCTATATGTAGCTTGTTTCTGGACACAGGTTCAGGAATGGTTGAAGAATAGTCACATTTACCTGGAGCTAACTCTGCAGATAGCACTACTGGGTGTATAGCACTACTGGGTGTATAGCACTACTGGATGTATAGCACTACTGGGTGTATAGCACTACTGGGTGTATAGCACTACTGGATGTATAGCACTACTGGGTGTATAGCACTACTGGATGTATAGCACTACTGGGTGTATAGCACTACTGGGTGTATAGCACTACTGGGTGTATAGCACTACTGGGTGTATAGCACTACTGGGTGTATAGCACTACTGGGTGTATAGCACTACTGGGTGTATAGCACTACTGGATGTATAGCACTACTGGATGTATAGCACTACTGGGTGTATAGCACTACTGGGTGTATAGCACTACTGGGTGTATAGCACTACTGGGTGTATAGCACTACTGGGTGTATAGCACTACTGGATGTATAGCACTACTGGATGTATAGCACTACTGGGTGTATAGCACTACTGGGTGTATAGCACTACTGGGTGTATAGCACTACTGGATGTATAGCACTACTGGGTGTATAGCACTACTGGGTGTATAGTATAATAATACTGTAAGTAAAAATCTAATAATATGAATTTACAATATTTAGAAACGATGCGAATAGAAAGGTTCAGAACATTTGTGGATCATCACAGTGCAGTTGAATGATGTATGGAAATTAGAGAGAAAAAATAGATGGTTTTCAGAGATAGATGGGAGGGGTTGAGTGGAGCTGAAGGGTGGGACTGGATGGTGGTCAGAGATAGATGGGAGGGGTTGAGTGGAGCTGAAGGGTGGGACTGGATGGTGGTCAGAGATAGATGGGAGGGGTTGAGGGTAGCTGAAGGATGGGACTGGATGGTGGTCAGAGATAGATGGGAGAGGTTGAGGGTAGCTGAAGGATGGGACTGGATGGTGGTCAGAGATAGATGGGAGGGGTTGAGGGAAGCTGAAGGATGGGACTGGAAGGTGGTCAGAGATAGATGGGAGGGGTTGAGGGTAGCTGAAGGACTAGAAGGTGTTCAGAGATAGATGGGAGGGGTTGAGGGTAGCTGAAGGATGGGACTGGATGGTCGTTGGAGATTGATGGGAGAGAGAGAGAGAGAGAGAGAGAGAGAGAGAGAGAGAGAGAGAGAGAGAGAGAGAGAGAGAGAGAGAGAGAGAGAGAGAGAGAGAGAGAGAGAGAGAGAGAGAGAGAGAGAGACAAGAGAGAGAGAGAGAGAGAGAGAGAGAGAGAGAGAGAGAGAGAGAGAGAGAGAGAGAGAGAGAGAGAGAGAGAGAGAGAGAGAGAGAGAGAGAGAGAGAGAGAGAGAGAGAGAGAGAGAGAGAGAGAGAGAGAGAGAGAGAGACAGACAGACAGAGAGAGAGAGAGAGAGAGAGAGAGAGAGAGAGAGAGAGAGAGAGAGAGAGAGAGAGAGAGAGAGAGACAGACAGACAGACAGAGAGACAGAGAGAGAGAGAGAGAGAGAGAGACAAGAGAGACAGAGAGAGAGAGAGAGAGAGAGAGAGAGAGAGAGAGAGAGAGAGAGAGAGAGAGACAGACAGAGAGACAGAGAGAGAGAGAGAGAGAGACAGAGAGAGAGAGAGAGAGAGAGAGAGAGAGAGAGAGAGAGAGAGAGAGAGAGAGAGAGAGAGAGAGAGAGAGAGAGAGAGAAATAGAATGGTAGCAGTAATAGCTTACTGGGATGCATTAAATGTTAAATGTTAAATGTTAAATGTTAAATGCATTAGTAGAGGGAGAGGCTCCGAGGGGATATCTCAGATATGGGAAAGCTAAATTAAGACACACACACACTTTCTATCTTTCTCTTTCTTTCTTTCTTTCTTTCTTTCTTTCTTTCTTTCTTTCTTTTCTTTCTCACCCTCCCTCTCTCAGGGCAGCAGGCCCATGCTGTCCAGTGGTGTTGTTTATGTTTCTCTCTCCGTCTCTCTGTGTTCCCTGAGCCACTCTGTGTCCCCCTGCATTCCTGCACCCTGCTCAGTCTGAGCTACACAAAGGACTGGCAGGGAGAGGGGCGGGTGGGCAGAGAGAGAGAGAGCGGTGCAGTATTACAGGGGGGAATAAATGGGATGTGGAAAAACAAGTTGTGACTGTATATATATTTCCCAGCGAGCAAGGAGTATGGGAGAGGTAGAGAAGGGTGGGATGGAGAGGTAGAGAAGGGTGGGATGGAGAGGTAGAGAAGGGTGGGATGGAGAGGTAGAGAAGGGTGGGATGGAGAGGTAGAGAAGGGTGGGATGGAGAGGTAGAGAAGGGTGGGATGGAGAGGTAGAGAAGGGTGGGATGGAGAGGTAGAGAAGGGTGGGATGGAGAGGTAGAGAAGGGTGGGATGGAGAGGTAGAGAAGGGTGGGATGGACTGGTAGAGAAGGGTGGGATGGAGAGGTAGAGAAGGGTGGGATGGACTGGTAGAGAAGGGTGGGATGGACTGATAGAGAAGGGTGGGATGGAGAGGTAGAGAAGGGTGGGATGGAGAGGTAGAGAAGGGTGGGATGGAGAGGTAGAAAGGGGTGACTGGTAGGGGGTAGAGGATAACAATACGATCAGATGGGATGAGAGAGAGACAGAGTGTTTTTAAAATGGGGTTCTGTGGCCTGAGAACTGAGGAAGAGAGAGAACTTAGTCCCATCAGAGGGTAATGTCCCATCAGAGGGTAATGTCCCATCAGAGGGTAATGTCCCATCAGAGGGTAATGTCCCATCAGAGGGTAGTGTCCCATCAGAGGGTAATGTCCCATCAGAGGGTAATGTCCCATCAGAGGGTAATGTCCCATCAGAGGGTAATAGCTGTTTTCCTTGTAACTCCTTTGTAAACTTCATCTGTCGTCCAGGTACTCCTGTAAACTCTGTCTCTGTCCAGGTACTCCTGTAAACTCTGTCTCTGTCCAGGTACTCCTGTAAACTCTGTCTCTGTCCAGGTACTCCTGTAAACTCTGTCTCTGTCCAGGTACTCCTGTAAACTCTGTCTCTGTCCAGGTACTCCTGTAAACTCTGTCTCTGTCCAGGTACTCCTGTAAACTCTGTCTCTGTCCAGGTACTCCTGTCAACTCTGTCTCTGTCCAGGTACTCCTGTCAACTCTGTCTCTGTCCAGGTACTCCTGTCAACTCTGTCTCTGTCCAGGTACTCCTGTAAACTCTGTCTCTGTCCAGATACTCCTGTCAACTCTGTCTCTATCCAGATACTCCTGTCAACTCTGTCTCTGTCCAGATACTCCTGTCAACTCTGTCTCTATCCAGGTACTCCTGTCAACTCTGTCTCTGTCCAGGTACTCCTGTCAACTCTGTCTCTGTCCAGGTACTCCTGTCAACTCTGTCTCTGTCCAGGTACTCCTGTAAACTCTGTCTCTGTCCAGGTACTCCTGTCAACTCTGTCTCTGTCCAGGTACTCCTGTAAACTCTGTCTCTGTCCAGGTACTCCTGTAAACTCTGTCTCTGTCCAGGTACTCCTGTAAACTCTGTCTCTGTCCAGGTACTCCTGTAAACTCTGTCTCTGTCCAGGTACTCCTGTAAACTCTGTCTCTGTCCAGGTACTCCTGTAAACTCTGTCTCTGTCAACCCCTGCCTGACCTCCCACTGTCAGGGACACGTTGTCAGGGACACCTTGTCAGGGACACCTTGTCATAGACACCTTGTCAGGGACACCTTGTCCGGGACACCTTGTCCGGGACACCTTGTCCGGGACACCTTGTCCGGGACACCTTGTCCGGGACACCTTGTCAGGGACACCTTGTCAGGGACACCTTGTCCGGGACACCTTGTCCGGGACACCTTGTCCGGGACACCTTGTCAGGGACAAGTGAGAGCATAGGGTACATTCTGTGTGAGTACAGCTTTTTGTTAAACCCTTTAAATAAATCCATTATGAGTAAATAATTATATTTACTATATAATTCATTATATTATTAAATGGTTAAAATGTCATCTAATTTTGTGGTGTGTTGTGTTTCAACCTTTAGCACAATCAACTTCATTCATTCTCTTGCATCTTAAACCTCCTTTGAAAATTGTCACAAAAAAAAAGAGAGTCCAGGATACAGGTCTGAGCCAAAACACACTGTCTGTGTAAAGATCCATCTGGCCAGCTGTCCAGGCTCAGAGAGGGAAAGAGAGAGAGAGGGGATTCACTCTGAAACACAACCATCCTGAAAAACATACCACAGTGGCCATGAGAAAGAAGTCTCAAAACCAACAAGCTTTATTGCACTACTGTGTATCATTGTTTTGCAATCTTCATTGCCAAACAGGACTGCCAACTAAATGTATTATATTAGTTTCTGTTATAGTTCTACTTCATTATAGTATATTCTACTCCATTCAACTATATTCTGTTCTATTATATTCTGTTCTATTGTATTCTATCCTATTCTGTTCTATTGTATTCTATTCTATTATATTCTGTTATATTGTATTCTATTCTATTATATTCTGTTCTATTGTATTCTATTGTATTCTATTCTGTTCTATTGTATTCTATTCTATTATATTCTGTTCTATTGTATTCTATTCTATTATATTATGTTCTATTGTATTCTATTATATTCTATTCTGTTCTATTGTATTCTATTCTATTATATTCTGTTCTATTGTATTCTATTCTATTATATTATGTTCTATTGTATTCTATTATATTCTGTTCTATTCTATTCTATTATATTCTATTCTATTATGTTCTATTGTATTCTATTCTATTATATTATGTTCTATTGTATTCTATTATATTCTGTTCTATTCTATTCTATTATATTCTATTCTATTATGTTATATTGTATTCTATTCTATTATATTCTGTTCTATTGTATTCTATTCTATTATATTATGTTCTATTGTATTCTATTATATTCTGTTCTATTCTATTCTATTATATTCTGTTCTATTGTATTCTATTCTATTATATTCTGTTCTATTGTATTCTATTATATTATATTCTGTTCTATTGTATTCTATTATATTATATTATGTTCTATTGTATTCTATTATATTATATTCTGTTCTATTGTATTCTATTATATTATTTTCTATTGTATTCTATTCTATTATATTCTGTTCTATTGTATTCTATTATATTCTGTTCTATTGTATTCTATTCTATTATATTATGTTCTATTGTATTCTATTATATTATATTCTGTTCTATTGTATTCTATTCTATTATATTCTGTTCTATTGTATTCTATTCTATTATATTCTGTTCTAGTGTATTCTATTATATTCTGTTCTATTGTATTCTATTCTATTATATTCTGTTCTTTTGTATTGTATTATATTCTGTTCTATTGTATTCTATTCTATTATATTCTGTTCTATTGTATTCTATTATATTATATTCTGTTCTATTGTATTCTATTATATTCTGTTCTATTGTATTCCATTATATTATATTATGTTCTATTGTATTCTATTCTATTATATTCTGTTCTTTTGTATTCTATTATATTATATTCTGTTCTATTGTATTCTATTATATTCTATTCTATTGTATTATGTTGTATTATATTCTATTATATTATATTCTGTTCTATTGTATTATGTTCTATTATATTCTGTTCTATTGTATTCTATTATATTCTGTTATATTCTGTTCTTTTGTATTCTATTATATTCTGTTATATTCTGTTCTATTGTATTCTATTATATTCTGTTATATTCTGTTCTATTGTATTCTATTATATTCTGTTCTATTGTATTCTATTCTATTATATTCTGTTCTATTGTATTCTATTCTATTATATTCTGTTCTATTGTATTCTATTATATTCTGTTCTATTGTATTCTATTATATTCTGTTCTATTGTATTCTATTATATTCTGTTCTATTGTATTCTATTATATTCTGTTCTATTGTATTCTATTCTATTATATTATATTCTGTTTTGTTCTATTCTATTGTATTGTATTCTATTCTATTCTATTATGTTCTATTATATTCTGTTCTATTGTATTATATTATATTATATTCTGTTCTATTGTATTATATTATATTATATTCTGTTCTATTGTATTATATTATATTATATTCTGTTCTATTGTATTATATTATATTATATTCTGTTCTATTGTATTCTATTATATTATATTCTGTTCTATTGTATTGTATTATATTCTGTTCTATTGTATTATATTATATTATATTCTGTTCTATTGTATTATATTATATTATATTCTCCTTCTATTGTATTATATTATATTATATTCTGTTCTATTGTATTCTATTATATTATATTCTGTTCTATTGTATTCTATTCTAGTATATTCTGTTCTATTGTATTATATTATATTCTGTTCTATTGTATTATATTATATTCTGTTCTATTGTATTATATTATATTCTGTTCTATTGTATTCTATTCTATTCTATTCTGTTCTATTGTATTCTATTCTAGTATATTCTGTTCTATTGTATTCTATTATATTCTGTTCTATTGTATTATATTATATTATATTCTGTTCTATTGTATTATATTATATTCTGTTCTATTGTATTATATTATATTATATTCTGTTCTATTGTATTCTATTATATTCTGTTCTATTGTATTATATTATATTATATTCTGTTTTATTGTATTATATTATATTATATTCTGTTCTATTGTATTATATTATATTATATTCTGTTCTATTGTATTCTATTATATTCTGTTCTATTGTATTCTATTATATTATGTTCTATTATATACTGTTCTATTATATTCTGTTCTATTATATTATGTTCTATTATATTCTGTTCTATTGTATTCTATTATATTCTGTTCTATTGTATTCTATTATATTCTGTTCTATTGTATTCTATTCTATTATATTCTGTTCTATTGTATTCTATTCTATTATATTCTGTTCTATTGTATTCTATTCTATTATATTCTGTTCTATTCTATTCTATTATATTCTGTTCTATTGTATTCTATTATATTATGTTCTATTATATACTGTTCTATTATATTCTGTTCTATTATATTATGTTCTATTATATTCTGTTCTATTGTATTCTATTATATTCTGTTCTATTGTATTCTATTATATTCTGTTCTATTGTATTCTATTCTATTATATTCTGTTCTATTATATTCTGTTCTATTGTATTCTATTCTATTATATTCTGTTCTATTCTATTCTATTATATTCTGTTCTATTGTATTCTATTCTATTATATTATGTTCTATTATATACTGTTCTATTATATTCTGTTCTATTATATTATGTTATATTATATTCTGTTCTATTGTATTCTGTTATATTATATTATGTTCTATTATATTCTGTTCTATTGTATTCGCAAGTATTCTGTTATATTCTATTATTTTCTGTACTATTATTTTCTAATATATACTGTTCTATTATATTCTGTTCTAATATATTCTGTTCTATTCAATTCTATTCTGTTCAGTTATATTGTATTATATTGTATTATTATATTATATTATATTATTATCTATTATATTCTATAATAGTTATTTCTATTATATTATATTTTATTTCATTCATCTATATTCTTCTCTATTCCATTATAATATATTTTATTATTTTCTATTATATTATATTCTGCTGTATTCTATTCTATTCTATTATACTCTATTCTATTCTATTCTATTTTATTTTGTTCTGTTATATTCTATTATATTCTGTTATGTTCTATTATATTATATTCTGCTGTATTCTAATCTCTTCTATTATATTATATTCTACTCTATTCTATTATATTCTGTTATTCTATTGTATTCTGTTCTATTCTATAATATCATGTTTTTTTATATTCTACTCTATTCTATTAGGGTCTGTTCTATTCTATAATATGATGTCTTTTTATTCTACTCTATTCTATTATATTCTGTTCTATTCTATAATATTATGTGTTTTATATTCTATTCTATTCTGTTATATTCTATATTATTATGTGTTTTATATTCTACTCTATTATATTCTGTTCTATTCTATAATATCTTGTTTTTTTATATTCTACTCTATTCCTGTATGGTCTGTTCTATTCTATAATATTATGTTTTTTTTTATATTCTACTCTGTTATATTATATTCTGTTCTATTATATAATTTTCTAATCTAATACTGCATGGCCAGTTTTATGAATTTCGCAAATACCTTGCAGAAATGGTCACTTGCTGACCAATACAGTATTGAAGGGAAAGAACCCTTTTGTTACAAGGAGATTCTTCCCGCCAAAACTGCAACATCCAAATGTGGATAAAGAATCATGTCAGATCATTTATTGTTTGGTGACATCATAATGGAAACATTGTAACTTTAAGAGCTTTCACAATGTACATGTCAGAGTTTTATCTAAATGTTGCAAAAACATATATGATTCAACTATTTGCGATAAGATGAAATGTGATTTTATCTATCTAAATGAGATAATTGTTTTCATGTAAAGTTTTACCCCGTCGGTAACCACACGTACATGAGCACAGACATAATGCCAAAAGGATGGAACGTCCCTTTTTACAGAGTGCTTATAAAAAGGACTCTTAACGAAATTGACATTAGACCAAAACATGCCAGGTTGCTACCGGTGTGTAGTGTTTCGATCTGTAGCCTGAATAATCAACCATTGAGACCAGCCAATGTACTGCTCATGTCATGCAGGTGAATGAGGACCCAAAAGCGACTTGGCGAAAACAGAGTCTTTAATCCAGTAACGTAATTCTACAAACATAAGACATAATTCCACTCGTAATGACGAGAACAGACTGGAGACTCGATCAAGAACTGCAGGTTGCCTCGGGAAGGCACTTGAACCTAGCAGACTCAGACACCTGCTCTCCACGCAGCATCTGAGGGAAACACGACACGACAGGGCGATACACAGACACAGCACGGTGAACAATAGACAAGGATCCGACAGGACAGGAACGGAAAACAAGGGAAGAAATAGGGACTCTAATCAGGGGAAAAGATAAGGAACAGGTGTGGGAAGACTAAATGATTGATTAGGGGAATAGGAACAGCTGGGAGCAGGAACGGAACGATAGAGAGAAGAGAGAGAGGAAGGGAGAGAGAAAAAGGGGAACGAACCTAAAAAAGACCAGCAGGGGAAAATGAACAGAAGGGAAAGCATAATGACAAGACAATCTAAGACAAAACATGACAGTACCCCCCCACTCACCGAGCGCCTCCTGGCGCACTCGAGGAGGAATCCTGGCGGCAACGGAGGAAATCATCAATGAGTGAACGGTCCAGCACGTCCCGAGACGGAACCCAACTCCTCTCCTCAGGACCGTAACCCTCCCAATCCACTAAGTATTGGTGACCCCGTCCCCGAGAACGCATGTCCATGATCCTACGTACCTTGTAAATAGGTGCGCTCTCGACAAGGACGGGAGGGGGAGGGAAGACGAACGGGGGTGCGAAGAAAGGGCTTGACACAGGAGACATGGAAGACAGGATGGACGCGACGAAGATGTCGCGGAAGAAGCAGTCGCACAGCGACAGGATTGACGACCTGGGAGACACGGAACGGACCAATGAACCGCGGAGTCAACTTACGAGAAGCTGTCGTAAGAGGAAGGTTGCGAGTGGAAAGCCACACTCTCTGGCCGCAACAATACCTAGGACTCTTAATCCTGCGTTTATTGGCGGCTCTCACAGTCTGTGCCCTGTAACGGCAAAGTGCAGACCTCACCCTCCTCCAGGTGCGCTCACAACGTTGGACAAACGCTTGAGCGGAGGGAACGCTGGACTCGGCAAGCTGGGATGAGAACAGAGGAGGCTGGTAACCCAGACTACTCTGAAACGGAGATAACCCGGTAGCAGACGAAGGAAGCGAGTTGTGAGCGTATTCTGCCCAGGGGAGCTGTTCTGCCCAAGACGCAGGATTTCTGAAAGAAAGGCTGCGTAGTATGCGACCAATCGTCTGATTGGCCCTCTCTGCTTGACCGTTAGACTGGGGATGAAACCCGGAAGAGAGACTGACGGACGCACCAATCAAACGACAGAACTCCCTCCAAAACTGTGACGTGAATTGCGGGCCTCTGTCTGAAACGGCGTCTAACGGGAGGCCATGAATTCTGAACACATTCTCGATGATGATTTGTGCCGTCTCCTTAGCGGAAGGAAGTTTAGCGAGGGGAATGAAATGTGCCGCCTTAGAGAACCTATCGACAACCGTAAGAATCACAGTCTTCCCCGCAGACAAAGGCAGACCGGTAATGAAGTCTAGGGCGATGTGAGACCATGGTCGAGAAGGAATGGGGAGCGGTCTGAGACGACCGGCAGGAGGAGAGTTACCCGACTTAGTCTGCGCGCAGTCCGAACAAGCAGCCACGAAACGGCGCGTGTCACGCTCCTGAGTCGGCCACCAAAAGCGCTGGCGAATAGACGCAAGAGTGCCTCGAACACCGGGATGACCAGCTAACTTGGCAGAGTGAGCCCACTGAAGAACAGCCAGACGAGTGGAAACAGGAACGAAAAGGAGGTTACTAGGACAAGCGCGCGGCGACGCAGTGTGCGTGAGTGCTTGCTTAACCTGTCTTTCAATTCCCCAGACTGTCAACCCGACAACACGCCCATAAGGAAGAATCCCCTCGGGATCAGTAGAAGCCACAGAAGAACTAAACAGACGGGATAAGGCATCAGGCTTGGTGTTCTTGCTACCCGGACGGTAAGAAATCACAAACTCGAAACGAGCGAAAAACAACGCCCAACGAGCTTGACGGGCATTAAGTCGTTTGGCAGAACGGATGTACTCAAGGTTCTTATGGTCTGTCCAAACGACAAAAGGAACGGTCGCCCCTCCAACCACTGTCGCCATTCGCCTAGGGCTAAGCGGATGGCGAGCAGTTCGCGGTTACCCACATCATAGTTGCGTTCAGATGGCGACAGGCGATGAGAAAAATAAGCGCAAGGATGAACCTTATCGTCAGACTGGAAGCGCTGGGATAGAATGGCTCCCACGCCTACCTCTGAAGCGTCAACCTCGACAATGAATTGTCTAGTGACGTCAGGAGTAACGAGGATAGGAGCGGACGTAAAACATTCTTTTAGAAGATCAAAAGCTCCCTGGGCGGAACCGGACCACTTAAAACACGTCTTGACAGAAGTAAGAGCTGTGAGAGGGGCAGCAACTTGACCGAAATTACGAATGAAACGCCGATAGAAATTAGCGAAACCTAAAAAGCGCTGCAACTCGACACGTGACCTTGGAAAGGGGCCAATCACTGACAGCTTGGACCTTAGCGGAATCCATCTGAATGCCTTCAGCGGAAATAACGGAACCGAGAAAAGTAACGGAGGAGACATGAAAAGAGCACTTCTCAGCCTTCACGTAGAGACAATTCTCTAAAAGGCGCTGTAGAACACGTCGAACGTGCTGAACATGAATCTCGAGTGACGGTGAAAAAATCAGGATATCGTCAAGATAGACAAAAACAAAGATGTTCAGCATGTCTCTCAGAACATCATTAACTAATGCATGAAAAACAGCTGGCGCATTGGCGAGACCAAACGGCAGAACCCGGTACTCAAAATGCCCTAACGGAGTGTTAAATGCCGTTTTCCACTCGTCCCCCTCTCTGATGCGTACGAGATGGTAAGCGTTACGAAGGTCCAACTTAGTAAAGCACCTGGCTCCCTGCAGAATCTCGAAGGCTGATGACATAAGGGGAAGCGGATAACGATTCTTAACCGTTATGTCATTCAGCCCTCGATAATCCACGCAGGGGCGCAGAGTACCGTCCTTCTTCTTAACAAAAAAGAACCCCGCCCCGGCCGGAGAGGAAGAAGGCACTATGGTACCGGCGTCAAGAGACACAGATAAATAATCCTCGAGAGCCTTACGTTCGGGAGCCGACAGAGAGTATAGTCTACCCCGAGGAGGAGTGGTCCCCGGAAGGAGATCAATACTACAATCATACGACCGGTGAGGAGGAAGGGAGTTGGCTCGGGACCGACTGAAGACCGTGCGCAGATCATGATATTCCTCCGGCACTCCTGTCAAATCGCCAGGTTCCTCCTGAGAAGTGGGGACAGAAGAAATGGGAGGGATGGCAGACATTAAACACTTCACATGACAAGAAACGTTCCAGGATAGGATAGAATTGCTAGACCAATTAATAGAAGGATTATGACATACTAGCCAGGGATGACCCAAAACAACAGGTGTAAAAGGTGAACGAAAAATCAAAAAAGAAATAGTCTCACTGTGGTTACCAGATACTGTGAGAGTTAAAGGTAGTGTCTCAAATCTGATACTGGGAAGATGACTACCATCTAAGGCAAACATGGGCGTAGGCTTGTCTAACTGTCTGAAAGGAATGTCATGTTTCCGAGCCCATGCTTCGTCCATGAAACAACCCTCAGCCCCGAGTCAATCAAGGCACTGCATGTAGCACCCGAACCGGTCCAGCGTAGATGGACCGACATAGTAGTACAGGATCTAGATGAAGAGACCTGAGTAGTAGCGCTCACCAGTAGCCCTCCGCTTACTGATGAGCTCTGGCCTTTACTGGACATGAATTGACAAAATGTCCATCAAATCCGCAATAGAGGCACAGGCGGTTGGTGATCCTCCGTTCCCTCTCCTTAGTCGAGATGCGAATACCTCCCAGCTGCATGGGCTCAGTCTCTGAGCCAGAGGAGGGAGATGGTTGCGATGCGGAGCAGGGAAACACCGTTGACGCGAGCTCTCTTCCACGAGCTTGGTGACGAAGATCTACCCGTCGTTCTATGCGGATGGCGAGAGCAATCAAAGAGTCCACACTGGAGGGAACCTCCCGAGAGAGAATCTCATCTTTGACCACTGCGTGGAGTCCCTCCAGAAAACGAGCGAGCAGCGCCGGCTCGTTCCAGTCACTAGAGGCAGCAAGAGTGCGAAACTCTATAGAGTAATCCGTTATGGATCGATCACCTTGGCATAGGGAAGCCAGGGCCCTAGAAGCCTCCCTACCAAAAACTGAACGGTCAAAAAACCCGAATCATCTCCTCTTTAAAGTTCTGGTAATTGTTTGAACAATCAGCCCTTGCCTCCCAGATAGCTGTGCCCCACTCTCGAGCCCGGCCAGTAAGGAGTGAAATGACGTAAGCAACCCGAGCTCTCTCGCTAGAGTATGTGTTGGGTTGGAGAGAGAACACAATATCACACTGGGTGAGAAAGGAGCGGCACTCCGTGGGCTGCCCGGAGTAGCAAGGTGGGTTATTAACCCTAGGTTCCGGAGGCTCGGCAGGCCAGGAAGTAACAGGTGGCACGAGACGAAGAATCTGGAACTGTCCAGAGAGGTCGGAAACCTGAGCGGACAGGTTCTCCACGGCATGGCGAGCAGCAGACAATTCCTGCTCGTGTCTGCCGAGCATGGCTCCTTGGATCTCGACGGCAGTGTTACGAACGTCTGTAGTCGCTGGGTCCATTCTTTGGTCGGATCCTTCTGTCATGCAGGTGAATGAGGACCCAAAAGCGACTTGGCGAAAACAGAGTCTTTAATCCAGTAACGTAATTCTACAAACATAAGACATAATTCCACTCGTAATGACGAGAACAGACTGGAGACTCGATCAAGAACTGCAGGTTGCCTCGGGAAGGCACTTGAACCTAGCAGACTCAGACACCTGCTCTCCACGCAGCATCTGAGGGAAACACGACACGACAGGGCGATACACAGACACAGCACGGTGAACAATAGACAAGGATCCGACAGGACAGGAACGGAAAACAAGGGAAGAAATAGGGACTCTAATCAGGGGAAAAGATAAGGAACAGGTGTGGGAAGACTAAATGATTGATTAGGGGAATAGGAACAGCTGGGAGCAGGAACGGAACGATAGAGAGAAGAGAGAGAGGAAGGGAGAGAGAAAAAGGGGAACGAACCTAAAAAGACCAGCAGGGGGAAAATGAACAGAAGGGAAAGCATAATGACAAGACAATCTAAGACAAAACATGACAGCTCAAGCTGAACGTGACAAATGGTTTAAAAACTACAAGACCAGAAAATGGTAAGACCCTCAGACTCTCGATGAGTGAAGGCAAAGACTATATCAAACATTCCCTGTCCACAGCTGGGTAATGTAGTCTAGGAAACTCGACCGAAGACAAGAGACAAAGAACAATTTAACTTCACTACCATAGATACTTATAAAGGAACTATTCTAACAAACCACATGGTGCACATTCTGGAGGGATCCTTTCGAACAGATACTCCAAGACCAAGAAGCTACGATTACAAAGAGATCTTCTGTTGAATCTGACAATTAATCTTAATGGTTGTACAGTCGTCTCAAATAAAACTGTGAAGGACCTCGGCGTTACTCTGGACCCTGATCTCTCTTTTGAAGAACATATCAAGACCATTTCGAGGACAGCTTTTTTCCATCTACGTAACATTGCAAAAATCAGAAACTTTCTGTCCAAAAATGATGCAGAAAAATTAATCCAACTGGACCTGAACGCGATTATGGATTTTTTTACCAAACGCCCTAACAAAAGAAGCTATTGTACATAAATAGACATAAATGATGGACATTATCGAACAAAACAAGCATTTATTGTGGAACTGCAATTCCTGAGAGTGAATTCGGATGACGATCATCAAAGGTAAGTGAATATTTATAATGCTATATCTGAATAATGTTGACTACCCAACATGGCGGATATTTCTCTGGCTGGTTTGGGCTCTGAGCTGTTCTCAGATTATGCTTTTTCTGTAAAGTTTTTTAAAAATCTGACATAGCGGTTGCATTAATCCACCTGTCATTTCAGATTTTGAAATTATGCTTTACAGCACATATGTCAGAGTCAAGGCCCGCGGGCCACATCCGGCCCGCGAGAAGGTTTTTTACGGCCCCTGGGATGATCTTGATTTATTATTAGAACCGGCCCGCAGACCGCAGCAAGCCGGCAGCCCGCAGATCTTTTACACGCACCAATACTACATTTCCCACAATGCAACGGTGACGCACCGAGCAGTAGGCTGCTTCATTTCAATATTTATTGGCACAGCAGTTGTCAGCATCACAGTAAAATTTACTTTCAGATACCCATCAAAAATGGCAAAACGGAAGGTGGACACTGAGAACCGGGGGTTTCAAACAAGGTGGGAGTCGGAGTATTTGTTCACGGAGGTAGCTGGAAAACCTGTGTGTCTTCTGTGTGGAGAAAGTGTGGCGGTACTGAAAGAGTATAATCTGAGACGACATTATGAAACGAAACACGCGGACAAAAACAAGAATATGGACATGGAACAAAGGCTACAAAAGGCAGAGGAATTAAAACGAGGCCTCAAATCTCGACAGGCTCTGTTCAAAAAAGCCAAATCACAAGGCCAGGCTGCTGTCAAGGCCAGTTTTATTTTGGCAGAAGAGATCGCTAAATCAGCCCGGCCATTTACGGAGGGGGATTTCATCAAAAACTGCATGATTAAAGTTTGTGACGAAGTTTGCCCAGAAAAAAGGCAACTCTTTTTAAATGTGAGTCTGAGCAGAAACACCATTGCCGAGAGAGTAGACCAGTTGTCCATCAATCTAAAAGAGCAGCTTGTGAAAAAGGGAAAAGATTTCATTGCATATTCCTTGGCTGTGGATGAGAGCACCGACATTTCTGACATTGCCCAGTTGTCAATTTTCATCCGCGGAGTGGACTCCAGCCTAAGCGTGACAGAGGAGTTTTTGGCTTTACGTCCTATGCATGGCACAACTACGGGGCATGATTTGTATGAAGAGGTGTCAAGATGTGTAAATGAGATGGAGCTGCCTTGGGAAAAACTCGTGGGTTTGACAACCGACGGAGCACCTGCGATGTGTGGACACAGGAGCGGACTGGTGGGGAAGATACGGGAAAAGATGCAAGAGGAAAACGCGACAGGTGAGCTGACAGCTTATCATTGTATCATACACCAGGAAGCGTTGTGCGGTAAAGCCTTGAAAATGGAGCATGTAATGAGCATCATCACGCGCACAGTTAACTTTATCAGAGCCAAAGGTTTGAATCACCGCCAGTTCAAGGCATTTCTGACGGAGTTAGAAACGGAGCATGGTGATTTGCCTTATCACACAGAGGTGCGATGGCTAAGCCAGGGAAAGGTGCTTCAAAGATGTTTCGAGCTTCGTGAGGAGATTTGTCTGTTCTTGGACAGCAAAGGGAAAGACACAACATAACTCCGAGACGAAATGTTTCTGTGTGAAATGGCTTTTCTGTGTGACATTACGAGTCATCTGAATGCAATGAACTTGCAGCTGCAGGGTCGGGATCGTGTCATCTCTGATATGTACAGTACAGTGAAGGCATTTAAAACCAAACTGACTCTGTGGGAGACGCAGATGCGGAAAGAAAATTTGAGCCACTTTCCCAGCTGCCAGACCATGAAAGAGAAGCTCTCTACCAGTGCGTTCCCGAGCGCACAGTTGGCTGATAAAATAGGTATGCTTGCCGCTGACTTTCGACGCCGATTTGCTGACTTTGAAGCACAAAAAAGCAGGTTGGAACTGCTCGGTAACCCATTTGCTGTTGACGTGGAAAGCTCACCACCAAACCTCCAAATGGAGTTGATTGACCTCCAATGCAATGATGCACTGAGGGCAAAATATGCGGCAGTGGGTGCTGCGGAGTTCGCCCGTTTCCTCCCGACACAATGCCCCAGCTGCGCATCCAGGCTGCTCAAACGTTGTCTATGTTTGGCAGCACATACCTGTGTGAACAACTGTTTTCTTTGATGAACTTGAACAAAACATCACACAGAAGTCGACTTACTGCTGAACACCTCCACTCAATTCTGAGGATTTCCTCAGCTCAGAGCCTTACCCCGAACATTGATGAACTTGTGGAAAAGATGGGACACCACCAAGTATCACCCTCAACCTCAAACAAGTGAACATTACTGTGCAATCACATATTTAGAGTTTTTACTCAGTTCAAGTTTAAAAGTTAAAGTTTAATATTTGTTTTCACTGCATGTTACTTCTCCTTAAACAAAGTGTTGTTTTTGATTAATAGATTTTTGCACTTTATTTTATTGTATTTCAATCCAATTATATTTTAAAAATATTTCAGTTGAGTGGATGATAGAAAATTGCTATTATTGTTTTTTTCTTTGAAGTAAATTTAGCCCACTTTTGCTAAAATAGAAAATATAGGCTACTGATGGTGCCTTGAATACCGGTTTCTTTCATTTAATGTTCATGTTATGGGGATTTTTATATAAAGGAAATTTGTCTTTTGTGTCTGTTGAAAATTAAAGATTACTGACAGAGCCATAAGAAAATATTGCTTTATTTATCTGATCATATTGGAATATATTTGTTAGGTTTTCAGTAGGTTCAATTAGGTTCACTAGACTATATGCGTCATTTAAAACATTTTCAATGAACATTCGAACAGTCCGGCCCTCGGCTTGTAGCTAAATTTTTTATTTGGCCCTCCGTCCATTTGACTTTGACACCCCTGCTTTACAGTGAAAGCAATCCAAGTGTTTGTGTAAGTTTGTCGATAGCCTAGCATAGCATTATGTCCAGCTAGCAGCAGGTAACTTGGTCACGAAAGTCAGAAAAGCAATCAAATTAAATCGTTTACCTTTGATGATCTTCGGATGTTTTCACTCACAAGACTCCCAGTTAGATAGCAAATGTTCCTTTTTTCCAAAAAATATTATTTTTGTAGCGAAAATAACTCTGTTAGTTCTTCACGTTTGGCTGAGAATTTGACCGGAAATTAAAGTCACGACAACGCCGAAAAATATTCCAAATTAGCTCCATAATATCGACAGAAACATGGCATACGTTGTTTATAACCCATCCTCAAGGTGTTTTTCAAATATCTATTCGATAATATATCAACCTGGACAGATGGCTTCTTAGTAGGAAAGAGAGAAACAATGGCCGCATTTGTCTCTTACGCACAAAACACAAAAAGACTCCAGCTGACCACTGAAGCAATGTTCAGGCTCATTTTTCAAAATAAAAGCCTGAAACTATGTATTGTGACACTAGACACATTAAAGCATAGGGAAGCCATAGAAAAATCAATCTGGTTGATATCTCATTCACTGCTCAATAGGGACACATAGGAACGCAGAGGTTTCTAAATAAGAAAGCTTTTTCTCAGTCTTTCGCCTGCAATATTAGTTCTGTTATAAGCTTTAGAGTGTTTTCTATCCTAAGCTAACAATTATATGCATATTCTAGCATCATGTCCTGACAAAATAGCCTGTTTACTATAAGCCACCTGTCCCGGTTGATATATTATCAAATCGTTATTTTTCCAAAAATGAAAATAGTGCCCCCTAGTTTCAAGAGGTTAAGAAGCAGTGCGGCTTGGTTGGGTTGTGTTTCGGAGGCTCTCGACCTTCGTCTCTCCCGAGCCCAGGAGTCTCTCCCGAGCCCAGGAGTCTCTCCCGAGCCCAGGGCTCCTCTCCCGAGCCCAGGAGTCTCTCACGAGCCCAGGAGTCTCTCCCGAGCCCTGGAGTCTCTCCCGAGCCCAGGAGTCTCTCCCGAGCCCAGGAGTCTCTCCCGAGCCCGTACTGGAGTTGTAGCGATGAGACAAGACAGTAACTACTAACCATTGGATACCATTAAAAGGGGGGATAAAATAAAATAAAATAAAAAAAGAAGAGCTCTCCAGTGTGCCAAATATTCAAGGACCAATTTTCCAAAAGTGAGGTTACACGTTTATCAACTTTCAAGGCAGAATTACTTCCCTTCTTGCTACTGTAGTGTACGATATACCATGTTCTAGTTCTGAGTCTCTACTTTTATCCAATTTAAAAAATAAAAAATAAACTATTTCATATTTTGCTACATAAGACCAAATTGTGCCGATAGGTCACATATGTGGATCTCACTCTAACAAAGACAATTAAAAAAAAAAAGTTTGGATATGGAAATAAAATACGAATTGGGTTCTTAGGGTGATAAACACAGCCTATAGAGAATATATTTGGGACGCAGAACATATTCCATACTGAGCCCCTTGTTGTGTAGAACCCACTGTGTGTTACTGATATATAAAAACACTAGATTAAAGTAAATTAAATATGGGTGATCCATCACTTCATAAACATGAACATACAATGTATTGGAGTTGAAGGGTGTGGCTAGATTACTCGTTGGTTATTACTGCATTGTCGGAACTAGAAGCACAAGCATTTTGCTACACTCGCATTAACATCTGCTAACCATGTGTATGTGAAAAATAAAATTTGATTTGGCTTTGTGGGTTGTTTGGGACGGGACAAAAACAGGGCTGTTTTTCCATCTACACAGTTTCTCTCGGTCTCTCTCTCTCGGTCGGTCGGTCGGTCTCTCTCTCTCTCGGTCGGTCTCTCTCTCTCTCTCTCTCTCTCTCTCTCTCTCTCTCTCATCTCCCCCCTCTCTCTCTGTCTCTCTCACCTCTCTCACCTCTCTTTCTTTCCTCCCTCTCATCCCTCTGCTTCCTCTACCTCCTCTCCATCTCTCTCTCCTCTCTGTCATACCTCTGCTCCCTCTAATATCTCCTTTCCTCCCTCTCATCCACCACTACAGGAATTAACAGGCTGGTTCCATCCTCTCCAGGGGGTCATTACACGGGGCAATGACATCACAATCAGGAAGTATGATGTGACCTCTGACTTGTCTCAACTGAACTTTATGAAAACAAAATGGGTGTGGACAACGGGTACAGGTAATGACATGTATGAGTATACGAAACATTAAGAACAGAATGCTCTTTCCATGATGGACCGACCGAGGGAATCCAGAGAGAACTCTCATCTTTAATTACGGTTTTAGCTTCATAGTAGCGCAAAGGCATTTTCAAGAGCATTTAATAATGTAAAAATTAAAAGCAGTAAAATATGTTCTGTTCTAAATATTACGATGGAACATAGCCTTGCTATTGAGAAAGGCCGCCATAGCCTGTCTTCTCTTGAGAGCCATGTCTGCCTATGTGCTCACTGCCCACAAAATGAGGTGGAAGCTGAGCTGCACTTCCTAACCTCCTGCCCAATGTACGACCATATTAGAGAGACATATTTCCCTCAGATTACACAGACCCACAAAGAATTCGAAAACAAATCCAATTTTGATAAACTCCCATATCTACTGGGTGAAATTCCATAGTGTTCCATCACAGCAGGAAGATTTGTGACCTGTTGCCGCAAGAAAAGGGCAACCAGTGAAGAACACACGCCATTGTAAATACAACCCATATCTATGCTTATTTATTTTATCTTGTGTCCTTTGTACATTATTAAAACACTGTATATGTATATATATATATAATATTTGTATATATATATATAATATTTGTATATATATAT
Organism: Oncorhynchus gorbuscha; assembly: GCF_021184085.1. Classification (NCBI taxonomy): domain Eukaryota; kingdom Metazoa; phylum Chordata; class Actinopteri; order Salmoniformes; family Salmonidae; genus Oncorhynchus; species Oncorhynchus gorbuscha. Next base: position 6,331,359 of record NC_060181.1, read on the forward strand.
ATAATATTTGTATATATATATATAATATTTGTAATGTCTTTATTGTTTTGAAACTTCTGTATGTGTAATGTTTACTGTTCATTTTAATTGTTTATTTCACTTTATATATTCACTTTATATATTATCTACCTCACTTGCTTAGGCAATGTTAACACATTTACATTTACATTACATTTAAATCATTTAGCAGACGCTCTTATCCAGAGCGACTTACAAATTGGTGCATTCACCTTATGACATCCAGTGGAACAGTCACTTTACAATAGTGCATCTAAATCTTAAAGGGGCGGGGGGAGGGAATACTTATCCTATCCTAGGTATTCCTTAAAGAGGTGGGGTTTCAGGTGTCTCCGGAAGGTGGTGATTGACTCCGCTGTCCTGGCGTCGTGAGGGAGTTTGTTCCACCATTGGGGGGCCAGAGTAGCGAACAGCTTTGACTGGGCTGAGCGGGAGCTGTACTTCCTCAGTGGTAGGGAGGCGAGCAGGCCAGAGGTGGATGAACGCAGTGCCCTTGTTTGGGTGTAGGGCCTGATCAGAGCCTGGAGGTACTGAGGTGCCGTTCCCCTCACAGCTCCGTAGGCAAGCACCATGGTCTTGTAGCGGATGCGAGCTTCAACTGGAAGCCAGTGGAGAGAACGGAGGAGCGGGGTGACGTGAGAGAACTTGGGAAGGTTGAACACCAGACGGGCTGCGGCGTTCTGGATGAGTTGAAGGGGTTTAATGGCACAGGCAGGGAGCCCAGCCAACAGCGAGTTGCAGTAATCCAGACGGGAGATGACAAGTGCCTGGATTAGGACCTGCGCCGCTTCCTGTGTGAGGCAGGGTCGTACTCTGCGGATGTTGTAGAGCATGAACCTACAGGAACGGGCCACCGCCTTGATGTTGGTTGAGAACGACAGGGTGTTGTCCAGGATCACACCAAGGTTCTTAGCGCTCTGGGAGGAGGACACAATGGAGTTGTCAACCGTGATGGCGAGATCATGGAACGGGCAGTCCTTCCCCGGGAGGAAGAGCAGCTCCGTCTTGCCGAGGTTCAGCTTGAGGTGGTGATCCGTCATCCACACTGATATGTCTGCCAGACATGCAGAGATGCGATTCGCCACCTGGTCATCAGAAGGGGGAAAGGAGAAGATTAGTTGTGTGTCGTCTGCATAGCAATGATAGGAGAGACCATGTGAGGTTATGACAGAGCCAAGTGACTTGGTGTATAGCGAGAATAGGAGAGGGCCTAACACAGAGCCCTGGGGGACACCAGTGGTGAGAGCGCGTGGTGAGGAGACAGATTCTCGCCACGCCACCTGGTAGGAGCGACCTGTCAGGTAGGACGCAATCCAAGCGTGGGCCGCGCCGGAGATGCCCAACTCGGAGAGGGTGGAGAGGAGGATCTGATGGTTCACAGTATCGAAGGCAGCCGATAGATCTAGAAGGATGAGAGCAGAGGAGAGAGAGTTAGCTTTAGCAGTGCGGAGCGCCTCCGTGATACAGAGGAGAGCAGTCTCAGTTGAATGACTAGTCTTGAAACCTGACTGATTTGGATCAAGAAGGTCATTCAGAGAGAGATAGCGGGAGAGCTGGCCAAGGACGGCACGTTCAAGAGTTTTGGAGAGAAAAGAAAGAAGGGATACTGGTCTGTAATTGTTGACATCGGAGGGATCGAGTGTAGGTTTTTTCAGAAGGGGTGCAACTCTCGCTCTCTTGAAGACGGAAGGGACGTAGCCAGCGGTCAGTGATGAGTTGATGAGCGAGGTGAGGTAAGGGAGAAGGTCTCCGGAAATGGTCTGGAGAAGAGGGGAGGGGATAGGGTCAAGCGGGCAGGTTGTTGGGCGGCCGGCCGTCAATAAAGCCCTTGAATGGAATTGAATTGAATTGAATTTTGTGGGTGTTTCTCCCTCCAAGGTCAGGGATTCAGATTCAGTCAGATTCCTCTACATGTCTGTAGAGTCCAGGTGTGGGATTAACGTAACTATAGTAACTCTGACAGTCATTGATGAGTGGCTGTTGTCCTTGCTGTGCTGAGCTGAGGAGTTTCACAGTTCAGTCCCACAGGTCTGTGTGTGTGTGTGTGTGTGTGTGTGTGTGTGTGTGTGTGTGTGTGTGTGTGTGTGTGTGTGTGTGTGTGTGTGTGTGTGTGTGTGTGTGTGTGTGTGTGTGTGTGTGTGTGTGTGTGTGTGTGTGTGTGTGTGTGTGTGTGTGTGTGTGTGTGTGTGTGTTTCAACATGGTGCTCCAAGAACAAATGTAATGAGAGTTATTGTCACTTCTTTTAGCGAATAGCCTTGAGGAGAGGAGAGGAGAGGGAGCAAGAGCAGAGGAGAGGAGAGGGGTGGGGAGAGAAAGAGGAGAGAGAGGGAGAGAGAGGAAAGGAGACGAGATGGAGAGAGAGGGAGAGGAGATGGAGGGGATGGAAGGGAAGGGAAGGAGAGGAGAGGAGAGGAGAGGAGAGGAGAGGAGGAGAGGAGAGGAGAGGAGAGGAGAGGAGAGGAGAGGAGAGGAGAGGAGAGGAGAGGAGAGGAGAGGAGAGGAGAGGAGAGGAGAGGAGAGGAGAGGGAGCAAGAGCAGAGGAGAGGAGAGAGGTGGGGAGAGAAAGAGGAGAGAGAGGGAGAGAAGAAAGGAGACGAGATGGATTGAGAGGGAGAGGAGATGGAGGGGAGGGAAGGGAAGGGGATGGGAGGAAAGGAAAGGAAATGAGAGGAAATGAGAGAGTGAATGTTGTTTATAATAAGGGTTACATGGAGAAAATCAGACCTCGGAAAAAGTTTAGCGATAGTGTGTCTTGTTTGCAACTAAGTAACCGTAACGTAATAGCCGTAACATAGTAACCGTAATGTAATAGCCGTAACATAGTAACCGTAATGTAATAGCCGTAACATAGTAACCGTAACGTAATAACAGTAATGTAATAATCGTAACATAATAACCATAATGTAATAATCGTAACATTATAACCGTAACATAGTAACCGTAACATAGTAACCGTAACGTAATAACCGTAACGTAGTAACCGTAACGTAATAACCGTAACGTAGTAACCGTAACGTAGTAACCGTAACATTATAACCGTAACGTAGTAACCGTAACATAGTAACCGTAACATAGTAACCGTAACATAATAACCGTAACGTAATAACCGTAACATTATAACCGTAACATTATAACCGTAACATAGTAACCGTAACATAATAACCGTAACATAATAACCGTAACGTAGTAACCGTAACATTATAACCGTAACATTATAACCGTAACATAATAACCGTAACGTAGTAACCGTAACATAGTAACCGTAACATAAAAACCGTAACGTAATAACCGTAACATAGTAACCGTAACATAGTAACCGTAACATTATAACCGGAACATAGTAACCGTAACATAATAACCGGAACATAGTAACCGTAACATAATAACCGTAACGTAATAACCGTAACATAGTAACCGTAACATAGTAACCGTAACATAATAACCATTTTATACTGATCTTTCAAAGGAGGCGGTTCCGTCAGGCTGACACGCTCTCTGACCTCACTCAAAGGCGTGGCTACTTAGTATGCACAGTTTATTAGGAAATAGATTATCTAAATGGCTCCTAAAATCACATTCTTATCTTAACAAAAATAATTTCATAGTTGTTCATATTTCATAGACAACGTTAAGTAAACTTCATACATGTAGTATAAATACTTCTCAGGTTACAGTATTTTCTTTATAACCTTTTTAATAATGACATCACAAATGAAATAACAATGTGACAATTTTCTATAGATCATCTCTGACCATTCCCCACGTTCTTCTGTTTGAAATATTGATCAAGTATTCGCTTCAGAAACTGTTAAGAGTTTCGGCGGGAAGACTGTCTGTTAGCAAAGACATTCCTTCGGTTAATACTGGAGGAGGGGAAAAAAAGTCCTCTTCTTCCGTAATTTACAATAGGGCGTCGACCATACAGCAGCTCCCTCCACCCCTCTGTGGGTGAGAGAGAGTATGTTTACTGTCATCCCCGGCAAGCTGATCTAACCCTTTCTGATTTTATTTTACTAGGCAAGTCAGCTAAGAACAAACTCTTAATTACAATGACGGCCTACACCGGCCAAACCCGGATGATGCTGGGCCAGCGGGACTCCCAATCACAGCGGGGTTGTGATACAGCCTGGATTCGAACCAGTTGTCTGTATTGACGCCTCCAGCACTGTGACGCAGTGCCTCAGACCGCTGCGCCACTTGGGAGCCCAGAAGATTCATTCCATACTGACTGTTGACATCTAGCGGAAGGCGTAGGAAATGCGAACAGACCAATATCTTGTTTGGATGTGAATAGGCGCTGACTTGAAATTCGACCAGCCCCAGAATTTCAACTTCCTGTTTGGTGTAACTGAGTCAGATTCTGTCACGTTTTGACCTTTATTTCCTTTATTTGTCTTTATTTAGTATGGTCAGGGCGTGAGTTGGGGTGGGAAGTCTATGTGTGTTTTTCTATGTTGGGGTTTTGAGAATCATACTTAGGTACCCTGGGTTTCACTTTTGAGTTGTGGGTGTTTGTTTCCATGTGAGTGTTTGTTGATACACGGTTCTGTTTCGGTTTTGTTCATTTCACGTTTATTGTTTTGTAGTGTTCAGTTCATGTCTTTAAATAAACATTATGGACACTTACCACGCTGCGCATTGGTCCTCCGATCCTTCTCGCTTCTCCTCCTGAGAAGAGTAGGAATGCCGTTACAGGTTCGTAGGCCTCTTTGCTTGCACATGCTTTTTCAGTTCTGCCAACACATTTTCTATAGGATTGAGGTCAGGGCTTTGTGATGGCCACTCCAATACCTTGACTTTGTTGTCCTTAAGCCATTTTGCCACAACTTTGGAGGTATGCTTGGGGTCATTGTCCATTTGGAAGACCCATGTGCGACCAAGCTTTAACTTCCTGACTGATGTCTTAGATGTTGCTTCAATATATCTACATAATTCTGTTGCCTAATTATGCCGTCTATTTTGTGAAGGGCAAATCAAATCAAATGTATTTATATAGCCCTTCGTACATCAGCTGATATCTCAAAGTGCTGTACAGAAACCCAGCCTAAAACCCCAAACAGCAAGCAATGCAGGTGTAGAAGCACGGTGGCTAGGAAAAACTCCCTAGAAAGGCCAAAACCTAGGAAGAAACCTAGAGAGGAACCAGGCTATGTGGGGTGGCCAGTCCTCTTCTGGCTGTGCCGGGTGGAGATTATAACAGAACATGGCCAAGATGTTCAAATGTTCATAAATGACCAGCATGGTCGAATAATAATAAGGCAGAACAGTTGAAACTGGAGCAGCAGCACGGCCAGGTGGACTGGGGACAACAATGAGTCATCATGTCAGGTCCTCCGAGAGAGAGAAAGAAAGAGAGAGGGAGAGAATTAGAGAATGCACACTTAGATTCACACAGGACACCGAATAGGACAGGAGAAGTACTCCAGATATAACAAACTGACCCTAGCCCCCCGACACATAAACTACTGCAGCATAAATACTGGAGGCTGAGACAGGAGGGGTCAGGAGACACTGTGGCCCCATCCGAGGACACCCCCGGACAGGGCCAAACAGGAAGGATATAACCCCACCCACTTTGCCCCACCCACTTTGCCAAAGCACAGCCCCCACACCACTAAAGGGCACCAGCCCCTTCTGCAGAAAAGCACCCCAACAACAGAAAAGCTGCCACCCCCGCTTCACGGTTGGGATGGTGTTCTTCGGCTTGCAAGCATCCCCCTTTTTCCTCCAAACATACCAATGGTCATTATTGTCAAACAGTTACATTTTTGTTTCATCAGACCAGAGGAAATTTCTGCAAAAAGTGCAATCTTTGTCCTCATATGCAGTTGCAAACCGTAGTCTGGCTTTTTTACGTCTGTTTTGGAGCAGTGGCTACTTCCTTGCTGAGCAGCCTTTCAGGTTGTCGATATAGGGGACTCAGCGGCAGGGTAGCCTAGTGGTTAGAGCGTTGGACTAGTAACCAGAAGGTTGCAAGTTCAAAACCCCCGAGCTGACAAGGTACAAATCTGTTGTTCTGCCCCTGAACAGGCAGTTAACCCACTGTTCCTAGGCTGTCATTGAAAATAAGAATTTGTTCTTAACTGACTTGCCTAGTTAAATAAAAGTTTTTATTTTATTTTATTTTTTACTGTGGATATAGATACTTTTGTACCTGTTTCCACCAGCATCTTCACAAGGTCCATTGCTGTTGTTCTGGGATTGAATTACACTTCTCGCACCAAAGTACGTTCATCTCTAGGAGACAGAACGCGTCTCCTTCCTGAGTGGTATGATGACTGCTTGGTCCCATGGTGTTGATACATGCGTACTATTGTTTGTACAGATGAACGTGGTAACTTCAGGTGTTTGGAAATTGCTCCCAAGGATGAACCAGACTTGTTGTCTACAATCTTTTTTTCTGAGGTCTTGGCTGATTTCTTTTGATTTTCCCATGATGCCAAGTAAAGAGGCACTGAGTTGGAAGAAACCTTGAAATACACCCACAGGTACACCTCCAATTGACTCAAATTATTTTGTTGACAGTCATCATCGTCAATGGGTTTTCATGTTCTCTGGCTAACTAAAACACATAAATGTATGAAAAATAAATCATATAAATCATTTCAAACCTAAAAGTGAAACAACATACAAAAATATTAAATGAATCTCACAGCTAATTGTTCCAGCTGACATCATTATCACATTTTTAAAAAGTCTGCAATGAAAATAAGCTTTATGGACACAACATGGAGTACAAAAATAAGATATTTAAGTCACTCAGAAGCTTCTAAAGCCATGACATAATTTTCTGGAATTTTCCAAGCTGTTTAAAGGCACAGTCCACTGGAATTGTGATACAGTGAATTGTAAGTGAAATAATCTAGCTGTAAACAATTGTTGGAAAAATTACTTGTGTCATGCACAAAGTAGATGTCCTAACCGACTTTCCAAAACTATAGTTTGTTAACAAGAAATTTGTGGTGGTTGAAAAACAAGTTTTAATGACTCCAACCTAAGTGTATGTAAACTTCAGACTTCAACTCTTCAACTATCGTTTTTAATAGATTTAATTATGATATATACTGCAAGCTATCAAAGTTGACCTCTGGTCCTTCTTCTCATCTTCGTGCTCTTCTTCTCATAGTGAACACAACATAAGCACTAGGCTAGTCCATGCGCAAGGTAGTAACATTTTTGGACTAGGGCTAAACCCCCCCAAAATGCTGAAGACCCTTTGACTCTCCTCCTGAACTTCCACCATAGACAGCACAGCCATTGGTTAGGCAGCACAGCCATTGGTTAGGCAGCACAGCCATTGGTTAGGCAGCACAGCCATTGGTTAGGCAGCACAGCCATAGCCCTACAAAGCACAGCCATAGCCCTACACAGCACAGCCATAGCCCTACACAGCACAGCCATTGGTTAGGCAGCACAGCCATTGGTTAGGCAGCACAGCCATAGCCCTACACAGCACAGCCATTGGTTAGGCAGCACAGCCATAGCCCTACACAGCACAGCCATTGGTTAGGCAGCACAGCCATAGCCCTAAACAGCACAGCCATTGGTTAGGCAGCACAGCCATAGCCCTACACAGCACAGCCATTGGTTAGGCAGCACAGCCATAGCCCTACACAGCACAGCCATTGGTTAGGCAGCACAGCCATTGGTTAGGCAGCACAGCCGTTGGTTAGGCAGCACAGCCATAGCCCTACACAGCACAGCCATTGGTTAGGCAGCAAACGTCTGAGTGTTCCAGCACCTTCTGAGCTTTTAGACAACCTTCTGAATGTTCCAAAACCTTACGTGCATTCTAGAACCTTCTGAGCGTTCTATATAATTCTGGGGATTTAGGATCTAGATGAGTGTTCTGGAGCATTCTAAATGATCCGTCTGTCTCTCTCCGTCTCTCCGTCTCACTCTCACTCTTCCCCAGATGGAACTCGACACACTGATCATCCAGCTGACTGAGGAGGTGTCTCAACTCCGCTCCACCCACCAGACCCAGCTCTCCACCTTTCAGTCCCAGCTCCAGACACACAGCCAGACACCCATAGAGGAGCTGACCCAGAGCAAGAGGACCGCTTGTGGGGACATACAGCAGTACCTGCAGGGGGTGCTCAAGGCCCTGGAGGAAAGGTATTCTCTCTCAACATTGCCAGGTGTTATCAAAACCCCAAGGTGATCTCTAGTCAAGCATGGCACTAGGATTGACAGTTATGAGTTATGCAATAATCATGACTGATACTATAATCATTACTCATTTATCATGATGCCAACTTCCATTATAACAAATCAAAGTTTATTGGTCACGTACACATATGTGCAGATGTTAAGGCAGGTGCAAAGAAGTGCATTATCCTCTCTCCTCCTCCCCAAGGTATGAGCCAATGCTGCTGGCCCTGTCGAAGCGGAGGGAGAGGACGTCAGAGGCCCAGGTGAAGGCCAGGCAGCAGGCCCGGGAGTTGAGGGCCCGTCGGGGGCCCCTGAGGGAGGAGGGACAGAGGCTGGGGCTGCAGAGAGCCTGCCTGGAGGAGAGACTCGTACTGATGGAGACCCACAGGAGAGAGGACGTAGAGCAGTATAGGGTACGGAGTGATGAAGGGAGAGATGGAATAAGGTCCAGTAGACAGGGTTGGAATTACAAGGCTGTCAAGAAATGCTTCACACTCATAACAAATCCCTCCAACATACACAGACATAGATTAAAAAACACCAGCCTTTCAGTTCATTATGAACACTCATGTCAGGTGTATGAACACTCATGTCAGGTGTATGAACACTCATGTCAGGTGTATGAACACTCATGTCAGGTGTATGAACACTCATGTCAGGTGTATGAACACTCATGTCAGGTGTATAAACACTCATGTCAGGTGTATAAACACTCATGTCAGGTGTATAAACACTCATGTCAGGTGTATAAACACTCATGTCAGGTGTATAAACACTCATGTCAGGTGTATAAACACTCATGTCAGGTGTATAAACACTCATGTCAGGTGTATAAACACTCATGTCAGGTGTATAAACACTCATGTCAGGTGTATAAACACTCATGTCAGGTGTATAAACACTCATGTCAGGTGTATAAACACTCATGTCAGGTGTATAAACACTCATGTTAGGTGTATAAACACTCATGTCAGGTGTATAAACACTCATGTCAGGTGTATAAACACTCATGTCAGGTGTATGAACACTCATGTCAGGTTTATGAACACTCATGTCAGGTTTATGAACACTCATGTCAGGTTTATGAACACTCATGTCAGGTTTATGAACACTCATGTCAGGTTTATGAACACTCATGTCAGGTTTTATGAACCGTTTCTGAAGCCGTAGTTAGTCCCTTCGTCTCCCTCCCCACAGGAGACAGTGGACAGGCTGGAGGACACTAGCAGAGAGCAGAAGACAAAGCTACAAATCCAGAAGAGGGAAACCAAGGAGACGGAGGAACTGAGAGACAGACTTACTGAAAAACTCCACCTGTACAGGTGAGACAATTAACCCTTTCACGCTCCTAAGTCATATTAGCTTTTAGAATCAGTAACTAGAGACTCTCTTAAAATATAGTTAACAAGGTTGTAAATAGTAACTGTAATCTGGTGTTTGTTTTTTTCTCTTTAGAAGTATTGTCAAAGACAACAAGAATGATGTAAGCAGAGTGCAAGAGAAAACCACCGGGACAAATAGAAGTGTTTCAGTTTAGGTTACAAGAGACAAACAACCTTTTCTTAGTTAATGGTCACTTGTGTTTCCAACAATCATACCATCCTTACAAATTAACTTTTATACACCTTTCAGAAGGTTGTATTCTTATTGTAAATAAAAACCCAGGAAGTAGAAAACCCAGGAAGTAGAAAACCCAGGAAGTAGAAAACCCAGGAAGTAGAAAACCCAGGAAGTAGAAAACCCAGGAAGTAGAAAGGCAGTTTTGTACACTGCTAGCTGAAATCTGTGGAGAATTCCCATCAGGTTGGGAAGGGTGTCTGGAGAAAACAAGCTCGCCGTCATTCTCATTCTATATTTAAAGACATGGTAAAACATCATTGGAGAAAAAGGTTCTGGAACATTCTGAAGAGAGATGTAATGCATTCTTTATAGTGCAACAAATAAAAGGTGTTCTTTTAAACTAAACTGTGTGTGAGATGAGTTAGAGCACAGAGACTTGTGTTCCAAAATGGCACCCTATTCCCTACATAGGGCCCTATTTTAGATTAGGGCCCTATGTCAAAAGTAGTGCACAATGTAGGGATTAGGGTGCCATATGGGACAGATCGAGGGAGAGGGATGGTGTGCATATAAGGGCAACATGGTGGAATGTTTTTAAACGATGACAGAGGCTAATGGAGTGAGAGTGAGCTCAGAAAGTGTACCAAATGGAACCCTATTCCCTATGTAGTGCACTACTTTTGACCAGGACCTATAGGGAATGGGGGTGCCATTTTGAATGCAAGATGCCACCCTACCCTAGACTATACACATTAAAGCTATGACCCATAGAATCACTGTTTGACATCACAGACAGACGGTTGGTTTTAAGTAAACATCTAAAAGAGGTAGGTTTAAAAATAGTTCCCTTTCTGCATTTAATAAGATTACAGAAGTCATTTGTGTGTCTCCTGGTATATGATTTCACCAGATGGAAGATTAACGGAGTGACTAAACATTTTCACATGAATGACGTCAGGAAAAAGAGCAACTGCATTAGTATGAATCAGTCTCAGAGGGAGAGAGAGGTCTTGAAACCGTCTCGCTCTAGGAGGTCTTGAAACCAGTCTCGCTCTAGGACGTCTTGAAACCAGTCTCGCTGTAGGACGTCTTGAAACCGTCTCGCTGTAGGACGTCTTGAAACCGTCTCGCTGTAGGACGTCTTGAAACCGTCTCGCTGTAGGACGTCTTGAAACCGTCTCGCTGTAGGACGTCTTGAAACAGTCTCGCTGTAGGACGTCTTGAAACAGTCTCGCTGTAGGACGTCTTGAACCAGTCTCGCTGTAGGACGTCTTGAAACAGTCTCGCTGTAGGACGTCTTGAAACAGTCTCGCTGTAGGACGTCTTGAAACAGTCTCGCTGTAGGACGTCTTGAAACAGTCTCGCTGTAGGACGTCTTGAAACAGTCTCGCTGTAGGACGTCTTGAAACAGTCTCGCTGTAGGACGTCTTGAAACAGTCTCGCTGTAGGACGTCTTGAAACCACACTAATGGGATATTTCCACCTGTGACTAAGCCTGTAGTATCACCAAATAAAGGCTCAGACGTGTCTGTTTGCACCTCCACGGACCGTCACTCGTGTCTCACTGGACCACGGCTCTGGCTGGCTTGCTCTGAATTTCATTTACATGACAATGGCTAACTGAACAGGAGTTAACACCTTCCCACAAAGCACCTGTCTTGACGATGCAGTGGTTGTTGATTCTGCTCACACTCACAAGTCTTTTAGTGTCACACTCCTGATGGGAAACATACTTCACAAAAAAATTAAGAAGATAGTTTACGTAACATAAACACTGGAGACACACCGGGGCGGGGGAAGTCTCAGGTGGAATTGACCCGTAAGTATTAGACAAAGAATTCTCATACGGAGTCAACAAGCTTAACAGGGGAAAAAAAAAACATTTAACCCATGATGATACTCATTCAAATGAACGACAATGGAACAATGGAAAAAAACATTTGATTCTGAAAGCACAACTGAATAGAGGAGTAAGATGACAAGGAAGATACAAAAAAAACAGACATCCAAACCAGACATCACAATATCCAAACATCACAATATCCAAACATCACAATATCCAAACATCACAATATCAAAAAACAGACATCACATCCACCTAGGACTAGCTAAACACTTCAACCAAACACAGAGGATACCAACTTAGCTCTTTAACCACAGGCCTTGTTGTTAAAGAGGAAGAGAAGAAGAACAAGAAGTGATGGGACAGAGACTATTGGCTGTATCCTATTCAGTGGGAAATGGTCCTTCTAGCAACATTTGTAAAATGGGAGTTTGTCGTATCACCACGGATGGGGGTGGGGGCAGGGGGGGCAATAAGGGATTATAAAAGAAAAACTTTATATTACAGTACAAAACCAGTTCTTGAAGAGAGATTTTTCTTAAGACAATAAATTACTCTTTTACAATGCAGAGAGAGACAGCGAGAGCAAGAGAGACAGCGAGACAGATTTGGGTATTGGTACTTTACTATATACAGTGCCTTGCGAAAGTATTCAGCCCCCTTGAACTTTGCGACCTTTTGCCACATTTCAGGCTTCAAACATAAAGGGACGGAGATTTGTCTTCCAACAAGACAATGATCCAAAACATAAAGCAAAATCTACAATGGAATGGTTCAAAAATAAACATATCCATGTGTTAGAATGGCCAAGTCAAAGTCCAGACCTGAATCCAATCAAGAATCTGTGGAAAGACCTGAAAACTGCTGTTCACAAATGCTCTCCATCCAACCTCACTGAGCTCGAGCTGTTTTGCAAGGAGGAATGGGAAAACATTTCAGTCTCTCGATGTGCAAAACTGATAGAGACATACCCCAAGCGACTTACAGCTGTAATCGCAGCAAAAGGTGGCACTACAAAGTATTAACTTAGGGGGGCTGAATAATTTTGCACGCCCAATTTTTCAGTTTTTGATTTGTTAAAAAAAGTTTGAAATATCCAATAAATGTCGTTCCACTTCATGATTGTGTCCCACTTGTTGATTCTTCACAAAATAATACAGTTTTATATCTTTATGTTTGAAGCCTGAAATGTGGCAAAAGGTCGCAAAGTTCAAGGGGGCCGAATACTTTCGCAAGGCACTATATTTGACAACTTTTACTTTACTGTAGTCCTAAAGAAAATATTGTAAGAAATAAAAATTCCCCTGACAACCCAGAGTACTTGATACATTTTGAATGCTTAGTAGAAGATTTAAAATGGTGAAACACACTTATCCAGAGAACATTCCTGGTCATCTCTTCTGCCTCTGATCTGGCGGACTCACTAAACAGAGAACATCCCTGGTCATCTCTACTGCCTCTGATCTGGCGGACTCACTAAACAGAGAACATCCCTGGTCATCTCTACTGCCTCTGATCTGGAGGACTCACTAAACAGAGAACATTCCTGGTCATCTCTTCTGCCTCTGATCTGGCGGACTCACTAAACAGAGAACATCCCTGGTCATCTCTACTGCCTCTGATCTGGAGGACTCACTAAACAGAGAACATCCCTGGTCATCTCTACTGTCTCTGATCTGGAGGACTCACTAAACAGAGAACATCCCTGGTCATCTCTACTGTCTCTGATCTGGCAGACTCACTAAATGATTTATACATTTACTTTTGATACTTAAGTATACAGTATTTAAAACCAAATGTTTTTACTCAAGTAGTATTTTATGCGAGTCATTTTCTATTGAGGTATCATGATCAATAGATGCACTATTGTAAAGTGGCTGCTCCACTGGATGTCATAAGGTGAACGCACCAATTTGTAAGTCGCTCTGGATAAGAGCGTCTGCTAAATGACTTAAATGTAAATGTAATGATCAGTTCCAATACACATCATTTCGGCTGGAGCAGCTTGACCGCTACATCAGAACGTTCGCTAGCTAGCTAGCTAGCTAACAAGCTGGTGTGTGCAGAGCGGCACTAGAATTAACATTTAAAAACCAAGTCTAACGTTTTTGTAGTTAAATAAATCCAATGTGAAAACGTGACACCTATAGTTAACTTCTTGACGCTATCCATCCCTGTCGCGGGATCATTCGTCAGCAACCGTTGAATAGCAGTCAAATAATATTACTAAAATAAAAATATTCATTTTCATGAAATCACAAGTGCAATATTGGAAAACACAGCTTAGCCTTTTGTTAACTAGCATTGAAAAAGTGAATCCATTTCCTCAAATAAAACCTCTTCTCCCTAATTGGTGAATCATGCCCTTTAAATCAGTAGCTACAGTAAACTATGCATGAGTCAGAGGAAAGGGCCTGTAACCAGGCAAACGTTTTCAGCTGGCTGGCAGAACACTGGAATAAGAGTCTGAGTGACAAAGTGAGTGCTTTGTCTAGGTGCTTTGTTGCAGTTTTTTTTGTGTGAGACTGGGAAAGAAATGCCCAGAATGTAAAATATAGTTGTTAACCAGTCCCCATGTACACACAGTGTACATATCAATTTATTACTTTATTGCATATTAGCTACCTTCTAACGTCATTACCTGTTCGTTGACTTTTTACTGTTGGATTATTGATTATTGTACTGCAATGTTTAACCGAGGTAAAGACCGTTTCAGGTTGGATAGTCGCCTGTAGTTTCTCACGTCCACCAACAGCAGTTACCGTCTACATAGTGACAAATTACGTTTTTCAAATTTCAATAGCTCTTTAACCACGACTCCAAACACTTTCAAGCCTGGTTGTAGCTAACCCGTAGATGGCATAGACACACATCGCACACCCTTTAGTTTGTCCATTTTCATCTCACACGGTTTTACAATAATTATTTCAACATTTTGAATTTCAATAGGTCCTTGGTCATGTGACCTAATGTCCACTGACTACCCTGCTATATTACACACTCGTGTGTGTGCTGTAAAATCACACGGTGTAATGTACATTTTTCATAGTTTCAAATTTGCAATAGCTCCTTGGTCATATCAATTACACGCCTAAGAAGCGTGCAGTGGATATACACCAATATCGCATAACCTCTAGTCATGTCTATTCTATATTGTTGTACATTAATATTAGTTTGACAATTAGGGGGTTCAGTCCAGGGTTGTGTTTACCCTTTTCTTTAATATTGATCTATAATAATTGGTACTTCTAAGTACTTATTTTCCCATTTTTTTCCCCCCACAGTATTTAAAAGGGAGAGAGACAGAATTAGGTCCTTTCGTCATTAATATCAACCATAAAGAATAAGGGCAAAGAACGAGAGTCATGTTATTAATTGTCTAAAGCAGGGATGGAGAGTGAGCTGGTGAGGTAGACTCGTCAATATACATACTGAACAGGGATGAGAGTGAGCTAGGCTGGTCAATATATATATACACACACACTGAACAGGGATGGAGAGTGAGCTAGGCTGGTCAATATACACACACACTGAACAGGGATGGAGAGTGAGCTAGGCTGGTCAATATATATATACTGAACACTGGAGAGTGAGCTAGGCTGGTCAATATATATATATACTGAACAGGGATGGAGAGTGAGCTAGGCTGGTCAATATATATATATATATATATATACTGAACAGGGATGGAGAGTGAGCTAGGCTGGTCAATATATATATATATATACTGAACAGGGATGGAGAGTGAGCTAGGCTGGTCAATATATATATATATATATATACTGAACAGGGATGGAGAGTGAGCTAGGCTGGTCAATATATATATATACTGAACAGGGATGGAGAGTGAGCTAGGCTGGAACAGGGATGGAGAGTGAGCTAGGCTGGTCAATATATATATATACTGAACAGGGATGGAGAGTGAGCTAGGCTGGTCAATATATATATATATATATACACACACACTGAACAGGGATGGAGAGTGAGCTAGGCTGGTCAATATACACACTGAACAGGGATGGAGAGTGAGCTAGGCTGGTCAATATATACACACACTGAACAGGGACGGAGAGTGAGCTAGGCTGGTCAATATATATATATATATACACACTGAACAGGGATGGAGAGTGAGCTGGTGAGGTAGGCTGCAGTGGGTTTACTGGACAATACATATACTTCACATTTAACCACAGTAATGGTGGCCAGAAAATCAATTAATAAAAATATAGACAAATTAAACCAATTGTAGACCTTTAATCTTTTCCAACATGACAGACACTTAAGTTCAATTAAATATGAAACATTTCACCTCGTTAACTTCCTCTTTATCACTGGTTGATGTACATGTCAGAACCTCTTCACTATAGATGAGGTCATGCATACATTTTCAACAACAAAGACTGCACTTCCTGTTTATGTTTTTTACTCTGTTGAACTCTCGTCTTCATTCCTAGGCACAGCACATGGAACCCCGTTGGCATGCAAAACATCCAATCAAAACAAAGTGTAACACGTTATAAATAATAACAAATATCAATGCACTATGACGAATTAGCCATCCATTGTGTTATATCAAATTGTCTTACATGCCGTCACTGTTCTGAAAAGATTATAAACATGTTAAATAAAGTTACTAACCCAGTCAGTCTCTGGGCCACATCCAGGTTCTTCATCAGTGGCACACATGAAGCAGTTGTTGGCTTTGTTTGAACTCTGAAAACATAGGCATGACCTGACACATGGCTGTCCCACACAATAAAGAACCTACATTTACTCTGAATTAAATGTCATTACCAGACATGTTTTGTCTATCCTCAGCCATGTGCTTAAAGCAGTTGCACCGTGTGCTTAAAGCAGTTGCACCGTGTGCTTAAAGCAGTTGCACCGTGTGCTTAAAGCAGTTGCACCGTGTGCTTAAAGCAGTTGCACCGTGTGCTTAAAGCAGTTGCTCCGTGTGCTTAAAGCAGTTGCTCCGTGTGCTTAAAGCAGTTGCTCCGTGTGCTTAAAGCAGTTGCTCCGTGTGCTTAAAGCAGTTGCTCCGTGTGCTTAAAGCAGTTGCTCCGTGTGTTTTTGAAGGTTCCATATCAATTTGGGTTGCTCCATGTTGTTTAAAGCAGTTGCTCCATGTGTTGCAGGTTCCACTTCAATTTGGGATGGCCATCTACAGCAAAAAAATAAAAAATAAGAGTTTAACTAATTGTCACATAACAGCTAACCATTCATTATTGAAAATATAACTATCAAAACTGCATTACAAAAGACCCCACAGCTGAAGGTGTCCTGCTGCATGGTGGGAGTTATTTCCCTCCTTTACACTTTGTCCACCCAGTCATATTTACCATGGCAGGATTCTCATTTTGAAGTATTCTCTTTATGTAAGCATAATGGAATTATGATTAGTTATAGGCAAATGAATACACAACCCACATTGGTATGTTGTTTTCCTTATCACTATAATCTAGTAGTAACTTATTAGTAGAGATCATTTCCTTTATACCCCATTCTACACAGACCAAATTATAGGCACTGAACCATTTACAGGACAATACAAGTATTATATAGGATCCAACCTCACAGAGTGAATAAATGTACAGTTGTGGCCAAAAGTATTAATTTCACAAAGTCTGCTGCCTCCGATTGTATGATGGCAATTTGCATATACTCCAGAATGTTATGAAGTGATCAGATTAATTGCAAAGTCCCTCTTTGCCATGCAAAAGAACACATGGAAAAGGGACTGAGCTGGACCCAAGGAAAAGGGACTGAGCTGGACCCAAGGAAAAGGACTGAGCTGGACCCAAGGAAAAGGAACTGAGCTGGACCCAAGGAAAAGGAGGAACTGAGCTGGACCCAAGGAAAAGGGACTGAGCTGGACCCAAGGAAAAGGAACTGAGCTGGACCCAAGGAAAAGGGGCTGAGCTGGACCCAAGGAAAAGGGGCTGAGCTGGACCCAAGGAAAAGGGACTGAGCTGGACCCAAGGAAAAGGGGCTGAGCTGGACCCAAGGAAAGAAACAAATATCCCAAAACACCCCTAAGTTAAACTAGCCTACTTCAATAACAGCTAACTAACCAAAAATACAGTGGGTGGTCTGTCCAGTTCTTACTAGTGTATTTAGACAACGTTTACCTACGGGTAGTGTATGCCCATGGGCGACTTGTCTTGGTTCCCCCTTTTCCCACCAACAAACAGTATAGCAAAATAACAATACTCACAGGTGGTGACCAAGTGATATGTGGTTGTAAAACCAAAACAAGAGCCCTAGAGAGAGACTGCATGACAGAGAGATTGAACTACTGAGGAAAACAACTGACAGGGTTTTTAAACCAAGGGAAAAGGAATGTGATTGGTTAATTGAAACAGGAGGAGGTGTGTCTTCTGATTGATGACTGTTTGGTGACTGATTGGGGAACTATTGAGGAAAACAACTGACAGGGTTTTTAAACCAAGGGAAAAGGAATGTGATTGGGTAATGGAAACAGGATGATGTGTGTCTTCTGATTGATGACTGTTTGGTGACTGATTGGGGAATGATGATTGTCACCTGTGAGGGGAGAAGTAGAGAAAAGAAATACACACAGGATACCTGTATCCGTAACACACGTTGTCAAGCTCACCGTGACTGACAAATCACTGCCTATTACTGTGATTTAAAAAGAGCACATGAAACATTGTTTTTCATGAGGCCTACTTGTGCGCCTTCCTTTAAGCACCTCTGTCTGAACACCTCTCCTGTCCTTGATCCATTCCACATACGGCCATTTGCGGATCCTTCCAGTGTCCATGTGAAAGATAGTTATTGCGAGGATGGAACATTTGTTGACTTAAACATTGGTTTTTTAAACACCCATGTAAAATGAAGGCCTGTAAAGCTTATAGATTTTAAGTCTAATAGCATGAGATGCCAGTAGACAAACATCAGAGGGTGCAATGTAATGCAATAGGCCTACTGAGTGGACATTCTGAACCTTGTTTGAAGTAAGTAGGTCACATGACCATGGAGCTATTGAAATTTGAATGTAATAAAAGGTTGTACTTTGTTGACGCTCCCTAACTAATTCAACTAGGAATACAAGACGCTGCTCACATTTCCACGTGTTTATTAGCTTTGGAAATGCATGTCTAAATCGTGAAAACAAGACATGTGCAATGTTGTGCACAATTTTCCAACATCATGACACTTATTCGGAGTCAAGTGGTTTGAAAGCGTGAATATCGAACTCGAACCTGTCTTTACCTGAGTCAATGTTTAGGGAGCTTGCACGTAACCATTTCAATACATATTGTATACCTGCTGTAAACTGTGTACGTGACGAATACAATTTGATTAGACTTTCAATGACACCTAGCAAGTTACCTTAGGCAGGTAGCTAAGTTACCTAGTTTAAGACGAGGTATGGGAATACATACTAACTTTACTAGCTAGCTACCTTCATTAACTAGCTGGTTAGCTCGCTAGCTACATTCGTCAAAAATTAAAGTCAGAGCGCACACTAAACGAGTATCTTTGGCCGGACGGAAAACCGCAAGTCTGTATCCGGCCAGGCTTCCGTAGAAATAGCGGCGCATCAGCAAGAGAGCCTGGTCTGACGCCATTTTGGAACCCCCCCACCCACATGGCCCCTAATGGCCGGTCAGTTTAATTCTATAGGCAGTTTTGGAAGTTACTAGATTACCCTATTTATGTTTATGCTTCAAGATTGCGTTAAAAATGGTGAAATGGTCTCCACTATGAAAGCCTTATTTCACTGATTCCAAAGCTGGAAAAAGACCCTTCTCTCGTTGACACTTGGAGACAAATTACGTTATTAAATATTGATTACACATTACACATTGATTGCTCTGGTTTATGCCAAACGATTAAAGAAAGGAATAGATAATATTATGAATATTCAGGAATACATCTATTTAAAAAAAAACACTTAAGTCAGACAACATATTAATTTCTCTCCTAAAATTAAGAAAACCAATTATATATTTAATAATTGGCTACAAAGGACTCTCTATACTTGGGAGAGTGATTCTGTCCAAGGCAGAGGGACTGTCTCGCTTTGTCTACCCCCTCATTATCTTTGTGTAAATCCCTCTACAGTGTAAAGAGATCAGTAAGACGTTTCTTGACTTCATCTGGAAAAATAAGTCTCACAAACTAAAAAAAGTCAGTCCTCTCTAATAAAAGAGGTGAAAGAGGTCTGGAAGTCTTGGATTTTGTTGACATAAATAACACTTCCAAGATCAATTGGTTGAAAAGATGTTTGCTCAATACATAATCAATGTGGTATTAATAAGTATTTATTAAGTAGGGAGGTCTTCCGTTTTTCCTGCTAAATTGACTAGGTTTCACCAACAAGCTTAAATATCCTGGGAAATATATTTCCTGCACAATTTTTCCCCGCATAAAGCTATTTTGTGTAATTAGCAGTAACACACACTAACCGACTTCGTCTATGTCCCCATCCGTTTAGGAGCAGTAACAGTGTAGGTCTTTTGGCCCCGCCCCTCTCAGTCCTCAACACCCCGGAACCTGTCCGTCCCTCCCTGATCCTCCCATTGGACAGCAGCCTGCTGTTTGAGTTCCTGCTCTTCCTCTACCTTGCTGGTGGCACTGTTCATTCAGCACCACCCATCAGGATGACATAGAGCTAGTGGGTGTCTGTCTCACTTCCTAAAACTATGAGAGTTCTCCCTCATTAGAACTAGTCACATTTTAATAAAGAAAATCTTTGATTTCCAAGATCACCGTGTGTTTCTGGTCCTGAACTCATCCTGTCCCTCTATTTCAGAGTCTCCAGTTGAGCGAGGGCTGCACCCAGAGTACGGATCGTTGGGGCAGAATGGGACCCTCTAACCTAACCCTAACCCTACCACTACCATCCAACCAGCTGTGTCTGATCAGCACCTGGAGTGTGGCCAACCAATGACTTCCCCACCATTTACCTGTGGACCCAGAGAAACTTCCCAGTCTGGCCCGGAACACAGAGTTGTTGTTCCAGCACCCTGCCACCAGGTGGGGCAGGCATGTTAAGAATCCAGGGTGGTGAGGAGGGAAGAGGGACTCCATGATGCAATTGGCAACCAAGGAGGTCACTTGACCTAGATTGGGGTGAGAGTGGAGGATGAGCTTAGAGAGGAGAAGAGAGGGAAGGGGAAGAGGAGAGCTGAAGGAGAAGTGTCATACCCAGTGTATGTTCCTGGATGATATCAGTTTGGCACAGAGCTTAGACAGTGGCGGCAGCGTAGCCTAGTGGTTAGAGTGTAGAGGCGGCAGCGTAGCCTAGTGGTTAGAGTGTAGAGGCGGCAGCGTAGCCTAGTGGTTAGAGTGTAGAGGCGGCAGCGTAGCCTAGTGGTTAGAGTGTAGAGGCGGCAGCGTAGCCTAGTGGTTAGAGTGTAGAGGCGGCAGCGTAGCCTAGTGGTTAGAGTGTAGAGGTGGCAGGGTAGCCTAGTGGTTAGAGTGTAGAGGCGGCAGCGTAGCCTAGTGGTTAGAGTGTAGAGGCGGCAGCGTAGCCTAGTGGTTAGAGTGTAGAGGCGGCAGCGTAGCCTAGTGGTTAGAGTGTAGAGAGGCGGCAGCGTAGCCTAGTGGTTAGAGTGTAGAGGCGGCAGCGTAGCCTAGTGGTTAGAGTGTAGAGGCGGCAGCGTAGCCTAGTGGTTAGAGTGTAGAGGCGGCAGCGTAGCCTAGTGGTTAGAGTGTAGAGGCGGCAGCGTAGCCTAGTGGTTAGAGTGTAGAGGCGGCAGCGTAGCCTAGTGGTTAGAGTGTAGAGGCGGCAGCGTAGCCTAGTGGTTAGAGTGTAGAGGCGGCAGCGTAGCCTAGTGGTTAGAGTGTAGAGGCGGCAGCGTAGCCTAGTGGTTAGAGTGTAGAGGCGGCAGCGTAGCCTAGTGGTTAGAGTGTAGAGGCGGCAGCGTAGCCTAGTGGTTAGAGTGTAGAGGCGGCAGCGTAGCCTAGTGGTTAGAGTGTAGAGGCGGCAGCGTAGCCTAGTGGTTAGAGTGTAGAGGCGGCAGCGTAGCCTAGTGGTTAGAGTGTAGAGGCGGCAGCGTAGCCTAGTGGTTAGAGTGTAGAGGCGGCAGCGTAGCCTAGTGGTTAGAGTGTAGAGGCGGCAGCGTAGCCTAGTGGTTAGAGTGTAGAGGCGGCAGCGTAGCCTAGTGGTTAGAGTGTAGAGGCGGCAGCGTAGCCTAGTGGTTAGAGTGTAGAGGCGGCAGCGTAGCCTAGTGGTTAGAGTGTAGAGGCGGCAGCGTAGCCTAGTGGTTAGAGTGTAGAGGCGGCAGCGTAGCCTAGTGGTTAGAGTGTAGAGGCGGCAGCGTAGCCTAGTGGTTAGAGTGTAGAGGCGGCAGCGTAGCCTAGTGGTTAGAGTGTAGAGGCGGCAGCGTAGCCTAGTGGTTAGAGTGTAGAGGCGGCAGCGTAGCCTAGTGGTTAGAGTGTAGAGGCGGCAGCGTAGCCTAGTGGTTAGAGTGTAGAGGCGGCAGCGTAGCCTAGTGGTTAGAGTGTAGAGGCGGCAGCGTAGCCTAGTGGTTAGAGCGTTGGACTAGTAACCGGAAGGTTGCAAGTTCAAATCCCCGAGCTGACAAGGTACAAATCTGTCGTTCTGCCCCTGAACAGGCAGTTAACCCACTGTTCCTAGGCCGTCATTGAAAATAAGAATTTGTTATTAACTGACTTGCCTGGTTAAATAAAGGTAAAATAAAAAAATGAATATTATCCTTACCCTTTGACAACTTACAAATCAAATAACATTTTATTGGTGACATACACAGATTTAGCAGATGTTATTGTAGGTGTAGCAAAATGCTTATGTATTTTGCTCCAACAGTATCTAACAATACACAAACATCTAAAGTAAAAGAATGGAGTTATGAAATATATAAATATTAGGACAAACAATGTCAGTGGCATAGACTAAAATACAGTAGAATAGAATACAGTATATACATATGAGATGAGTAAAGTATAGACTACAATACAGTAGAATAGAATATAGTATATACATATGAGATGAGTACAGCAGTATGTAAACATTATTAAAGTGACTAGTTAGTAAATACAGTAGAATAGAATACAGTATATACATATGAGATGAGTACAGCAGTATGTCAACATTATTAAAGTGACTAGTTAGTAAATACAGTAGAATAGAATACAGTATATACATATGAGATGAGTACAGCAGTATGTCAACATTATTAAAGTGACTAGTTAGTAAATACAGTAGAATAGAATACAGTATATACATATGAGATGAGTACAGCAGTATGTAAACATTATTAAAGTGACTAGTTAGTAAATACAGTAGAATAGAATACAGTATATACATATGAGATGAGTACAGCAGTATGTCAACATTATTAAAGTGACTAGTTAGTAAATACAGTAGAATAGAATACAGTATATACATATGAGATGAGTACAGCAGTATGTCAACATTATTAAAGTGACTAGT
This sequence comes from Oncorhynchus gorbuscha, assembly GCF_021184085.1. Taxonomy (NCBI): domain Eukaryota; kingdom Metazoa; phylum Chordata; class Actinopteri; order Salmoniformes; family Salmonidae; genus Oncorhynchus; species Oncorhynchus gorbuscha. The sequence continues at coordinate 6,354,363 of NC_060181.1, forward strand.
TAGTAAATACAGTATAATAGAATACAGTATATACATATGAGATGAGTACAGCAGTATGTCAACATTATTAAAGTGACTAGTTAGTAAATACAGTAGAATAGAATACAGTATTTACATATGAGATGAGTAAAGCAGTATGTAAACATTATTAAAGTGACTAGTTTGTAAATACAGTAGAATAGAAAACAGTATATACATATGAGATAGTAAAGCAGTATTTACATTATTAAAGTGACTAGTTTGTAAATACAGTAGAATAGAATACAGTATATACATATGAGATGAGTAAAGCAGTATGTAAACATTATTAAAGTGACTAGTTTGTAAATACAGTAGAATAGAAAACAGTATATACATATGAGATGAGTAAAGCAGTATGTAAACATTATTAAAGTGACTAGTTTGTAAATACAGTAGAATAGAATACAGTATATACATATGAGATGAGTAAAGCATAGACTAAAATACAGCAGAATAGAATACAGTATATATATATGAGATGAGTAAAGCATAGACTAAAATACAGCAGAATAGAATACAGTATATATATATGAGATGAGTAAAGCATAGACTAAAATACAGCAGAATAGAATACAGTATATATATATGAGATGAGTAAAGCAGTATGTAAACATTATTAAGGTGACAAATTAGTAAATACAGTAGAATAGAATACAGTATATACATATGAGATGAGTAAAGCAGTATGTTAACATTATTAAAGTGACTAGTGTTCCATTATTAAAGTGATCAATTATTGTATGTCTATGTATATAAAATCAAATGTTAATTGTCACATGCGCTGAATACAACAACCTTACCGTGAAATGCTTACTTACAAGCCCTTAACCAACAATGCAGTTTTAAGAAAATACAAAAAAAGTAAGAGATAAGAATAACAAATAATTAAAGAGCAGCAGTTAATAACAATAGCAAAATATCAATGTGGAAGCTATATACAGGGGGGTACAGAGTCAATGTGGAGGCTATATACAGGGGGGTACAGAGTCAATGTGGAAGCTATATACAGGGTATTACGGTACAGAGTCAATGTGGAGGCTATATACAGGGGGGTACAGAGTCAATGTGGAGGCTATATACAGGGTATTACGGTACAGAGTCAATGTGGAGGCTATATACAGGGGGGGTACAGAGTCAATCTGGAAGCTATATACAGGGTATTACAGTACAGAGTCAATGTGGAGGCTATATACAGGGGGTACAGAGTCAATGTGCAAGCTATATACAGGGTATTACGGTACAGAGTCAATGTGGAGGCTATATACAGGGTATTACGGTACAGAGTCAATCTGGAGGCTATATACAGGGTATTACAGTACAGAGTCAATGTGGAGGCTATATACAGGGTATTACGGTACAGAGTCAATCTGGAGGCTATATACAGGGTATTACAGTACAGAGTCAATGTGGAGGCTATATACAGGGTATTACGGTACAGAGTCAATGTTGAGGCTATATACAGGGGGTATTACGGTACAGAGTCAATGTGGAGGCTATAACAGGGTATTACGGTACAGAGTCAATGTGGAGGCTATATACAGGGTATTACGGTACAGAGTCAATGTGGAGGCTATATACAGGGTATTACGGTACAGAGTCAATGTGGAGGCTATATACAGGGTATTACGGTACAGAGTCAATGTGGAGGCTATATACAGGGGGGTACAGAGTCAATGTGGAAGCTATATACAGGGTATTACGGTACAGAGTCAATGTGGAGGCTATATACAGGGGGGTACAGAGTCAATGTGGAAGCTATATACAGGGTATTACGGTACAGAGTCAATGTGGAGGCTATATACAGGGTATTACGGTACAGAGTCAATCTGGAGGCTATATACAGGGTATTACAGTACAGAGTCAATGTGGAGGCTATATACAGGGTATTACGGTACAGAGTCAATCTGGAGGCTATATACAGGGTATTACAGTACAGAGTCAATGTGGAGGCTATATACAGGGTATTACGGTACAGAGTCAATGTTGAGGCTATATACAGGGTATTACGGTACAGAGTCAATGTGGAGGCTATATACAGGGTATTACGGTACAGAGTCAATGTGGAGGCTATATACAGGGTATTACGGTACAGAGTCAATGTGGAGGCTATATACAGGGTATTACGGTACAGAGTCAATGTTGAGGCTATATACAGGGTATTACGGTACAGAGTCAATGTGGAGGCTATATACAGGGTATTACGGTACAGAGTCAATGTGGAGGCTATATACAGGGTATTACGGTACAGAGTCAATGTGGAGGCTATATACAGGGTATTACGGTACAGAGTCAATGTGGAGGCTATATACAGGGTATTACAGTACAGAGTCAATGTGGAGGCTATATACAGGGTATTACGGTACAGAGTCAATGTGGAGGCTATATACAGGGTATTACAGTACAGAGTCAATGTGGAGGCTATATACAGGGTATTACGGTACAGAGTCAATGTGGAGGCTATATACAGGGGGGTACAGAGTCAATGTGGAAGCTATATACAGGGTATTACGGTACAGAGTCAATGTGGAGGCTATATACAGGGGGGTACAGAGTCAATGTGGAAGCTATATACAGGGTATTACGGTACAGAGTCAATGTGGAGGCTATATACAGGGTATTACGGTACAGAGTCAATCTGGAGGCTATATACAGGGTATTACAGTACAGAGTCAATGTGGAGGCTATATACAGGGTATTACGGTACAGAGTCAATGTGGAGGCTATATACAGGGTATTACGGTACAGAGTCAATGTGGAGGCTATATACAGGGTATTACGATACAGAGTCAATGTGGAGGCTATATACAGGGTATTACGGTACAGAGTCAATCTGGAGGCTATATACAGGGTATTACGGTACAGAGTCAATGTGGAGGCTATATACAGGGTATTACGGTACAGAGTCAATGTGGAGGCTATATACAGGGTATTACGATACAGAGTCAATGTGGAGGCTATATACAGGGTATTACGGTACAGAGTCAATGTGGAGGCTATATACAGGGTATTACGGTACAGAGTCAATGTGGAGGCTATATACAGGGTATTACAGTACAGAGTCAATGTGGAGGCTATATACAGGGTATTACGGTACAGAGTCAATGTGGAGGCTATATACAGGGTATTACGGTACAGAGTCAATGTGGAGGCTATATACAGGGTATTACGGTACAGAGTCAATGTGGAGGCTATATACAGGGTATTACAGTACAGAGTCAATGTGGAGGCTATATACAGGGTATTACGGTACAGAGTCAATGTGGAGGCTATATACAGGGTATTACGGTACAGAGTCAATGTGGAGGCTATATACAGGGTATTACAGTACAGAGTCAATGTGGAGGCTATATACAGGGTATTACGGTACAGAGTCAATGTGGAGGCTATATACAGGGGGTACGGTACAGAGTCAATGTGGAGGCTATAACCAGGGTATTACGGTACAGAGTCAAAGTGGAGCCTATATACAGGGTGTTACGGTACAGAGTCAATGTGGAGGCTATATACAGGGGGTACCTGGTACCGAGTCAATGTGGATGCTATATACAGGGGGTATCGGTACAGAGTCAATGTGGAGGCTATATACAGGGGGTACAGGTACAGAGTCAATGTGGAGGCTATATACAGGGGTACAGGTACAGAGTCAATGTGGATGCTATATACAGGGGTACAGGTACAGAGTCAATGTGGATGCTATATACAGGGGGTACAGGTACAGAGTCAATGTGGATGCTATATACAGGGTATTACGGTACAGAGTCAATGTGGAGGCTGTATACAGGGGGTACAGGTACAGAGTCAATGTGGAGACTATATACAGGGGGTACCGGTACAGAGTCAACTGATATAAGACACTTGTATGTAGCTAAATGCTTAATACCTATATTTTTTATGATAATTTATTTGAATTGCGCGCCCTCCAATTTCACCGGGAGTTGTCGACAGGTGTCCCGCTTTTAAGCAATGGCGTTTTTCTGGCCACTCTTTCATAAAGCCCAGCTCTGTGGAGTGTACAGCTTAAGGTGGTCCTACAGACAGATACTCCAATCTCCGCTGTGGAGCTTTGCAGCTCCTTCAGGGTTATCTTTGTTGCCTCTCTGATTAATGCCTGCCTGGTCCGTGAGTTTTGGTGGGCGGCCCTCTCTCTCTTGGCAGGTTTGTTGTGGTGCCATATTCTTTCAATTATTTAATAATGGATTTAATGGTGTTCCATGGGATGTTAAAAGTTTTAGATCTTTTTTTATAACCCAACCCTGATCTGTTCTTCTCCATAACTTTGTCCCTGACCTGTTTGGAGAAAATTAGTCTTCATGGTGCCACTTGCTTTAGTGGTGTTGCAGACTCTGGGGCCTTTCAGAACAGGTGTGTATATACTGAGATCATGTGACAGATCATATGACACTTAGATTGCACACAGGTGGACTTTATTGAACTAATTATGTGACTTCTGAAGGTAATTGGTTCTCCAGATCTTATTTAGGGGCTTCATAGCAAAGGGGGTGAATACATATACACTCAACACTTTTCTGTTTTAATGTTTTTGAAACAAGTTATATTTTTCATTTCACTTCACCAATTTGGACTATCTTGTGTCTGTCCATTACATGAAATCCAAATAAAAATCAATTTAAATTACAGGTTGTGATGCAACAAAATAGGGAAAACGCCAAGTGGGATGAATACTTTTGCAAGGCATTGTATGTGGCACCACCCATTGTGGAATAGTTTCTGTACAGCAGATATTTTAGCTAATACCTCACAAGAGATGGACTTACAGTACATGCAAGGCCGTTCCTTAAAAAATGAAGAATAGCTCTCAGTTAACCCACAGAGGTCTCAGTTAACCCACAGAGGTCTCAGTTAACCCACAGAGGTCTCAGTTAACCCACAGAGGTCTCAGTTAACCCACAAAGGTTTCAGTTAACCCACATAGGTCTAGGTTTGTTAACCCACATAGGTCTCAGTTAACCCACAGAGGTTTCAGTTAACCCACAGAGGTTTCAGTTAACCCACATAGGTTTCAGTTAACCCACATAGGTTTCAGTTAACCCACATAGGTCTCAGTTAACCCACAGACGTCTCTCCAGTTAACCCACAGACGTCTCAGTTAACCCACAGTGGTCTCAGTTAACAGAGGTCCCACAGAGGTCTCAGTTAACCCACAGAGGTCTCAGTTAACCCACAGAGGTCTCAGTTAACCCACAGAGGTCTCAGTTAACCCACAGAGGTCTCAGTTAACAGTTAACCCACAGAGGTCTCAGTTAACCCACAGACGTCTCAGTTAACCCACAGTGGTCCCAGTTAAGCCACAGTTTTATTTCTTGATGTTTAAAACACATTGCAACCTGAAAGGGCGATATGATCCTGTTGCTAAAGATTATTTTGGGGAGAGTTTCAGCCTGGTTTTGAACTGGTCAAAACGTAATATATTAAAGGTATTAAGACCATGGGGGATGTAATGAGCTCAGCCCTCTTGCTTGAGAGCAGGGAATGGATGTGTGTGAATACAAAGCCAAATTTGGCTATGTTTTCCACTGTGTAGATACCATCAACTAACATTCCCCTTTGGGATCACCCTTCCATGGATCTTTTCTTCATTCATATTGGGGTTGTTTTTGTGTGTACAGGAGGGTACAGGAGACGTGCACAGGGAGACGTGCACAGGGAGACGTGTACAGGGAAACGTGCACAGGAAGACGTGCACGGGGGACGGACGGAGACGCGGCACGGGAGACGTGCACGGGGAGACGTGCGGGGGGAGACGTGCACGGGGAGACGGGAGACATGACGGGGAGACGTGCACGGGGAGACACGGGGAGACGTGCACGGGGAGACGTGCACGGGGAGACGTGCACGGGCACGGGAGACGTGCACGGGAGACGACGTGGAGACGCGGCACGGGAGGGACGGGAGACGTGCACGGGGAGACGTGCACGGGGAGACGACACGGGGAGGTGCACAGGGAGACGTGCACATGGAGACGTGCACGGGAGACGTGCACGGGAGACGTGACGAGCACGGGGAGACGTGCACGGGGAGACGTGCACGGGGAGACGTGCACGGGGAGAACATGAATTAAGAATGTAAATAATAAACCGGTCTCACTTCACCGTGACATCTGTCACTCTCACCGTAAGGTCACGTTAAAGTGTTTATACTTTTTTATAACCTATACAAACGTTGGATTTTTTGGGTTATTCACTCTAGACTTGTCACACCCTGATCTGTTACACCTGTCTTTGTGCTTGTCTCTACCCCCCCCATGAGGTGTCTCCCATCTTCCCCATTATCCCGTGTGTATGTATACCTGCGTTTTCTGTTTGCCGTCTTGTCCTACCAGCGTGTGCCCCAGTTTTTCCCTAGTCTTCCCAGTCACGACCTTTCTGTAGGCCGTCATTGTAAAAAAAGAATTTGTACTTAACTCAAAATCAAATCAAATGTATTTATATAGCCCTTCGTACATCAGCTGATATCTCAAAGTGCTGTATAGAAACCCAGCCTAAAACCCCAAACAGCAAGCAGTGCAGGTGTAGACGCACGGTGGCTAGGAAAACTCCCTAGAAAGGCCAAAACCGAGGAAGAAACCTAGAGAGGAACCAGGCTATGTGGGGTGGCCAGTCCTCTTCTGGCTGTGCCGGGTGGAGATTATAACAGAACATGGCCAAGATGTTCAAATGTTCATAAATTACCAGCATGGTCGAATAATAATAAGGCAGAACAGTTGAAACTGGAGCAGCAGCACAGTCAGGTGGACTGGGGACAGCAAGGAGTCATCATGTCAGGTGGTCCTATCTTAACTGACTGGCCTAGTTAAATAAAGGTTCAATCAGAAATGAGATTAGAATAGGATTGATCAGCAGTGATATATCTCAAAATACAGTGTTCATTGTTTTCACTGCCCTTAATTGTCACGACTTCCACTGCAGGTGGCTCCTCTTCCTGTTCGGGCGGCGCTCGGCAGTCGTCGTCACCGGTCTACCGATCCCTTTTCCCTTTTCTGTTGGTTTTGTCTTATTGGTTACACCTGTTTCTTGTTTAGGTTTTTACTTGGGCTATTTAAGCCGGTAAGGTCCGCCTGCTCTTTTGTGAGGGTTTATTTTTCCTCTGTGTATGTTTGAGGTGATGCGTTTCCCTTTGTTTTTCCTCCGGACTGGTTGGGTCCTGGTTTTGGGCCGGTCTTGTATGTGCGCCCGGTATTGGCGTGACCATTTTTCTCTGTGCCGGAATAAAAATTGTTCTGTACCTTCTGCTTCCTGCGCCTGACTCCGCACCCACTACTCCTAAAGTGCGTTACATTAATGTCATGAGAATAAGGCCAGGCGCCACGTGATGGGTTAAACCTGTTTGGAGAATTAGACATAGTGGGTCCCAGCCTGACTTATAATATATGCCATTTAGCAGACGCTTTTATCCAAAGAGACTTACAGTCATGTGTGCATACATTCTACGTATGGGTGGTCCCGGGAATCGAACCCACTACCCTGGCGTTACAAGCGCCATGCTTGTAACGCCAGAAACCTGAAACCCCACCTCTTTAAGGAATACCTAGGATAGGATAAGTAATCCCTCTCACCCCCCCACCCCTTTAAGATTTAGATGCACTATTGTAAAGTGACTGTTCCACTGGATGTCATAAGGTGAATGCACCAATTTGTAAGTCGCTCTGGATAAGAGCGTCTGCTAAATGACTTAAATGTAAATGTAAATGTCTCTACCAACTGAGCTACAGAAGGACCAGAAGGACTTCTTTAACACATGCTTTACATCATGAGGAAAATGCAGTTTAAAGCATTTTCACTTTTGTATAAAAGTGTCCTATATCAGTCTACAAGGTTTTCATTGTAATCCATTAAGGAGTCAAGGAGACCCTATGAATAAACCTGCTGTTCAATGAGTTTAGCTGGCAGTACGTTTGGCTTGGAGTCTTGCTTTGCAAGTTATCTGACTGCTGTGGTGATGTCAGTGATACTGGAGGTGCAGGATGTAAACCCCAGGATGTAAACCCCAGGATGTAAACCCCAGGATGTAAACCCCAGGATGTAAACCCCAGGATGTAAACCCCAGGATGTAAACCCCAGGATGTAAACCCCAGGATGTAAACCCCAGGATGTAAACCCCAGGATGTAAACCCCAGGATGTAAACCCCAGGATGTAAACCCCAGGATGTAAACCCCAGGATGTATGAATGAACAAGATATTTCTCTCATGCTATTTTGACACTCACTCACTCACTCTCACACACACACACACACACACACACACACACACACACACACACACACACACACACACACACACACACACACACACACACACACACACACACACACACACACACACACACACACACACACACACACACACACACACACACACACACACACACACTCAGAGGGCTGGATGGAGAGCAACTTCCACCTGAAAAACAAAAGTATTGTCCACATAAGTGCTCAGGTTGAGTATTCAAGGGCCTCAACAACATGGGGTTCAGCCTCTTAGTGGAGCGTAGGGCCTCAACAACATGGGGTTCAGCCTCTTAGTGGAGCGTAGGGCCTCAACAACATGGGGTTCAGCCTCTTAGTGGAGCGTAGGGCCTCAACAACATGGGGTTCAGCCTCTTAGTGGAGCGTAGGGCCTCAACAACTTGGGGTTCAGCCTCTTAGTGGAGAGTAGGGCCTCAACAACATGGGGTTCAGCCTTTTAGTGGAGCGTTGGGCCTCAACAACATGGGGTTCAGCCTCTTAGTGGAGCGTAGGGCCTCAACAACTTGGGGTTCAGCCTTTTAGTGGAGCGTAGGGCCTCAACAACATGGGGTTCAGCCTCTTAGTGGAGCGTAGGGCCTCAACAACATGGGGTTCAGCCCCTTAGTGGAGCGTAGGGCCTCAACAACATAGGAGGGTTCAGTAGGGCCTCAACAACATGGGGTTCAGCCTCTTATTGGAGCGTAGGGCCTCAACAACATGGGGTTCAGCCTCTTAGTGGAGCGTAGGGCCTCAACAACATGGGGTTCAGCCTCTTAGTGGAGCGTAGGGCCTCAACAACATGGGGTTCAGCCTCTTAGTGGAGCGTAGGGCCTCAACAACATGGGGTTCAGCCTCTTAGTGGAGCGTAGGGCCTCAACAACATGGGGTTCAGCCTCTTAGTGGAGCGTAGGGCCTCAACAACATGGGGTTCAGCCTCTTAGTGGAGCGTAGGGCCTCAACAACATGGGGTTCAGCCTCTTAGTGGAGCGTAGGGCCTCAACAACATGGGGTTCAGCCTCTTAGTGGAGCGTAGGGCCTCAACAACATGGGGTTCAGCCTCTTAGTGGAGCGTAGGGCCTTAACAACATGGGGTTCAGCCTCTTATTGGAGCGTAGGGCTTCAACAACATGGGGTTCAGCCTCTTATTGGAGCGTAGGGCCTCAACAACATGGGGTTCAGCCTCTTATTGGAGCGTAGGGCCTCAACAACACGGAGGGTTCAGCCTCTTAGTGGAGTGTAGGGCCTCAACAGCACGGAGGGTTCAGCCTCTTAGTGGAGTGTAGGGCCTCAACAGTACGGAGGGTTCAGCCTCTTAGTGCAGCGTAGGGCCTCAACAACACGGAGGGTTCAGCCTCTTAGTGGAGAGTAGGGCCTCAACAACACGGAGGGTTCAGCCTCTTAGTGGAGCATAGGGCCTCAACAACATGGAGGGTTCAGCCTCTTAGTGGAGAGTAGGGCCTCAACAGCATGGAGGGTTCAGCCTCTTAGTGGAGTGTAGGGGCTCAACAACACGGAGGGTTCAGCCTCTTAGTGGAGCGTAGGGCCTCAACAACACGGAGGGTTCAGCCTCTTAGTGGAGCATAGAGCCTCAACAACACGGAGGGTTCAGCCTCTTAGTGGAGAGTAGGGCCTCAACAGCACGGACAGTTCAGCCTCTTAGTGGAGCGTAGGGTCTCAACAGCACGGAGGGTTCAGCCTCTTAGTGGAGAGTAGGGCCTCAACAGTACGGAGGGTTCAGCCTCTTAGTGGAGAGTAGGGCCTCAACAACACGGAGGGTTCAGCCCTTAGTGGAGCATAGAGCCTCAACAACACGGAGGGTTCAGCCTCTTAGTGGAGAGTAGGGCCTCAACAGCACGGAGGGTTCAGCCTCTTAGTGGAGAGTAGGGCCTCAACAGCACGGAGGGTTCAGCCTCTTAGTGGAGAGTAGGGCCTCAACAGCACGGAGGGTTCAGCCTCTTAGTGGAGAGTAGGGCCTCAACAGCACGGAGGGTTCAGCCTCTTAGTGGAGCGTAGAGCCTCAACAGGACGGAGGGTTCAGCCTCTTAGTGGAGAGTAGGGTCTCAACAGCACGGAGGGTTCAGCCTCTTAGTGGAGAGTAGGGCCTCAACAGGACGGAGGGTTCAGCCTCTTAGTGGAGCGTAGGGCCTCAACAGCACGGAGGGTTCAGCCTCTTAGTGGAGCGTAGGGCCTCAACAGCACGGAGGGTTCAGCCTCTTAGTGGAGCGTAGGGCCTCAACAGGACGGAGGGTTATGGAGATGTGACTCATGCTGCCTCATCATGACATTATTCAGTCAGGTCCAAAATGATTGGCACATTTTCACCGTCATTAAACCTTTAAACACCGGCTCTTATCAATTATCCTGCCTTCATTTGGAGAATGTATAGAAACGTGGGAAAGATATTTCATTTCTACATAAAGGGAAAGGGGGGTACCTAGCCTGGCGTCCAACTGAATGTATTCAGCTGAAATGTATCTCCACATTTAACCCAACCCCTCTGAATCAGAGAGGTGTGGGGGGGCTGCCTTAATCTACATCACTCAAAATGGTAAAAGCTTTACTTCAAAGACACGAAAAATGCCTGAATTAACAAAACAGCACGAACAGATTGAAAACGGCATGCCTTTTGTAGGGAAGTGACCCCAAGTGGCATTCACAAGAGGTGAATCTCTCCTCACTCATTCACAAGAGGTGAATCTCTCCTCACTCATTCACAAGAGGTGAATCTCTCCTCACTCATTCACAAGAGGTGAATCTCTCCTCACTCATTCACAAGAGGTGAATCTCTCCTCACTCATTCACAAGAGGTGAATCTCTCCTCACTCATTCACAAGAGGTGAATCTCTCCTCACTCATTCACAAGAGGTGAATCTTTCCTCACTCATTCACAAGAGGTGAATCTCTCCTCACTCATTCACAAGAGGTGAATCTCTCCTCATTCTCCCTACGACGTGCAGCTATCTAGGTGACGTACTTGACACGGTGAAACCCCAAGATATTCTGTCTTCTTTACTGACGTGGATCTAAATACACTTATGAAGTCACCAAATATAGGCTGTATTCTACTTAAACATACTCTTAGCCAGAAGTGGTCAAATGATCTGTGAGCCTTCATTTATAATTCCTTATGACCTATGAAAGGAAAGGGGGATACCGAGTCAGTTGTACAACTGAATGCATTCAATTGATAGTGTCACTATATCTGTCAAATAGCAAAACAATATTGCACTTTTTAAATATAAATCTTTTTTTACCTTTATTTAATAACTAGGCAGGTCAATTAAGAACTAATTCTTATTTACAATGACAGCCTACTCCAACTAAACCCAGATGACACTGGGCCAATTGTGTGCCACCCCATTGGTCTCCCAATCACGGCCGGATGTGATACAGCCTGGATTTGAACCAGGGACTGTAGTGACACCTCTTACACTGAGATGCAGTGCCTTTAGACCGCTGAGCCACTCGGGAGCACTTGCAGGCTTACTGTGGAATTGTAATGGTCATGATGACATTTACCTTCTTTTTTTTTCAAGACTGCAAACGTGAGAATTGGAAACTCGACTGTTTATAGCTCTCATTTCTCGGCTGGAACTTGGGTGTCTTGGAGACCGTAGAAATCCTTTTATTCTCTATGTTTCTTTGGTCAGGGTGTGACTCGGATGGGAAAGTCTATGCATTCTGTTTTTTTGTTTTTGGCCGGGTATGATTCTCAATCAGGGACAGCTGTCTATCATTGTCTCCGATTGGGAATCATACTTAGGCAGCCTTGTTTCCTTTTCTCATTTGTGGGTTGTTGTCTTCGTTTAATGCGTGTATAGCCATACGGAGATTTACGTTAGTTTTTGTTGTTTATTGTTTTGTTGGCGACATTTAAAAGAATGAAGAAAAATGTACGCTGCACCACGCTGCACCTTGGTCCGGTCATTTTCAAGACAACACTCGTGACAGAGACAGAAGAAAATATAACTAATAAACATAATAAATAAACATCATGAACCCAGTCTGAATGGTTCTACAGCCACCCTCTACATCTGTAGAATACTGGAACAGTATTGGAGCTAAGGTGGCTGAGAGTTTTGCAACCGATTGGATGCTTGAAGACATCGGCCACATGCTTGAATCACGACAACTCTGGGAGTAAAAAGGGCAGGCTAATGACAGATGTCTTGGTAAGCCTCCTAGATGAGATGTAAAATCCACGGACGCAGGTAAGACCATTATACATTAATACACCGTATTAACAGCAGCTTTCAACCAAATGTACCTTACAGTGGTAACTAAGTGCTTGATTCATCGAGGAGTCAGAGAGTCTCTTATCCTGCTGGGTCTGGAGCTTCATCTCTACCAGGAAGCAGAGGTTGAGGCACTAAGGCACCGTGTCAACATCTAACCAATGGAGTGACTCAAGGTACACTTCTTGGACGCCTTGTCTTCATCGACAGTGAACTTCAGAAGTTCCATCACAGGTGGAAATACATTGATGGCACAGTGCATTAATAAGAGTGTGGGCAGCTATCCGGCCTTCAACATGTTCTAGAAAGTATGGTGCTCTTAGGTAAATGAGCACTCCATGCAGCTCAACCCAAACAAGTGCAAAGTCCTGCATGTTTGTTTTACAAACAACCCAACCCACCCCTTTGGACCCTTTGTATCTGAACGGGACAACATGTGATTTTAAAACTGCTGGGATCCAGGATGACCTGAGCTGGACCAGCAGGTGGAAAAGGGGAACCAGAACCTCTTTGTGGTTCTCAGTTGTTAGAACATGCCCATGCACAACCTTGGATTATGGGTTCTAATTCCCAAACCCAGCCTAGTCACCATCTACACCACCAACTATGGGCCTGTACTAGAATACAGTGCCCATGCATGGCAATACTATCTCACCTCAACCATGACTAGACAATTGGAGTATAATAAAGAAGTGAGCATGCTGGTCTATCCTTGGATACAGCAGCTAACACATCAGCTGAACACTCAACCTCTGACCACTGATTGAGAGAGGAACCCAACAGTCTGCCTCCAGTCTGCCCGCCACCTCCTCCAGGCCGACAACAGGAACTACCTACCACAACCAATCATCACAACCTCCTCCAGTCCGACAACAGGAACTACCTACCACAACCAATCATCACAACCTCCTCCAGTCCGACAACAGGAACTACCTACCACAACCAATCATCACAACCTCCTCCAGTCCGACAACAGGAACTACCTACCACAACCAATCATCACAACCTCCTCCAGTCCGACGACAGGAACTACCTAACACAACCAATCATCACAACCTCTGGAAGGAAAACCACGTCACTCACACAAAAACTCAGATCTGTCAGAATAAGAACTGAACGATGTCAAAGTTCATCCATCCCCTACATGACTCAATTACTGAACGATCTCAAACGTCATCCCCTACATGACTCAATTACAGAATGATCTCAAACGTCATCCCCTACGTGACTCAATTACTGAACGATCTCAAACGTCATCCCCTACGTGACTCAATTACTGAACAATCTCAAACGTCATCCCCTACGTGACTCATTTACTGAACCATGTCAAATGTCATCCATCGGTACATTTTTGAATGCTCAACAGAACAGGAATGGTCCAATTCACACACTTGTCAAGAGAACATCCCTGGTCATCGCTACTGCCATTGATCTGGCAGACTCACTAAACACAAATGTTGTATTTGTAAATGATGCCTGCGTGTTGCAGTGTGGCCCTGGCTATACTTCATTGTTTTTTGTTGTTGAAATGGTTTGCTTAAAATAAGGAATTTGAAATAATGTTTATAAATTTTACTTTTGATACTCAAGTAGTATTTTACTGGGTGACTTTTACTTTTTTTAAAAACATTTTCTATTAAGGGTATCTTTACTTTAACTCAAGTATGACAATTGGGTACTTTTCCCACCCCTGCCTGCAGGTACTAAGGGGTCACCATCCAAACCTGCCTATAATAAGTAGCCCTAGTCTACTTGCCATACCTGCTCTTATACCTTAGTCATTATCTAGCATGCCTACCTGCAACAGGACAGTAGACACTATGCAACCACATGGAGCTGTGGGGTCAGCAGTGGGGTCAAGCCCAACACTTACAAACCCTCCAGTGTGTTAGTCCTCATGGTGTTAGCTGGAACAGAAGACTGGACGCTCCAGTGTGTTAGTCCTCATGGTGTTAGCTGGAACAGAATACTGGACCCTCCCGTGTGTTAGTCCTCATGGTGTTATGGTGTTAGCTGGAACAGAATACTGGACCCTCCCGTGTGTTAGTCCTCATGGTGTTAGCTGGAACAGAAGACTGGACCCTCCCGTGTGTTAGTCCTCATGGTGTTAGCTGGAACAGAAGACTGGACGCTCCAGTGTGTTAGTCCTCATGGTGTTAGCTGGAACAGAAGACTGGACCCTCCCGTGTGTTAGTCCTCATGGTGTTAGCTGGAACAGAAGACTGGACCCTCCCGTGTGTTAGTCCTCATGGTGTTAGCTGGAACAGAAGACTGGACGCCCCAGTGTGTTAGTCCTCATGGTGTTAGCTGGAACAGAAGACTGGACCCTCCCGTGTGTTAGTCCTCATGGTGTTAGCTGGAACAGAAGACTGGACGCTCCAGTGTGTTAGACCTCATGGTGTTAGCTGGAACAGAAGACTGCACACCCCGTGGCTCTCCAGGAGAGCTGGTGACCAATGTCCTACATGCCATGATAGGAAAGCCTGATCCCTACTAACCTGAGCATAGGCAGACCTACTACTCTTAATTAAACAGATCGTATCTTGTTATTGTGGTATTGGCCTTAAGACCACATAAATGCATTGTTGATCTGTGCCTGGACTCAGAGCCCAGGGTCTATGGTTTATCGGAAATAATCCCTGAAAACCAGATAAACCCGTAACCCTTAGAAACATGTTGTGTAGATCTGGAAGTATTTGATACAGTGGGGCAAAAAGTATTTAGTCAGCCACCAATTGTGACAATGACAATGATCCCAAACACACCGCCCGGGCAACGAAGGAGTGGCTTCGTAAGAAGCATTTCAAAGTCCTGGAGTGGCCTAGCCAGTCTCCAGATCTCAACCCCATAGAAAATTGTTGGAGGGAGTTGAAAGTCCGTGTTGCCCAGCAACAGCTCCAAAACATCACTGCTCTAGAGGAGATCTGCATGGAGGAATGGGCCAAAATACCAGTAACAGTGTGTGAAAACCTTATGAAGACTTACAGAAAACATTTTACCTCTGTCATTGCCAACAAAGGGTATATAACAAAGTATTGAGATAAACTTTTGTTATTGACCAAATAATTATTTTCCACCATAATTTGCAAATAAATTCATTAAAAGTCCTACAATGTGATTTTCTGGATTTTTTTCCCTCATTTTGTCTGTCATAGTTGAAGTGTACCTATGATGAAAATTACAGGCCTCTCTCCACTTTTTAAGTGGGAGAACTTGCACAATTGGTGGCTGACTAATAATCTGCTCAGACCCCAACCAAGGAACATCAAAAGTCGTGCTATAAATTCACAGACAACACAAAGATTCCTTGATGCCCTTCCAGACTCCCTCTGCCTACCCAAGGACGCCAGAGGACAAAAATCCGTTAACCACCTAACTGAGGATCTCAATTTAACCTTGCGCAATACCCTAGATGCAGTTGCACCCCTAAAAACTAAAAAAATGTCTCATAAGAAACTAGCTCCCTGGTACACAGAAAATACCCGAGCTCTGAAGCAAGCTTCCAGAAAATTGGAACGGAAATGGCGCCACACCAAACTGGAAGTCTTCCGACTAGCTTGGAAGGATGGTACCGTGCAGTACCGAAGAGCCCTTACTGCTGCTCGATCGTCCTATTTTTCTAACTTAATTGAGGAAAATAAGAACAATCCGAAATTCTTTTTGATACTGTGGCAAAGCTAACTAAAAAGCAGCATTCCCCAAGAGAGGATGACTTGCACTTTAGCAGTGATAAATTCATGAACTTCTTTGAGGAAAAGATTATGATTATTAGAAAGCAAATTACGGACTCCTCTTTAAACCTGCGTATTCCTCCAAACCTCAGTTGTCCTGAGTCTGCACAACTCTGCCAGGACCTAGGATCAAGAGAGACGCTCAAGTGTTTTAGTACTATATCTCTTGACACAATGATGAAAATAATCATGGCCTCTAAACCTTCAAGCTGTATACTGGACCCTATTCCAACTAAACTACTGAAAGAGCTGCTTCCTGTGCTTGGCCCTCCTATGTTGAACATAATAAACGGCTCTCTATCCACTGGATGTGTACCAAATTCACTAAAAGTGGCAGTAATAAAGCCTCTCTTGAAAAAGCCAAACCTTGACCCAGAAAATATAAAAAACTATCGGCCTATATCGAATCTTCCATTCCTCTCAAAGATTTTAGAGAAGGCTGTTGCGCAGCAACTCACTGCCTTCCTGAAGACAAACAATGTATACGAAATGCTTCAGTCTGGTTTTAGACCCCATCATAGCACTGAGACGGCACTTGTGAAGGTGGTAAATGACATTTTGATGGCATCGGACCGAGGCTCTGCATCTGTCCTCGTGCTCCTAGACCTTAGTGCTGCTTTTGATACCATCGATCACCACATTCTTTTGGAGAGATTGGAAACCCAAATTGGTCTACACGGACATGTTCTGGCCTGGTTTAGATCTTATCTGTCGGAAAGATATCAGTTTGTCTCTGTGAATGGTTTGTCCTCTGACAAATCAACTGTACATTTCGGTGTTCCTCAAGGTTCTGTTTTAGGACCACTATTGTTTTCACTATATATTTTACCTCTTGGGGATGTTATTCGAAAACATAATGTAAACTTTCACTGCTATGCGGATGACACACAGCTGTACATTTCAATGAAACATGGTGAAGCCCCAAAATTGCCCTCGCTAGAAGCATGTGTTTCAGACATAAGGAAGTGGATGGCTGCAAACTTTCTACTATTAAACTCGGACAAAACAGAGATGCTTGTTCTAGGTCCCAAGAAACAAAGAGATCTTCTGTTGAATCTGACAATTAATCTTAATGGTTGTACAGTCGTCTCAAATAAAACTGTGAAGGACCTCGGCGTTACTCTGGACCCTGATCTCTCTTTTGAAGAACATATCAAGACCATTTCGAGGACAGCTTTTTTTTCCATCTACGTAACATTGCAAAAATCAGAAACTTTCTGTCCAAAAATGATGCAGAAAAATTAATCCATGCTTTTGTCACTTCTAGGTTAGACTACTGCAATGCTCTATTTTCCGGCTACCCGGATAAAGCACTAAATAAACTTCAGTTAGTGCTAAATACGGCTGCTAGAATCCTGACTAGAACCAAAAAATTTGATCATATTACTCCAGTGCTAGCCTCTCTACACTGGCTTCCTGTCAAAGCAAGGGCTGATTTCAAGGTTTTACTGCTAACCTACAAAGCATTACATGGGCTTGCTCCTACCTACCTCTCTGATTTGGTCCTGCCGTACATACCTACACGTACGCTACGGTCACAAGACGCAGGCCTCCTAATTGTCCCTAGAATTTCTAAGCAAACAGCTGGAGGCAGGGCTTTCTCCTATAGAGCTCCATTTTTATGGAACGGTCTGCCTACCCATGTCAGAGACGCAAACTCGGTCTCAACCTTTAAGTCTTTACTGAAGACTCATCTCTTCAGTGGGTCATATGATTGAGTGTAGTCTGGCCCAGGAGTGGGAAGGTGAACGGAAAGGCTCTGGAGCAACGAACCGCCCTTGCTGTCTCTGCCTGGCCGGTTCCCCTCTTTCCACTGGGATTCTCTGCCTCTAACCCTGTTACGGGGCTGAGTCACTGGCTTGCTGGGGCTCTCTCGTGCCGTCCCTGGGGGGGTGCGTCACCTGGGTGGGTTGATTCACTGTTGTGGTCGGCCTGTCTGGGTTCCCCCCTTGGGTTGTACCGTGTCGGAGATCTTTGTGGGGCTATACTCGGCCTTGTCTCAGGATGGTAAGTTGGTGGTTGAAGATTTCCCTCTAGTGGTGTGGGGGCTGTGCTTTGGCAAAGTGGGTGGGGTTATATCCTTCCTGTTTGGCCCTGTCCGGGGGTGTCCTCGGATGGGGCCACAGTGTCTCCTGACCCCTCCTGTCTCAGCCTCCAGTATTTATGCTGCAGTAGTTTATGAGTCGGGGGGCTAGGGTCAGTTTGTTTATCTGGAGTACTTCTCCTGTCCTATTCGGTGTCCTGTGTGAATCTAAGTGTGCGTTCTCTAATTCTCTCCTTCTCTCTTTCTTTCTCTCTCTCGGAGGACCTGAGCCCTAGGACCATGCCCCAGGACTACCTGACATGATGACTCCTTGCTGTCCCCAGTCCACCTGGCCATGCTGCTGCTCCAGTTTCAACTGGCCTGGGCCCTAGGACCATGTCCCAGGACTACCTGACATGAGGACTCCTTGCTGTCCCCAGTCCACCTGGCCATGCTCCTGCTCCAGTTTCAACTGTTCTGCCTTACTATTATTCAACCATGCTGGTCATTTATGAACATTTGAACATCTTGGCCACGTTCTGTTATAATCTCCACCCGGCACAGCCAGAAGAGGACTGGCCACCCCACATATGCTCTCTCTAATTCTCTCTTTCTTTTCTCTCTCGGAG
>NC_060181.1:6383793-6388793 GCF_021184085.1 Oncorhynchus gorbuscha
TTGTGAGTATCTTATCTTGTATCTTATGAGTATCTTATCTTGTATCTTATGAGTATCTTATCTTATGAGTATCTTAGTATCTTATCTTATGAGTATCTTATCTTGTGAGTATCTTATCTTGTATCTTATGAGTATCTTATCTTGTATCTTATGAGTATCTTATCTTATGAGTATCTTATCTTGTGAGTATCTTATCTTGTATCTTATGAGTATCTTATCTTGTATCTTATGAGTATCTTATCTTATGAGTATCTTATGTTGTGAGTATCTTATCTTGTATCTTATGAGTATCGTATCTTATGAGTATCGTATCTTATGAGTATCTTATCTTATGAGTATCTTATCTTATGAGTATCTTATCTTGTATCTTATGAGTATCTTATCGTATGAGTACATTATCCTATGAGTATCTTATGAGTATATTATATTGTGAGTATCTTATCTTATGAGTATCTTATCCTATGAGTATTTTATGAGTATCTTAGCTTATGAGTATCTTATCTTGTGAGTATCTTATCTTATGAGTATCTTATCTTGTGAGTATCTTATCTTGTATCTTATGAGTATCTTATCTTGTATCTTATGAGTATCTTATCTTATGAGTATCTTATGTTGTGAGTATCTTATCTTATGAGTATCTTATCTTGTATCTTATGAGTATCTTATCTTGTGAGTATCTTATCTTGTATCTTATGAGTATCTTATCTTGTATCTTATGAGTATCTTATCTTATGAGTATCTTATGTTGTGAGTATCTTATCTTATGAGTATCTTATCTTGTATCTTATGAGTATCGTATCTCATGAGTATCGTATCTTATGAGTATCGTATCTTGTGAGTATCTTATCTTATGAGTATCTTATCTTATGAGTATCTTATCGTATGAGTATATTATCCTATGAGTATCTTATGAGTATATTATATTGTGAGTATCTTATCTTATGAGTATCTTATCCTATGAGTATTTTATGAGTATCTTATCTTATGAGTATCTTATCTTGTGAGTATCTTATCTTATGAGTATCGTATCTTATGAGTATCGTATTTTGTGAGTATCTTATCTTATGAGTATCTTATCTTGTGAGTATCTTATCTTGTATCTTATGAGTATCTTATCTTGTATCTTATGAGTATCTTATCTTATGAGTATCTTATGTTGTGAGTATCTTATCTTATGAGTATCTTATCTTGTATCTTATGAGTATCTTATCTTATGAGTATCTTATCTTGTGAGTATCTTATCTTGTATCTTATGAGTATCTTATCTTGTATCTTATGAGTATCTTATCTTATGAGTATCTTATGTTGTGAGTATCTTATCTTATGAGTATCTTATCTTGTATCTTATGAGTATCGTATCTTATGAGTATAGTATCTTATGAGTATCGTATCTTGTGAGTATCTTATCTTATGAGTATCTTATCTTATGAGTATCTTATCTTGTATCTTATGAGTATCTTATCGTATGAGTATATTATCCTATGAGTATCTTATGAGTATATTATATTGTGAGTATCTTATCTTATGAGTATCTTATCCTATGAGTATTTTATGAGGATCTTATCCTATGAGTATCTTATGAGTATATTATCCTATGAGTATCTTATCTTATGAGTATCTTATCTTGTATCTTATGAGTATCTTATGAGTATCTTATCTTATGAGTATCTTATCTTATGAGTATCGTATCTTATGAGTATCGTATCTTGTGAGTATCTTATCTTATGAGTAGCTTATCTTATGAGTATCTTATCTTATGAGTATCTTATCTTATGAGTATCTTATGAGTATCTTATCTTGTGAGTATCTTATCTTATGAGTATCTTATGAGTATCTTATCTTGTATCTTATGAGTATCTTATCTTATGAGTATCTTATGTTGTGAGTATCTTATCTTATGAGTATCTTATGTTGTGAGTATCTTATCTTATGAGTATCTTATCTTGTATCTTATGAGTATCGTATCTTATGAGTATCGTATCTTATGAGTATCGTATCTTGTGAGTATCTTATCTTATGAGTATCTTATCTTGTATCTTATGAGTATCTTATCGTATGAGTATATTATCCTATGAGTATCTTATGAGTATATTATATTGTGAGTATCTTATCTTATGAGTATCTTATCCTATGAGTATTTTATGAGTATCTTATCCTATGAGTATCTTATGAGTATATTATCCTATGAGTATCTTATCTTATGAGTATATTATCTTATGAGTATCTTATCTTGTATCTTATGAGTATCTTATGAGTATCTTATCTTATGAGTACCTTATCTTATGTGTATCTTACCTCTACTTACCTCTTCCACAGTCCTGTGTCTTTATGGGCCTAGAGTCCCGACGTCCTGACCTGTGTCTTTATGGATCTAGAGTCCTGACCTCCTGTCCTGTGTCTTTATGGACCTAGAGTCCTGGCATCCTGTCCTGTGTCTTTATGGACCTAGAGTGCTGGCATCCTGTCCTGTGTCTTTATTGACCTAGAGTGCTGGCATCCTGTCCTGTGTCTTTATGGACCTAGAGTGCTGGCATCCTGTCCTGTGTCTTTATGGACCTAGAGTGCTGGCATCCTGTCCTATGTCTTTATGGACCTAGAGTGCTGGCATCCTGTCCTGTGTCTTTATGGACCTAGAGTGCTGGCATCCTGTCCTGTGTCTTTATGGACCTAGAGTGCTGGCATCCTGTCCTGTGTCTTTATGGACCTAGAGTGCTGGCATCCTGTCCTGTGTCTTTATGGACCTAGAGTGCTGGCATCCTGTCCTGTGTCTTTATGGACCTAGAGTGCTGGCATCCTGTCCTGTGTCTAACACTGTGTTGTTTAAATAGATTTGATTAAAGAGGAGAAGCTTTGTTTACGATGGAGACTTTGTTCATTGGCTGTGGCTAAAGGGATTTTATTTTGGGAGAGAAAATGTGCTTATTATGGTTTTAGTTAAGTTTCACAACGAGATGGCAGTGCTTAGTACAATGGTACTCGATGCAGTTGACTACAGATACACGTGTATTCACACACACACACACACACACACACACACACACACACACACACACACACACACACACACACACACACACACACACACACACACACACACACACACACACACACACACACACACACACACACACACACACACACACACACACACACACACACACACACACTCTTGATGATCCTCCCAGTGCTTCCAGGTGCTTTTTGAGCAAACTAGAGTCACCTTTTTGGACGAGATGTGTCCCATCATGTCTGGTCGAAAACCGAACACTGCATTCCGCAGTAAGAACCTCATACCAACGGTCAAGCATGGTGGTGGTAGTGTGATGGTTTGGGGTCCAGCGTGGTGGTGGTAGTGTGATGGTTTGGAGATGCTTCGCTGCCTCAGGACCTGGAGGACTTGCCTTAATAGAAGGAACCATGAATTCTGCTCTGTATCAGAGAATTGTACAGGAGAATGTCAGGCCGTCTGTTTGTGAGCTGAAGCACAGCTGGGTCATTCAGCAAGACAATGATCCAAAACACACAATCAAGTCTACATGAAAATGGCTAAAAAGCAAGACATTTGACGTTTTGGAATGGCCCAGTCAAAGTCTAGACCTAATCCCAATTGAGATGTTGTGGCAGGACTTGAAACGAGCAGTTCATGCTTGAAAACCCACAAATGTCACTGAGTTACAGCAGTTCTGCATGGAAGAGGGGGCCAGAATTCCTCCACAGTGACGTGAGAGACTGATCAACAACTACAGGAAGTGGTTGGTTGGAGTCATTGCAGTTAAAGGTGGACTGATCAACAACTACAGGAAGTGGTTGGTTGAAGTCATTGCAGTTAAAGGTGGACTGATCAACAACTACAGGAAGTGGTTGGTTGGAGTCATTGCAGCTAAAGGTGGACTGATCAACAACTACAGGAAGTGGTTGGTTGGAGTCATTGCAGTTAAAGGTGGACTGATCAACAACTACAGGAAGTGGTTGGTTGGAGTCATTGCAGCTAAAGGTGGACTGATCAACAACTACAGGAAGTGGTTGGTTGGAGTCATTGCAGCTAAAGGTGGACTGATCAACTACAGGAAGTGGTTGGTTGGAGTCATTGCAGCTAAAGGTGGACTGATCAACAACTACAGGAAGTGGTTGGTTGGAGTCATTGCAGCTAAAGGTGGACTGATCAACAACTACAGGAAGTGGTTGGTTGGAGTCATTGCAGCTAAAGGTGGACTGATCAACTACAGGAAGTGGTTGGTTGGAGTCATTGCAGCTAAAGGTGGACTGATCAACAACTACAGGAAGTGGTTGGTTGGAGTCATTGCAGCTAAAGGTGGACTGATCAACAACTACAGGAAGTGGTTGGTTGGAGTCATTGCAGCTAAAGGTGGACTGCGAGCCCTTATCCAACATGGCAGTTCAAGAAGAGTTAAGAAAATATTTACCAAGTAGACTAAAATAAAATGTAATAATAAAAAGTAACACAATAAAAATAACAATAATGAGGCTAAATACAGGGTATTATGGTACAGAGTCAATGTGGAGGCTATATACAGGGTGTTACGGTACAGAGTCAATGTGGATGCTATATACAGGGTGTTACGGTACAGAGTCAATGTGGAGGCTATATACAGGGTGTACTGGTACAGAGTCAATGTGGAGGCTATATACAGGGGGTACCGGTACAGAGTCAATGTGGAGGCTATATACAGGGTGTTACGGTACAGAGTCAATGTGGAGGCTATATACAGGGTGTTACGGTACAGAGTCAATGTGGAGGCTATATACAGGGTGTACTGGTACAGAGTCAATGTGGAGGCTATATACAGGGTGTTAGGTCAGAGTCAATGTGGAGGCTATATACAGGGTGTTACGGTACAGAGTCAATGTGGAGGCTATATACAGGGTGTTACGGTACAGAGTCAATGTGGAGGCTATATACAGGGTGTTATGGTACAGAGTCAATGTGGAGGCTATATACAGGGTGTTACGGTACAGAGTCAATATGGAGGCTATATACA
>NC_060181.1:6393793-6553537 GCF_021184085.1 Oncorhynchus gorbuscha
TACGTGGTTCTGAGGGTTTTCTTGGTGACCTCATGATGAAAATGAACCGAAAATTCACTCTTCATTGGAGAAATGAGTTTTTCAGTGTTTATCAGTTGCTTTTCAGAATTTACTTATATCCATATTGACGTCATTAAAGATCTCAGAGGCAATCAGATAGCAGGTGTGAGAATATTTTCAACATAAATACACAACTCAGAGGACGAGAGGTCAATGGAGTAATAATGATCAATGGGTCAGAGACATGGGAGAAATTTCATTCCAGGATTCATAGCTAAATGTCAAGTTCTCATTGGTCCAATTTGTTTATACATTGAACCTGTAATAGGATACTTGTTATTTGGCCATTGGCCCAGTTTTTTTTGCAAGGAATTCTAATTGGTCAACCACAGGCTAGGGCGGGGTTATAAAACTACACCCTGTCCCTTTATTCTGTGGTGAGAATCACGGAAGAGAATCACTGAGGACAGGGGAGAATGAACATCTACCTCTCAGCATAACATCTCCTCTTTGAATAAACCAATTTTTATCCTCCTGATTTGCTTTGGGGTCTGTGTTATTGAAGAGTAACGTCGACTGCTAACACAGGTGAAACACCTGTCTGTGTTATTGAAGAGTAACGTCGACTGCTAACACAGGTGAAACACCTGTCTGTGGATCCATCCTTCCGAACATCTTTCAAACAATCTGTCAAGATGTAATTGTAAACTGACAACGATCTTGTACGACCATCTACGAGAGTGACATGAGTAATTTAACCACAAGATAAACAAAACGTGGCCGGAAAACAACAGTTTTCAATGATGGATGAAGCCGATCGTCAGTAGATTGAGCATTCAGTAGGGTGAAACCAGCCCATCGTCAGTAGATTGAGCATTCAGTAGGGTGAAACCAGCCCATCGTCAGTAGATTGAGCATTCAGTAGGGTGAAACCAGCCCATCGTCAGTAGATTGAGCATTCAGTAGGGTGAAACCAGCCCATTGTCAGTAGATTGAGCATTCAGTAGGGTGAAACCAGCCCATCGTCAGTAGATTGAGCATTCAGTAGGGTGAAACCAGCCCATCGTCAGTAGATTGAGCATTCAGTAGGGTGAAACCAGCCCATCGTCAGTAGATTGAGCATTCAGTAGGGTGAAACCAGCCGATCGTCAGTAGATTGAGCATTCAGTAGGGTGAAACCAGCCCATCGTCAGTAGATTGAGCATTCAGTAGGGTGAAACCAGCCCATCGTCAGTAGATTGAGCATTCAGTAGGGTGAAACCAGCCCATCGTCAGTAGATTGAGCATTCAGTAGGGTGAAACCAGCCCATCGTCAGTAGATTGAGCATTCAGTAGGGTGAAACCAGCCGATCGTCAGTAGATTGAGCATTCAGTAGGGTGAAACCAGCCCATCGTCAGTAGATTGAGCATTCAGTACGGTGAAACCAGCCGATCGTCAGTAGATTGAGCATTCAGTAGGGTGAACTGTTCAGAACACTCAAACCTTTCTGGATGACACAGAAAGGACACTGCTCCCCACTACATGATATAGAAAGGACACTGCTCCCCACTACATGATATAGAAAGGACACTGCTCCCCACTACATGATATAGAAAGGACACTGCTCCCCATTTCATCATATAGAACGGACACTGGTCCCACTTCATGAAATAGAAAGGACACTGCTCCCCATTTCATCATATAGAAAGGACACTGCTCCCCATTTCATGATATAGAAAGGACACTGGTCCCACTTCATGATATAGAAAGGACACTGCTCCCCACTTCATGATATAGAAAGGACACTGGTCCCACTTCATGATATAGAAAGGACACTGGTCCCACTTCATGATATAGAAAGGACACTGCTCCCCACTTCATGATATAGAAAGGACACTGGTCCCACTTCATGATATAGAAAGGACACTGGTCCCACTTCATCATATAGAAAGGACACTGGTCCCACTTCATGATATAGAAAGGACACTGCTCCCCACTTCATCATATACAAAGGACACTGGTCCCACTTCATCATATAGAAAGGACACTGGTCCCACTTCATGATATAGAAAGGACACTGGTCCCACTTCATCATATAGAAAGGACACTGGTCCCACTTCATGTGATCAGAAAATAAATGTAATATGATGTCACATGTCTTTGTACCTGTTCCCTCCAGCATCTTCACAGGTTCCTTTGCTGTTGTTCTGGAATTAATTTGCACTTTTTGGAGTGGTATGATGGCTGTCTGATCCCATGGTGTTTATACTTGAGTACTATTGTTTGTACAGATGAACGTGGTACCTTCATGTGTTTGGAAATTGCTCCCAAGGATGAACCAGACTTTTGAAGGTCTACAAAAAAAATTCTGAGTTCTTTTTTTTCTGAAAATCTTTTGATTTTCCCATGATGTCAAGCAAAGAGGCACTGAGGTTGAAGGTAGGCCTTGAAATAAATCCACAGGTATACCTCCAACTGACTCAAATTATGTCAATTAGCCTATCAGATCTTCTAAAGCCATGACATCATTTTCTGGAATTTTCCAAACTGTTTAAAGGCAGAGTCAACTTAGTGTATGTAAACTTCTGACCTACTGGAATTGTGATACAGTGAATTATAAGTGAATTAATCTGTCTATAAACATTTGTTGGATAAATGACTTGTGTCATGCACAGACTTGCAGACTAACCGACTTGCCAAAACTATAGTTTGTTAACAAGAAATGTGTGGAGTGGTTGAAAAACGAGTTTTAAGGACTCCAACCTAAGTGTATGTGAACTTCCGTCTTCAACTGTATGTAGAATAATCCATCTACCTTGAGGATCTGTTTGGACAATGGAGATCAGCTCCACCCCCTTCCCTTGAAACACACACATGCTGGGCCCCCCCTTTTTGACCATATTCCCAAGCATTTCTGTGCAGTCAGACCTTTGGTTAATTTGTGCCACCTGGGCCACAATAATTTGCCACCTCTCTGATTGTCCGAGTGTGACCCCTCTGCATGGGTTACCGCAGCTAGTGTTGCCAGCACTGCCTCTGCCTGGGTGGGGGGGGCACCCCGCCGGAATATCCCCAGCAGTTAGGTACAAGGTCGTCAAGGTTCTCATTAGCAGCTTTGTGAATGTCCTTGTATATTATGCTCTCCTATCAGGGGGCTTTGGCTTTGTAGGACCAACCCTGTCTGGCTCAGCATCTAGAGAGAGCAGTTCTGCTTTAGTAGGTCTCTGACCACATGTATCTTTCTGATTTGGTTGACTATAGGCTACTTGCATTAGGCCCATGTAAACAGATGAGGACTTCTCCTTAGTGTGTGTGTCTCTCAGGTGGGTGTCTAAGGTATATGGTTGGGGACCGTTCCATCCTGATAGGACAATAAATAAACTGTATTCATCATTTATTTTTATAATGTATATTCCATATCTGCACACAATTGAAAGTTCAAATCAAATCACATGTATTTATAAAGCCCTTCGTACATCAGCTGATATCTCAAAGTGCTGTACAGAAACCCAGCCTAAAACCCCGAACAGCAAGCAATGCAGGTGTAGAAGCACGGTGGCTAGGAAAAACTCCCTAGAAAGGCCAAAACCTAGGAAGAAACCTAGAGAGGAACCAGGCTATGTGGGGTGACCAGTCCTCTTCTGGCTGTGCCGGGTGGAGATTATAACAGAACATGGCCAAGATGTTCAAATGTTCATAAATGACCAGCATGGTCCAATAATATTAATCACAGGCAGAACAGTAAAGTTCTCTCTGTCACAAGCCCTGCTCACAAACACACATGGACTCTGAGATTAACAACCGCTATCCTTTTTCACTCTCTTAACTCCACACTTTTCCAAACACAAAAACACACACCCCACCTTCCATCACAACAGACACACACCCCACCTTCCATCACAATACACACACACCCCACCTTCCATCACAATAAACACACACCCCACCTTCCATCACAACATACACACACCCCACCTTCCATCACAACATACACACACCCCACCTTCCATCACAATAAACACACACCCCACCTTCCATCACAACATACACACACCCCACCTTCCATCACAACATACACACACCCCACCTTCCATCACAACATACACACACCCCACCTTCCATCACAATACACACACACACCCCACCTTCCATCACAATAAACACACACCCTACCTTCCATCACAACACACACACCCCACCTTCCATCACAATACACACACACCCCACCTTCCATCACAATACACACACACCCTACCTTCCATCACAACACACACACACCCCACCTTCCATCACAATAAACACACACCCCACCTTCCATCACAATACACACACACCCCACCTTCCATCACAACATACACACACCCCACCTTCCATCACAATACACCCCACCTTCCATCACAACACACACACACCCCACCTTCCATCACAATAAACACACACCCCACCTTCCATCACAATACACCCCACCTTCCATCACAATACACACACACCCCACCTTCCATCACAATACACACACACCCCACCTTCCATCACAATACACACACACCCCACCTTCCATCACAATACACACACACCCCACCTTCCATCACAATAAACACACACCCCACCTTCCATCACAACATACACACACCCCACCTTCCATCACAATACACACACACCCCACCTTCCATCACAACATACACACACCCCACCTTCCATCACAATACACACACACCCCACCTTCCATCACAACATACACACACCCTACCTTCCATCACAACACAAACACCCCACCTTCCATCACAACACACCCCACCTTCCATCACAATAAACACACACCCCACCTTCCATCACAACACACACACCCCACCTTCCATCACAATAAACACACACCCTACCTTCCATCACAACAGACACACACCCCACCTTCCATCACAATACACACACACCCCACCTTCCATCACAACACACACACACCCCACCTTCCATCACAATACACACACACCCCACCTTCCATCACAATACACACACACCCCACCTTCCATCACAATACACACACACCCTACCTTCCATCACAATACACCCCACCTTCCATCACAATAAACACACACCCCACCTTCCATCACAATAAACACGTGCAATTTAATGAGAACGCATCGTCTCATCTCAAGAGGTTAAATATAAAAAATATTAAAGTTAGTACCAAAAAAAGTAACAGGGTTGAGTTTAACAGGGTTGAGTTTAACAGGGTTGAGTTTAACAGGGTTGAGTTTATCAGGGTTGAGTTTAACAGGGTTGAGTTTAACAGGGTTGACCGTAAGACAGGAAGACAGACAGGCAGACAGGCAGGAAGGCAGATAGGCAGACAGGCAGGAAGGCAGACAGGCAGGAAGACAGGCAGGAAGACAGGCAGGAAGACAGACAGGAAGACAGACAGGAAGACAGACAGGCAGACAGGCAGGAAGACAGACAGGCAGACAGACAGGCAGACAGGCAGGAAGACAGACAGACAGGCAGACAGACAGACAGGCAGACAGGCAGGAAGACAGACAGGCAGACAGGCAGGAAGACAGACAGACAGACAGACAGACAGACAGACAGACAGACAGACAGACAGACAGGCAGACAGGCAGGAAGACAGACAGGCAGGAAGACAGGCAGACAGGCAGGAAGACAGACAGGCAGACAGGCAGGAAGACAGACAGGCAGACAGACAGACAGGCAGACAGGCAGGAAGACAGACATGTAGACAGGCAGGAAGACAGACAGGAAGACAGACAGGCAGACAGACAGACAGGCAGACAGGCAGGAAGACAGACAGGCAGACAGACAGGCAGACAGACAGGAAGTATCATAAACGAGAGCATTAAGGGGGGGCTTTAGGCCTGCCCTGTCCTGCTGGATGTGTGGGGAGGAAAACTTATTGGAAACACAGCTACCACTCATCAACTCATCAATCATCATCAACTCCATTACAATGCCTTGCTTGCATTACTGACAAAGTGGTAGTCTGGTAGTCTAACTTCCAGTCTGTCTGACTCTGTCTTTTATCCCTCTCACTTTGTGCATGTTTCAATCGCTCATTTTCCTTCTTTCTCTTTCTCATTATGTTTCTATGTTTAATACCAGTGTCCTGAAACAGAATGTCTGTCATTATGTTTCTATAATTAATACCAGTGTCCTGAAACAGAATGTCTGTCATTATGTTTCTATATTTAATACCAGTGTCCTGAAACAGAATGTCTATCATTATGTTTCTATATTTAATACCAGTGTCCTGAAACAGAATGTCTGTCATTATGTTTCTATATTTAATACCAGTGTCCTGAAACAGAATGTCTATCATTATGTTTCTATATTTAATACCAGTGTCCTGAAACAGAATGTCTATCATTATGTTTCTATATTTAATACCTCTTCACAGTGTCCTGAAACAGAATGTCTATCATTATGTTTCTATATTTAATACCAGTGTCCTGAAACAGAATGTCTGTCATTATGTTTCTATATTTAATACCAGTGTCCTGAAACAGAATGTCTGTCATTATGTTTCTATATTTAATACCAGTGTCCTGAAACATAATGTCTGTCATTATGTTTCTATATTTAATACCAGTGTCCTGAAACAGAATGTCTGTCATTATGTTTCTATATTTAATACCAGTGTCCTGAAACATAATGTCTGTCATTATGTTTCTATATTTAATACCAGTGTCCTGAAACAGAATGTCTGTCATTATGTTTCTATATTTAATACCAGTGTCCTGAAACATAATGTCTGTCATTATGTTTCTATATTTAATACCAGTGTCCTGAAACAGAATGTTTGTCATTATGTTCCTGTCCAGCATGTTACTGTCCAATGTCTTCCAGGAACAAACATCGTCCATAATGGTGTGAATGTATATCCTCAGCCACTAGATATAAAAACCCATCTCATTATACTCTATTAAGTCAATCAATGTGTGATGTCATACACATTAGCTAAAGTAATGCATGTCTGGCGTCCCTCCTAAATACCACCCTTCCCCCAGCCAGCCTGTCCCTTGTTAATACTTTACTGGTCTCTGGTGATGTGTTCCAAATTACACCCTATTCTCTATCTAGTGCACTTCTTTTGGGGCCCATAGAGCTCTGGTCAAAAAGTAGGGCACTAGATCGTAGAGAATAGGGTGTCATTGGGAATGCGAGACTTGTGTGGCAGGAGACCTCGTAACTCAGTCCCACTGTAACGTAGAGCACGGTTGGGGCAATGCATTTAACAGGCCCCTGTGTGTGTGTGTGTGTGTGTGTGTGTGTGTGTGTGTGTGTGTGTGTGTGTGTGTGTGTGTGTGTGTGTGTGTGTGTGTGTGTGTGTGTGTGTGTGTGTGTGTGTGTGTGTGTGTGTGTGTGTGTGTGTGTGTGTGTGTGTGTGTGTGTGTGTGTGTGTGTGTGTGTGCTACATTTGAACCCTCTCCGTTACCGCACAGTTTCATAGTAGAGAGAGAGAGAGAGAGAGAGAGAGAGAGAGAGAGAGAGAGAGAGAGAGAGAGAGAGAGAGAGAGAGAGGTTCTATAGAGCCGTGGTCTAAAGTAGTGCACTATATATAGGGAATAGGGTTCTATAGAACTGTGGTCTAAAGTAGTGCACTATATAGGGAATAGGGTTCTATAGAGCTGTGGTCTAAAGTAGCGCACTATATAGGGAATAGGGTTCTATAGAGCTGTGGTCAAAGTAGTGCACTATATAGGGAATAGGGTTCTATGGTGTTGCCCTCCTACGGCCTCCTCCACGTCTCCTGATGTACTGGCCTGTCTCCTGGTAGCGCCTCCATGCTCTGGACACTACGCTGACAGACACAGCAAACCTTCTCGCAAGGCTGCAGGCCCAGACGGCATCCCCAGCCGCGCCCTCAGAGCATGCGCAGACCAGCTGGCTGGTGTGTTTACGGACATATTCAATCAATCCCTATACCAGTCTGCTGTTCCCACATGCTTCAAGAGGGCCACCATTGTTCCTGTTCCCAAGAAAGCTAAGGTAACTGAGCTAAACGACTACCGCCCTGAGGCACTCACTTCCGTCATTATAAAGTGCTTTGAGAGACTAGTCAAGGACCATATCACCTCCACCCTACCTGACACCCTAGACCCACTCCAATTTGCTTACCGCCCAAATAGGTCCACAGACGATGCAATCTCAACCACACTGCACACTGCCCTAACCCATCTGGACAAGAGGAATACCTATGTGAGAATGCTATTCATCAACTACAGCTCAGCATTTTACACCATAGTACCCTCCAAACTCATCATCAAGCTCGAGACCCTGGGTCTCGACCCCGCCCTGTGCAACTGGGTACTGGACTTCCTGACGGGCCGCCCCCCAGGTGGTGAGGGTAGGTAACAACATCTCCACCCCGCTGATCCTCAACACTGGGGCCCCACAAGGGTGCGTTCTGAGCCCTCTCCTGTGCTCTCTGTTCACCCACGACTGCGTGGCCACGTACGCCTCCAACTCAATCATCAAGTTTGCGGACGACACAACAGTGGTAGGCTTGATTACCAACAACGACGAGACGGCCTACAGGGAGGAGGTGAGGGCCCTCGGAGTGTGGTGTCAGGAAAATAACCTCACACTCAACGTCAACAAAACTAAGGAGATGATTGTGGACTTCAGGAAACAGTAGAGGGAACACCCCCCTATCCACATCGATGGAACAGTAGTGGAGAGGGTCGTAAATTTTAAGTTCCTCGGCGTACACATCACAGACAAACTGAATTGGTCCACCCACACAGACAGCATCGTGAAGAAGGCGCAGTAGCGCCTCTTCAACCTCAGGAGGCTGAAGAAATTCGGCTTGTCACCAAAAGCACTCACAAACTTCTACAGATGCACAATCGAGAGCATCCTGTCAGGCTGTATCACCGCCTGGTACGGCAACTGCTCCGCCCACAACCGTAAGGTCTGCACAACGCATCACCGGGGGCAAACTACCTGCCCTCCAGGACACCTACACCACCCAATGTCACAGGAAGGCCATAAAGATCATCAAGAACAACAACCACCCGAGCCACTGCCTGTTCACCCCGCTATCATCCAGAAGGCGAGGTCAGTACAGGTGCATCAAAGCTGGGACCAAGAGACTGAAAAACAGCTTCTATCTCAAGGCCATCAGACTGTTAAACAGCCACCACTAACATTGAGTGGCTGCTGCCAACACACTGACTCAACTCCAGCCACTTTAATGATGGGAATTGATGTAAAATATATCACTAGCCACTTTAAACAATGCTACTTAATATAATGTTTACATACCCTACATTATTCATCTCATATGTATACGTATATACTGTACTCTATATCATCTACTGCATCTTTATGTAATACATGTATCACTAGCCACTTTAAACTATGCCACTTTGTTTACATACTCATCTCATATGTATATACTGTACTCGATACCATCTACTGTATCTTGCCTATGCTGCTCTGTACCATCACTCATTCATATTCTTTATGTACATATTCTTTATCCCTTTACACTTGTGTGTATAAGGTAGTCGTTTTGGAATTCTTAGTTAGATTACTCGTTGGTTATTACTGCATTGTCGGAATTAGAAGCACAAGCATTTCGCTACACTCGCATTAACTTCTTGCGTCGAGCCAATCCGGATCCGGGATCATGACTAGAGCCTCAAGCCTATTACCATAACGCAACGTTAACTATTCAAATGAAATGAAATCAATATGATAGCTCTCATGCTTAGCCTTTTGTTAACAACACTGTCATCTTAGATTTTCAAAAATATGCTTCTCTACCATAGCAAAACTAGCATTTAGCATTTAGCGTTAGCATTTAGCATTAGCATTTAGGGTTAGCATCACCAGGCAACATTTTCACAAAAAACAGCAAAAACATTCAATAAATAATTTACCTTTGAAGAACTTTGGATGTTTTCAATGAGGAGACTCTCAGTTAGATAGCAAATGTTCAGTTTTTCCTGACAGATTTTTTTGTGCAGGAGAAATCGGTCCGTTTGGTGCGTCACGTTTGGTTACCAAAAAAAACGAAAATTCAGTTATCCAAACACCGAACTTTCTTCCACATTAACTCCATAATATCGACTGAAACATGGCAAACATTGTTTAGAACCAATCCTCAAGGTGTTTTTCACATATCTCTTCAATGATGTATCGTTCCTGGAAGTGTGCTTCTCCCTCTGTTATCGCATTGTAAAATGATTGCCACTGACTTAGACAAAGGACACCGGACGGACCCCTGGCAAATGTAGTCTCTTATGGTGAATCTTCAAATGATATGCCAACAAATACGTCACAATGCTGCAGACATCTTGGACGAACGGCAGAGAGCATAAGCTCGTTCACAGCACATTCACAGCCATATAAGGAGACGATAGTAAAACAGAGCTTCAGAAATTCAGCTCATTTCCTGTTTGAGGTTACATCTTGGTTTCGCCTGTAGCATCATTTCTGGGGCACTCACAGATAATATCTTTGCAGTTTTGAAAACGTCAGAGTGTTTTCTTTCCAAAGCTGCCAATTGTATGCATAGTTGAGCATCTTTTCGTGACAAAATATTGCGCTTAAAACGGGAACGTTTTTTTTATCCAATAATGACATAGCGCCCCCATAGGTTGAAGAGGTTAACATCTGCTAACCATGTGTATGTGACAAATACACCTTGATTTGATTTGATTCTTGCCACAACTCGCATTGATGTCCCATCCTGGATGAGTTGCACTACCTGAGCCACTTGTGTGGGTTGTAGACTCCGTCTCATGCTACCACTAGAGTGAAAGCACCGCCAGCATTCAAAAGTGACCAAACCATCAGCCAGGAAGCATAGGAACTGAGAAGTGGTCTGTGGTCACCACCTGCAGAACCACTCCTTTATTGGGGGTGTCTTGCTAATTGCCTATAATTTCCACCTGTTGTCTATTCCATTTGCACAACAGCATGTGACATTTATTGTCAATCAGTGTTGCTTCCTAAGTGGACAGTTTGATTTCACAGACGTGTGATTGACTTGGAGTTACATTGTGTTGTTTAAGTGTTCCCTTTTATTTCTTTGAGCGGTGTATATATATGTATCATCATAGCCATTTTATCTACTGC
Organism: Oncorhynchus gorbuscha; assembly: GCF_021184085.1. Classification (NCBI taxonomy): domain Eukaryota; kingdom Metazoa; phylum Chordata; class Actinopteri; order Salmoniformes; family Salmonidae; genus Oncorhynchus; species Oncorhynchus gorbuscha. Next base: position 6,404,868 of record NC_060181.1, read on the forward strand.
ATGTGGGAGAGGCTGTATGTATAATCCCTCTGTGGGTCATTCAGGATTAGAGGTACTGAAGCGTGGCCCATTCAGGATTAGAGGTAGAGTAGTATGGCCCATTCAGGATTAGAGGTAGAGTAGCATGGCCCATTCAGGATTAGAGGTAGAGTAGTATGGCCCATTCAGGATTAGAGGTAGAGTAGCATAAACCCATTCGGGATTAGAGGTAGAGTAGCATGGCCCATTCAGGATTAGAGGTAGAGTAGCATGGCCCATTCAGGATTAGAGGCAGAGTAGTATGGCCCATTCAGGATTAGAGGTAGAGTAGCATAAACCCATTCGGGATTAGAGGTAGAGTAGCATGGCCCATTCATAATCAGTGTGAGCTGGCAGAAGCTGGTTAACAAGGTGGTAGGGTGACAAGGACACAAAAGCACCCTGAAATGCCACGCGGGCACAGAGAGAGAGATATACATAGACCCACAGGCTGGGTATAAATAGCTCTCTTTTCTCACCCCCTCCTTCTCTCTCTCTCTCTCTCTCTCTCTCTCTTTCTCTCTTTCTCTTTTCTCACCTCACCCTTCTCTCTTTCTCTCTCTCTCTCTCTCTCTTTTCTCACCCCCCCCCTTCTCTCTCTCTCTTTCTCTCTCTCTTTCTCTCTCCTTTCTCTCTCTCTCTCTCTCTCTCTCTCTCTCTCTCTCTCTCTCTTTTCTCACCTCCCCCTTCTCTCTTTCTCTCTCTCTCTCTCTTTCTCTTTTCTCACCTCCCCCTTCTCTCTCTCTCTCTCTCTCTCTCTCTCTCTCTCTCTCTCTCTCTCTCTCTCTCTCTCTCTCTCTCTCTCTCTCTCTCTCTCTCTCACCCTCTCTCTCTCTCTCTCTCTCTCTCTCTCTCTCTCTCTCTCTCTCTCTCTCTCTCTCTCTCTCTCTCTCTCTCTCTCTCTCTCTCTCTCTCTCTCTCTCTCTCTCTCTCTCTCTCTCTTTTCTCACCCCCCTTCTTCTCTCTCTCTCTCTCTCTCTCTCTTCTTTCTCTCTCTCTCTCTCTCTTTCTCTTTTCTCACCTCCCCCTTCTCTCTTTCTCTCTCTTTCTCTCTCTCTCTTTTCTCACCCCCTCCTTCTCTTTCTCTCTCTCCTTTCTCTCGGTCTCCCTCTGTCTTATTTGGCATCTCTTTCTGTTTCTCTCTTTCTATTTGGAGGGCTGTGGCATGTGGAGACTCGTTGTAGAGGAAAAGCCATGAAGTGAGTTCAGAGGTCTTTCATTGACATTCTCATCTACATCCTCTGTCTCCTGTGTTCATAATGCCACTGAAGGCTTGCTGAGGAGGAGCGGAATCTTCTGGAGACAGATAGAGAGAGAGAGGGATAGCTCCTTTCTCTCTCTCTCTCTCTCTCTCTCTCTCTCTCTCTCTCTCGATAATTCCATGAGGAGCTGTGTTAGTAAAGTCACGGTGTAAGTAGATCAGGGAAGTCAGTAGAGTGCTATTGATTAGTTCTATAGCAGCAGCAGAGGAACACTGGCCTGGTCTGGTCTGATCTCGTAGTCAGGGCCAATGGCATAGCAAAAAAACATTGCCATGGTTCGAGAGAAAAATTTGCGATAAATGCTTATTTAGTTTTCCCTTTCTCCTGTTCTAATCGCTCACGTCTCTCTCTAACTTCTACCCCCTTTCTCTCTCACACACGCACGCACGCACACACACACACACACACACACACACACACACACACACACACACACACACACACACACACACACACACACACACACACACACACACACACACACACACACACACACACACACACACACACACACACACACACACACACACACACACACACACACACACAGAGGCAGGTAGCAGTGTTTTTGGCCAGTCAGGAGTGAGGTGATGAGGTGGAACATGGCTCTTTATTCTCTCCTGATGTGGAGTACAGAGGTCAGCCAGGGAACAAACTCACACTTTCCCTTTAACTACAAGATAGAGGTCAGCCAGGGAACAAACTCACACCTTCCCTTTAACTACAAGATAGAGGTCAGCCAGGGAACAAACTGACACCTTCCCTTTAACTATAAGACAGAGGTCAGCCAGGGAACAAACTCACACCTTCCCTTTAACTATAAGACAGAGGTCAGCCAGGAAACAAACTCACACCTTCCCTTTAACTACAAGATAGAGGTCAGCCAGGAAACAAACTCACACCTTCCCTTTAACTACAAGATAGAGGTCAGCCAGGGAACAAACTCACACCTTCCCTTTAACAACAATATAGAGGTCAGCCAGGGAACAAACTCACACCCTCCCTTTAACAACAAGATAGAGGTCAGCCAGCAAAACAAACTCACATCTTCCCTTTAACTACAAGATAGAGGTCAGCCAGGGAACAAACAATTCTCAGCAAGTAGTGGTAACTGGTAACTGGTAGTGTTAACTGGTAACTGATAACTGGTAACTGGTAGTGTTAACTGGTAGTGGTAACTGGTAACTGGTAACTGGTAACTGGTAGTGTTAACTGGTAGTGGTAACTGGTAACTGGTAACTGGTAGTGTTAACTGGTAGTGGTAACTGGTAACTGGTAGTAGTAACTGGTAACTGGTAGTAGTAACTGGTAACTGGTAACTGGTAGTATTAAATGGTAACTGGTAGTAGTAACTGGTAACTGGTAGTGTTAACTGGTAGTGGTAACTGGTAATTGGTAGTAGTAACTGGTAACTGGTAGTGTTAACTGGTAGTGGTAACTGGTAACTGGTAGTAGTAACTGGTAACTGGTAGTAATAACTGGTAACTGGTAATTGGTAGTGTTAACTGGTAGTGGTAACTGGTAATTGGTAGTAGTAACTGGTAACTGGTAGTGTTAACTGGTAGTGGTAACTGGTAACTGGTAGTAGTAACTGGTAACTGGTAGTAATAACTGGTAACTGGTAACTGGTAGTAGTAACTGGTAACTGGTAGTAGTAACTGGTAACTGGTAACTGGTAGCTGGTAACTGGTAACTGGTAGTAGTAACTGGTAACTGGTAGTAATAACTGGTAACTGGTAACTGGTAGTAGTAACTGGTAACTGGTAGTAGTAACTGGTAACTGGTAGTGTTAACTGGTAGTAGTAACTGGTAGTAGTAACTGGTAACTGGTAGTAGTAACTGGTAACTGGTAGTAGTAACTGGTAACTGGTAGTAATAACTGGTAACTGGTAATTGGTAGTGTTAACTGGTAGTGGAAACTGGTAATTGGTAGTAGTAACTGGTAACTGGTAGTGGTAACTGGTAACTGGTAGTAGTAACTGGTAACTGGTAGTAATAACTGGTAACTGGTAACTGGTAGTAGTAACTGGTAACTGGTAGTAGTAACTGGTAACTGGTAGCTGGTAACTGGTAACTGGTAGTAGTAACTGGTAACTGGTAGTAATAACTGGTAACTGGTAGTGGTAACTGGTAACTGGTAGTAGTAACTGGTAACTGGTAGTAGTAACTGGTAACTGGTAGTGTTAACTGGTAGTAGTAACTGGTAGTAGTAACTGGTAACTGGTAGTAGTAACTGGTAACTGGTAGTAGTAACTGGTAACTGGTAACTGGTAACTGGTAGTATTAAATGGTAACTGGTAGTAGTAACTGGTAACTGGTAGTGTTAACTGGTAGTAGTAACTGGTAGTAGTAACTGGTAACTGGTAATTGGTAGTGTTAACTGGTAGTGGTAACTGGTAATTGGTAGTAGGAACTGGTAACTGGTAGTAGTAACTGGTAACTTGTAGTAGTAACTGGTAACTGGTAGTAGTAACTGGTAACTGGTAGTAGTAACTGGTAACTGGTAACTGGTAGTAGTAACTGGTAACTGGTAACTGGTAGTAGTAACTGGTAACTGGTAACTGGTAGTAGTAACTGGTAACTGGTAACTGGTAACTGGTAACTGGTAGTGGTAACTGGTAACTGGTAGTGTTAACTGGTAGTGGTAAATGGTAACTGGTAGTGGTAAATGGTAACTGGTAGTGTTAACTGGGAGTGGTAAATGTTAACTGGTAGTGGTAACTGGTAGTGGTAAATGGTAACTGTTAGTGGTAAATGGTAACTGGTAGTGGTAAATGGTAACTGGTAACTGTTAGTGGTAAATGGTAACTGGTAGTGGTAACTGGTTGTGGTAAATGGTTACTGGTAGTGGTAAATGGTAACTGGTAGTGGTAAATGGTAACTGGTAGTGGTAACTGTTAGTGGTAAATGGTAACTGGTAGTGGTAACTGGGAGTGGTAAATGTTAACTGGTAGTGGTAACTGGTAGTGGTAAATGGTAACTGTTAGTGGTAAATGGTAACTGGTAGTGGTAAATGGTAACTAGTAACTGTTAGTGGTAAATGGTAAATGGTAACTAGTAGTGGTAAATGGTTACTGGTAGTGGTAAATGGTAACTGGTAGTGGTAAATGGTAACTGGTAGTGGTAAATGGTAACTGGTAGTGGTAACTGGGAGTGGTAAATGTTAACTGGTAGTGGTAAATGGTTACTGGTAGTGGTAACTGGTAGTGGTAAATGGTAACTGTTAGTGGTAAATGGTAACTGGTAGTGGTAAATGTTAACTGTTAGTGGTAAATGGTAACTGGTAGTGGTAACTGGGAGTGGTAAATTTTAACTGGTAGTGGTAACTGGTAGTGGTAAATGGTAACTGGTAGTGGTAAATGGTAACTGGTAGTGGTAAATGGTAACTGGTAGTGGTAAATGGTAACTGGTAGTGGTAAAAGGTAACTGGTAGTGGTAAATGGTAACTGGTAGTGGTAAATGGTAACTGGTAACTGTTAGTGGTAAATGGTAACTGGTAGTGGTAAATGGTAACTGGTAACTGTTAGTGGTAAATGGTAAATGGTTACTGGTAGTGGTAAATGGTAACTGGTAGTGGTAAATGGTAACTGGTAGTGGTAACTGTTAGTGGTAAATGGTAACTGGTAGTGGTAACTGGTAGTGGTAAATGGTAACTGGTAGTGGTAAATGGTAACTGGTAGTGGTAAATGGTAACTGGTAGTGGTAAATGGTAACTGGTAGTGGTAAATGGTAACTGGTAACTGTTAGTGGTAAATGGTAACTGGTAGTGGTAACTGGTAGTGGTAAATGGTTACTGGTAGTGGTAAATGGTAACTGTTAGTGGTAAATGGTAACTGGTAGTGGTAAATGATAACTGGTAGTGGTAAATGGTAACTGGTAGTGGTAAATGGTAACTGGTAGTGGTAAATGGTAACTGGTAGTGGTAAATGGTAACTGGTAACTGTTAGTGGTAAATGGTAACTGGTAGTGGTAACTGGTAGTGGTAAATGGTTACTGGTAGTGGTAAATGGTAACTGTTAGTGGTAAATGGTAACTGGTAGTGGTAAATGGTAACTAGTAACTGTTAGTGGTAAATGGTAAATGGTAACTAGTAGTGGTAAATGGTTACTGGTAGTGGTAAATGGTTACTGGTAGTGGTAAATGGTAACTGGTAGTGGTAAATGGTAACTGGTAACTGTTAGTGGTAAATGGTAACTGGTAGTGGTAAATGGTTACTGGTAGTGGTAAATGGTAACTGGTAGTGGTAAATGGTAACTGGTAGTGGTAACTGTTAGTGGTAAATGGTAACTGGTAGTGGTAACTGGTAGTGGTAAATGGTAACTGGTAGTAGTAACTGGTAACTGGTAGTAATAACTGGTAACTGGTAACTGGTAGTAGTAACTGGTAACTGGTAGTAGTAACTGGTAACTGGTAGTGTTAACTGGTAGTAGTAACTGGTAGTAGTAACTGGTAACTGGTAGTAGTAACTGGTAACTGGTAGTAGTAACTGGTAACTGGTAGTAATAACTGGTAACTGGTAATTGGTAGTGTTAACTGGTAGTGGTAACTGGTAATTGGTAGTAGTAACTGGTAACTGGTAGTGGTAACTGGTAACTGGTAGTAGTAACTGGTAACTGGTAGTAATAACTGGTAACTGGTAACTGGTAGTAGTAACTGGTAACTGGTAGTAGTAACTGGTAACTGGTAGCTGGTAACTGGTAACTGGTAGTAGTAACTGGTAACTGGTAGTAATAACTGGTAACTGGTAGTGGTAACTGGTAACTGGTAGTAGTAACTGGTAACTGGTAGTAGTAACTGGTAACTGGTAGTGTTAACTGGTAGTAGTAACTGGTAGTAGTAACTGGTAACTGGTAGTAGTAACTGGTAACTGGTAGTAGTAACTGGTAACTGGTAACTGGTAACTGGTAGTATTAAATGGTAACTGGTAGTAGTAACTGGTAACTGGTAGTGTTAACTGGTAGTAGTAACTGGTAGTAGTAACTGGTAACTGGTAATTGGTAGTGTTAACTGGTAGTGGTAACTGGTAATTGGTAGTAGGAACTGGTAACTGGTAGTAGTAACTGGTAACTGGTAGTAGTAACTGGTAACTGGTAGTAGTAACTGGTAACTGGTAGTAGTAACTGGTAACTGGTAACTGGTAGTAGTAACTGGTAACTGGTAACTGGTAGTAGTAACTGGTAACTGGTAACTGGTAACTGGTAACTGGTAGTAGTAACTGGTAACTGGTAACTGGTAACTGGTAACTGGTAACTGGTAGTGGTAACTGGTAACTGGTAGTGTTAACTGGTAGTGGTAAATGGTAACTGGTAGTGGTAAATGGTAACTGGTAGTGTTAACTGGGAGTGGTAAATGTTAACTGGTAGTGGTAACTGGTAGTGGTAAATGGTAACTGTTAGTGGTAAATGGTAACTGGTAGTGGTAAATGGTAACTGGTAACTGTTAGTGGTAAATGGTAACTGGTAGTGGTAACTGGTTGTGGTAAATGGTTACTGGTAGTGGTAAATGGTAACTGGTAGTGGTAAATGGTAACTGGTAGTGGTAACTGTTAGTGGTAAATGGTAACTGGTAGTGGTAACTGGGAGTGGTAAATGTTAACTGGTAGTGGTAACTGGTAGTGGTAAATGGTAACTGTTAGTGGTAAATGGTAACTGGTAGTGGTAAATGGTAACTAGTAACTGTTAGTGGTAAATGGTAAATGGTAACTAGTAGTGGTAAATGGTTACTGGTAGTGGTAAATGGTAACTGGTAGTGGTAAATGGTAACTGGTAGTGGTAAATGGTAACTGGTAGTGGTAACTGGGAGTGGTAAATGTTAACTGGTAGTGGTAAATGGTTACTGGTAGTGGTAAATGGTAACTGTTAGTGGTAAATGGTAACTGGTAGTGGTAAATGGTAACTGTTAGTGGTAAATGGTAACTGGTAGTGGTAACTGGGAGTGGTAAATTTTAACTGGTAGTGGTAACTGGTAGTGGTAAATGGTAACTGGTAGTGGTAAATGGTAACTGGTAGTGGTAAATGGTAACTGGTAGTGGTAAATGGTAACTGGTAGTGGTAAAAGGTAACTGGTAGTGGTAAATGGTAACTGGTAGTGGTAAATGGTAACTGGTAACTGTTAGTGGTAAATGGTAACTGGTAGTGGTAAATGGTAACTGGTAACTGTTAGTGGTAAATGGTAAATGGTTACTGGTAGTGGTAAATGGTAACTGGTAGTGGTAAATGGTAACTGGTAGTGGTAACTGTTAGTGGTAAATGGTAACTGGTAGTGGTAACTGGTAGTGGTAAATGGTAACTGGTAGTGGTAAATGGTAACTGGTAGTGGTAAATGGTAACTGGTAGTGGTAAATGGTAACTGCTAGTGGTAAATGGTAACTGGTAGTGGTAAATGGTAACTGGTAACTGTTAGTGGTAAATGGTAACTGGTAGTGGTAACTGGTAGTGGTAAATGGTTACTGGTAGTGGTAAATGGTAACTGTTAGTGGTAAATGGTAACTGGTAGTGGTAAATGATAACTGGTAGTGGTAAATGGTAACTGGTAGTGGTAAATGGTAACTGGTAGTGGTAAATGGTAACTGGTAGTGGTAAATGGTAACTGGTAACTGTTAGTGGTAAATGGTAACTGGTAGTGGTAACTGGTAGTGGTAAATGGTTACTGGTAGTGGTAAATGGTAACTGTTAGTGGTAAATGGTAACTGGTAGTGGTAAATGGTAACTAGTAACTGTTAGTGGTAAATGGTAAATGGTAACTAGTAGTGGTAAATGGTTACTGGTAGTGGTAAATGGTTACTGGTAGTGGTAAATGGTAACTGGTAGTGGTAAATGGTAACTGGTAACTGTTAGTGGTAAATGGTAACTGGTAGTGGTAACTGGTAGTGGTAAATGGTTACTGGTAGTGGTAAATGGTAACTGGTAGTGGTAAATGGTAACTGGTAGTGGTAACTGTTAGTGGTAAATGGTAACTGGTAGTGGTAACTGGGAGTGGTAAATGTTAACTGGTAGTGGTAACTGGTAGTGGTAAATGGTAACTGGTAGTGGTAAATGGTAACTGGTAACTGTTAGTGGTAAATGGTAACTGGTAGTGGTAAATGGTAACTGGTAGTGGTAAATGGTAACTGGTAGTGGTAACTGGGAGTGGTAAATGTTAACTGGTAGTGGTAACTGGTAGTGGTAAATGGTAACTGTTAGTGGTAAATGGTAACTGGTAGTGGTGAATGGTAACTAGTAACTGTTAGTGGTAAATGGTAAATGGTAACTAGTAGTGGTAAATGGTTACTGGTAGTGGTAAATGGTAACTGGTAGTGGTAAATGGTAACTGGTAGTGGTAACTGTTAGTGGTAAATGGTAACTAGTAACTGTTAGTGGTAAATGGTAAATGGTAACTAGTAGTGGTAAATGGTTACTGGTAGTGGTAAATGGTAACTGGTAGTGGTAAATGGTAACTGGTAGTAGTAAATGGTAACTGGTAGTGGTAACTGGGAGTGGTAAATGTTAACTGGTAGTGGTAAATGGTTACTGGTAGTGGTAAATGGTAACTGTTAGTGGTAAATGGTAACTGGTAGTGGTAAATGGTAACTGTTAGTGGTAAATGGTAACTGGTAGTGGTAACTGGGAGTGGTAAATTTTAACTGGTAGTGGTAACTGGTAGTGGTAAATGGTAACTGGTAGTGGTAAATGGTAACTGGTAGTGGTAAATGGTAACTGGTAGTGGTAAATGGTAACTGGTAGTGGTAAAAGGTAACTGGTAGTGGTAAATGGTAACTGGTAGTGGTAAATGGTAACTGGTAACTGTTAGTGGTAAATGGTAACTGGTAGTGGTAAATGGTAACTGGTAACTGTTAGTGGTAAATGGTAAATGGTTACTGGTAGTGGTAAATGGTAACTGGTAGTGGTACATGGTAACTGGTAGTGGTAACTGTTAGTGGTAAATGGTAACTGGTAGTGGTAACTGGGAGTGGTAAATGGTTACTGGTAGTGGTAAATGGTAACTGGTAGTGGTAAATGGTAACTGGTAGTGGTAAATGGTAACTGGTAGTGGTAAATGGTAACTAGTGGTAAATGGTAACTGGTAGTGGTAAATGGTAACTGGTAGTGGTAAATGGTAACTGGTAGTGGTAAATGGTAACTGGTAGTGGTAAATGGTAACTGGTAACTGTTAGTGGTAAATGGTAACTGGTAGTGGTAACTGGTAGTGGTAAATGGTAACTGGTAGTGGTAAATGGTAACTGGTAGTGGTAAATGGTAACTGGTAGTGGTAAATGGTAACTGGTAACTGTTAGTGGTAAATGGTAACTGGTAGTGGTAACTGGTAGTGGTAAATGGTTACTGGTAGTGGTAAATGGTAACTGTTAGTGGTAAATGGTAACTGGTAGTGGTAAATGGTAACTGGTAGTGGTAAATGGTAACTGGTAGTGGTAAATGGTAACTGGTAACTGTTAGTGGTAAATGGTAACTGGTAGTGGTAACTGGTAGTGGTAAATGGTTACTGGTAGTGGTAAATAGTGGTAAATGGTAACTGTTAGTGGTAAATGGTAACTGGTAGTGGTAAATGGTAACTAGTAACTGTTAGTGGTAAATGGTAAATGGTAACTAGTAGTGGTAAATGGTTACTGGTAGTGGTAAATGGTTACTGGTAGTGGTAAATGGTAACTGGTAGTGGTAAATGGTAACTGGTAACTGTTAGTGGTAAATGGTAACTGGTAGTGGTAACTGGTAGTGGTAAATGGTTACTGGTAGTGGTAAATGGTAACTGGTAGTGGTAAATGGTAACTGTTAGTAGTAAATGGTAACTGGTAGTGGTAAATGGTAACTAGTAACTGTTAGTGGTAAATGGTAAATGGTAACTAGTAGTGGTAAATGGTTACTGGTAGTGGTAAATGGTTACTGGTAGTGGTAAATGGTAACTGGTAGTGGTAAATGGTAACTGGTAACTGTTAGTGGTAAATGGTAACTGGTAGTGGTAACTGGTAGTGGTAAATGGTTACTGGTAGTGGTAAATGGTAACTGGTAGTGGTAAATGGTAACTGGTAGTGGTAACTGTTAGTGGTAAATGGTAACTGGTAGTGGTAACTGGGAGTGGTAAATGTTAACTGGTAGTGGTAACTGGTAGTGGTAAATGGTAACTGGTAGTGGTAAATGGTAACTGGTAACTGTTAGTGGTAAATGGTAACTGGTAGTGGTAAATGGTAACTGGTAGTGGTAAATGGTAACTGGTAGTGGTAACTGGGAGTGGTAAATGTTAACTGGTAGTGGTAACTGGTAGTGGTAAATGGTAACTGGTAGTGGTAAATGGTAACTGGTAGTGGTAAATGGTAACTGGTAGTGGTAAATGGTAACTGGTAGTGGTAACTGGGAGTGGTAAATGTTAACTGGTAGTGGTAACTGGTAGTGGTAAATGGTAACTGGTAGTGGTAAATGGTAACTGGTAGTGGTAACTGGGAGTGGTAAATGTTAACTGGTAGTGGTAACTGGTAGTGGTAAATGGTAACTGGTAGTGGTAAATGGTAACTGGTAGTGGTAAATGGTAACTGGTAACTGTTAGTGGTAACTGGTAACTGTTAGTGGTAAATGGTAAATGGTTACTGGTAGTGGTAAATGGTAACTGGTTGTGGTAACTGTTAGTGGTAAATGGTAAATGGTTACTGGTAGTGGTAAATGGTAACTGGTAGTGGTAAATGGTAACTGGTAGTGGTAACTGTTAGTGGTAAATGGTAACTGGTAGTGGTAACTGGGAGTGGTAAATGGTTACTGGTAGTGGTAAATGGTAACTGTTAGTGGTAAATGGTAACTGGTAGTGGTAAATGGTAACTGGTAGTGGTAAATGGTAACTGGTAGTGGTAAATGGTAAATGGTAACTAGTAGTGGTAAATGGTAAATGGTAACTGGTAGTGGTAAATGGTAACTGGTAGTGGTAAATGGTAACTGGTAGTGGTAAATGGTAACTGGTAACTGTTAGTGGTAAATGGTAACTGGTAGTGGTAACTGGTAGTGGTAAATGGTAACTGTTAGTGGTAAATGGTTACTGGTAGTGGTAAATGGTAACTGTTAGTGGTAAATGGTAACTGGTAGTGGTAACTGGTAGTGGTAAATGGTAACTAGTAACTGTTAGTGGTAAATGGTAAATGGTAACTAGTAGTGGTAAATGGTAAATGGTAACTGGTAGTGGTAAATGGTAACTGGTAGTGGTAAATGGTAACTGGTAGTGGTAAATGGTAACTGGTAGTGGTAACTGGTAACTGGTAGTGGTAAATGGTAACTGGTAGTGGTAACTGGTAACTGGTAACTGTTAGTGGTAAATGGTAACTGGTAGTGGTAACTGGTAGTGGTAAATGGTTACTGGTAGTGGTAAATGGTAACTGGTAGTGGTAAATGGTAACTGGTAGTGGTAACTGTTAGTGGTAAATGGTAACTGGTAGTGGTAACTGGGAGTGGTAAATGTTAACTGGTAGTGGTAAATGGTAACTGGTAGTGGTAAATGGTAACTGGTAACTGTTAGTGGTAAATGGTAACTGGTAGTGGTAACTGGTAGTGGTAAATGGTTACTGGTAGTGGTAAATGGTAACTGGTAACTGTTAGTGGTAAATGGTAACTGGTAGTGGTAACTGGTAGTGGTAAATGGTTACTGGTAGTGGTAAATGGTAACTGGTAGTGGTAACTGGTAGTGGTAAATGGTTACTGGTAGTGGTAAATGGTAACTGTTAGTGGTAAATGGTAACTGGTAGTGGTAACTGGTAGTGGTAAATGGTTACTGGTAGTGGTAAATGGTAACTGGTAGTGGTAAATGGTAACTGGTAGTGGTAAATGGTAACTGGTAGTGGTAAATGGTAACTGGTAGTGGTAAATGGTTACTGGTAGTGGTAAATGGTAACTGTTTGTGGTAAATGGTAACTGGTAGTGGTAAATGGTAACTAGTAACTGTTAGTGGTAAATGGTAAATGGTAACTAGTAGTGGTAAATGGTTACTGGTAGTGGTAAATGGTAACTGGTAGTGGTAACTGGTAGTGGTAAATGGTTACTGGTAGTGGTAAATGGTAACTGGTAGTGGTAAATGGTAACTGTTAGTGGTAAATGGTAACTGGTAGTGGTAACTGGGAGTGGTAAATGGTTACTGGTAGTGGTAAATGGTTACTGTTAGTGGTAAATGGTAACTGGTAGTGGTAAATGGTAACTGGTAGTGGTAAATGGTAACTGGTAGTGGTAAATGGTAACTGTTAGTGGTAAATGGTAACTGGTAGTGGTAACTGGGAGTGGTAAATGTTAACTGGTAGTGGTAACTGGTAGTGGTAAATGGTAACTGGTAGTGGTAAATGGTAACTGTTAGTGGTAAATGGTAACTGGTAGTGGTAACTGGGAGTGGTAAATGTTAACTGGTAGTGGTAACTGGTAGTGGTAAATGGTAACTGGTAATGGTAAATGTTAACTGGTAATGGTAACTGGTAACTGGTAGTGGTAACTGTTAGTGGTAAATGGTAACTGTTAGTGGTAAATGGTAACTGGTAACTGGTAGTGGTAAATGGTAGCTGGTAGTGGTAAATGGTAACTGGTAATGGTAAATGTTAACTGGTAATGGTAACTGGTAACTGGTAGTGGTAACTGTTAGTGGTAAATGGTAACTGTTAGTGGTAACTGGTAACTGGTAGTGGTAACTGGTAGTGGTAACTGGTAGTGGTAAATGGTTACTGGTAGTGGTAAATGGTAACTGGTAGTGGTAAATGGTAACTGGGATTGGTAACTGTTAGTGGTAGTGGTAACTGGTAACTGGTAGTGGTAAATGGTAACTGGTAGTAGTAACTGGTAACTGGTAGTAGTAACTGCTAGCTGGTAGTGGAAACTGGTAACTGGTAGTGGTAACTGGTAACTGGTAGTAGTAACTGCTAGCTGGTAGTGGTAACTGCTAGCTGGTAGTGGTAACTGGTAACTGGTAGTAGTAACTGCTAGCTGGTAGTGGTAACTGGTAACTGGGAGTGGTAACTGGTAACTGGTAGTAGTAACTGGTAACTGGTAGTAGTAACTGGTAACTGGTAGTAGTAACTGGTAACTGGTAGTAGTAACTGCTAGCTGGTAGTGGTAACTGCTAACGAGTGGTAACTGGTAGCTGGTAGTAGTAACTGGTAACTGGTAGTAGTAACTGGTAACTGGTAGTAGTAACTGCTAGCTGGTAGTGGTAACTGGTAACTGGTAGTGGTAACTGGTAACTGGTAGTAGTAACTGCTAGCTGGTAGTGGTAACTGGTAACTGGGAGTGGTAACTGGTAGCTGGTAGTAGAAACTGGTAGCTGGTAGTGGTAATCATATCCTCTAACTGGCTTCACCCAGTGGAAGAGGGATACTCTTAAGCTTTTAAAGAATAGTTTTATACACCATCTGTTCCTATGTCCTACAGGCCAGCTCATGATTTTGGATGTCCTCATCAATTGATTTATTCTGGCTTTTTCATGGTTCGAATCACAAAAAAAGATTGAGAGACTAGATTACACTCCCACCATCTAGTGGACAATATAGTACATTACAATAGTTCCATCTACTGGACAATATAATACATTACACTACCACCATCTAGTGGACAATATAGTACATTACACTAGCCCCGTGTAATGGACAATATTGCACATTACACTAGCATCATCCAGTGGACAATATAGTACATTACACTATCACCATCTAGTGGACAATATAATACATTACATCATTTTGTATTGCGTTATCCATTCCAGGCAATTGCAATATCACAGACGGACAGGGATCAGAGTCTGGCACCTCAAGGCCCCCCACCTCAAGGCCCCCCACCTCAAGGCCCCCACCTCAAGGCCCCCACCTCAAGGCCCCCCACCTCAAGGCCCCCCACCTCAAGGCCCCCCACCTCAAAGCCCCCCACCTCAAGGCCCCCACCTCAAGGCCCCCCACCTCAAGGTCCCCCACCTCAAGGTCCCCCACCTCAAGGACCCCCACCTCGAGGCCCCCACCTCAAGGTCCCCACCTCAAGGTCTCCTCTCTCCTCTCTCTCCCCTCTCCCCCTTCTCCCCCTCTCTCCCCTCTCCCCCTTCTTCCCTCTCTGGCTTCCAGTTGAAGCTCGCATCCGCTACAAGACCATGGTGCTTGCCTAAGGAGCTGTGAGGGGAACGGCACCTCAGTACCTCCAGGCTCTGATCAGGCCCTACACCCAAACAAGGGCACTGCGTTCATCCACCTCTGGCCTGCTCGCCTCCCTACCACTGAGGAAGTACAGTTCCCGCTCAGCCCAGTCAAAACTGTTTGCTGCTCTGGCCCCCCAATGGTGGAACAAACTCCCTCACGACGCCAGGACAGCGGAGTCAATCACCACCTTCCGGAGACACCTGAAACCCCACCTCTTTAAGGAATACCTAGGATAGGAGAAGTAATCCTTCTCACCCCCCCACCCTTTAAGATTTAGATGCACTATTGTAAAGTGACTGTTCCACTGGATGTCATAAGGTGAATGCACCAATTTGTAAGTCGCTCTGGATAAGAGCGTCTGCTAAATGACTTAAATGTAAATGTCTTTCCCCCTCTCTCTCCCCCCCCCTCTCCCCCTCCCATCTCACCCTCCCCCTCCCTCTCACCTCTCCCCCTCCTCCCCTCTCTCTCCCCCTCTCCCCTCTCACTTCTCCCCCTTCCCCCTCTCTCTCCCCTCTCACCTCTCCCCCTCCTCTCTCCCCCTTCCCCTCTCCCCTCCCCTCTCACCTCTCTCCTCTCTCCCCTCTCCCCTTCTCCCCTTCTCTCTCTCCTCTCTCTCCTCCCCTCTCCTCTTTCCCCTCCCCCTGGGCCAGATGGTGTCTCTATAGGTCTTCTAATGAATATTAAAATAAGGGGCCTGTGGAACAACAAGGGACCCATAAAAAGATACCAGAGACAGAGCAAAGATTGGTGTGTAACAGGAAAATGGTGGGGGAAGAGTGTTCTGGGTTAAAAGAGCCTGTATTCTGGGTTATAGGAGACTGTGTGTTCTGGGTTATAGGAGACTGTGTTCTGGTTTATAAGAGACTGTGTGTTCTGGGTTATAGTAGACTGTGTTCTGGGTTATTGGAGACTGTGTATTCTGGGTTATAGGAGACTGTGTTCTGGGTTATTGGAGACTGTGTTCTGGGTTATAAGAGACTGTGTGTTCTGGGTTATAAGAGACTGTGTGTTCTGGGTTATAGGAGACTTTGTTCTGGGTTATAGGAGACTGTGTTCTGGGTTATAGGAGACTGTGTGTTCTGGGTTATAAGAGACTGTGTGTTCTGGGTTATAGGAGACTTTGTTCTGGGTTATAGGAGACTGTGTTCTGGGTTATAGGAGACTGTGTTCTGGGTTATTGGAGACTGTGTTCTGGGTTATAGGATACTGTGTATTCTGGGTTATAGGATACTGTGTATTCTGGGTTATTGGAGACTGTGTATTCTGGGTTATAAGAGACTGTGTGTTCTGGGTTATAAGAGACTTTGTTCTGGGTTATAGGAGACTGTGTTCTGGGTTATAGGAGACTGTGTGTTCTGGGTTATAGGAGAATGTGTGTTCTGGGTTATAGGAGAATGTGTATTCTGGGTGATTGGAGACTGTGTATTCTGGGTTATAGGAGACTGTGTTCTGGGTTATAGGAGACTGTGTTCTGGGTTATAGGATACTGTGTATTCTGGGTTATTGGAGACTGTGTATTCTGGGTTATAAGAGACTGTGTGTTCTGGGTTATAAGAGACTTTGTTCTGGGTTATAGGAGACTGTGTTCTGGGTCAAAGGAGAATGTGTGTTCTGGGTTATAGGAGAATGTGTGTTCTGGGTTATAGGAGAATGTGTATTCTGGGTGATTGGAGACTGTGTATTCTGGGTTATAGGAGACTGTGTTCTGGGTTATAGGAGACTGTGTGTTCTGGGTTATATGAGACTGTGTTCTGGGTTATAAGAGACTGTGTTCTGGATCATAAGAGACTGTGTTCTGGGTTATAGGAGACTGTGTGTTCTGGGTTATATGAGACTGTGTTCTGGGTTATAAGAGACTGTGTTCTGGATCATAAGAGACTGTGTTCTGGGTTATAGGAGAATGTGTATTCTGGGTGATTGGAGACTGTGTATTCTGGGTTATAGGAGACTGTGTTCTGGGTTATTGGAGACTGTGTTCTGGGTTATAAGAGACTGTGTGTTCTGGGTTATAAGAGACTGTGTGTTCTGGGTTATAGGAGACTTTGTTCTGAGTTATAGGAGACTGTGTTCTGGGTTATAGGAGACTGTGTGTTCTGGGTTATAAGAGACTGTGTGTTCTGGGTTATAGGAGACTTTGTTCTGGGTTATAGGAGACTGTGTTCTGGGTTATAGGAGACTGTGTTCTGGGTTATTGGAGACTGTGTTCTGGGTTATAGGATACTGTGTATTCTGGGTTATTGGAGACTGTGTATTCTGGGTTATAAGAGACTGTGTGTTCTGGGTTATAAGAGACTTTGTTCTGGGTTATAGGAGACTGTGTTCTGGGTTATAGGAGACTGTGTGTTCTGGGTTATAGGAGAATGTGTGTTCTGGGTTATAGGAGAATGTGTATTCTGGGTGATTGGAGACTGTGTATTCTGGGTTATAGGAGACTGTGTTCTGGGTTATAGGAGACTGTGTTCTGGGTTATAGGATACTGTGTATTCTGGGTTATTGGAGACTGTGTATTCTGGGTTATAAGAGACTGTGTGTTCTGGGTTATAAGAGACTTTGTTCTGGGTTATAGGAGACTGTGTTCTGGGTCAAAGGAGAATGTGTGTTCTGGGTTATAGGAGAATGTGTGTTCTGGGTTATAGGAGAATGTGTATTCTGGGTGATTGGAGACTGTGTATTCTGGCTTATAGGAGACTGTGTTCTGGGTTATAGGAGACTGTGTGTTCTGGGTTATATGAGACTGTGTTCTGGGTTATAAGAGACTGTGTTCTGGATCATAAGAGACTGTGTTCTGGGTTATAGGAGACTGTGTGTTCTGGGTTATATGAGACTGTGTTCTGGGTTATAAGAGACTGTGTTCTGGATCATAAGAGACTGTGTTCTGGGTTATAGGAGAATGTGTATTCTGGGTGATTGGAGACTGTGTATTCTGGGTTATAGGAGACTGTGTATTCTGGGTTATAGGAGACTGTGTGTTCTGGGTTATTGGAGACTGTGTTCTGGGTTATAAGAGACTGTGTGTTCTGGGTTATAAGAGACTGTGTGTTCTGGGTTATAGGAGACTTTGTTCTGGGTTATAGGAGACTGTGTTCTGGGTTATAGGAGACTGTGTGTTCTGGGTTATAAGAGACTGTGTGTTCTGGGTTATAGGAGACTTTGTTCTGGGTTATAGGAGACTGTGTTCTGGGTTATAGGAGACTGTGTTCTGGGTTATTGGAGACTGTGTTCTGGGTTATAGGATACTGTGTATTCTGGGTTATTGGAGACTGTGTATTCTGGGTTATAAGAGACTGTGTGTTCTGGGTTATAAGAGACTTTGTTCTGGGTTATAGGAGACTGTGTTCTGGGTTATAGGAGACTGTGTGTTCTGGGTTATAGGAGAATGTGTGTTCTGGGTTATAGGAGAATGTGTATTCTGGGTGATTGGAGTCTGTGTATTCTGGGTTATAGGAGACTGTGTTCTGGGTTATAGGAGACTGTTCTGGGTTATAGGATACTGTGTATTCTGGGTTATTGGAGACTGTGTATTCTGGGTTATAAGAGACTGTGTGTTCTGGGTTATAAGAGACTTTGTTCTGGGTTATAGGAGACTGTGTTCTGGGTCAAAGGAGAATGTGTGTTCTGGGTTATAGGAGAATGTGTGTTCTGGGTTATAGGAGAATGTGTATTCTGGGTGATTGGAGACTGTGTATTCTGGGTTATAGGAGACTGTGTTCTGGGTTATAGGAGACTGTGTGTTCTGGGTTATATGAGACTGTGTTCTGGGTTATAAGAGACTGTGTTCTGGATCATAAGAGACTGTGTTCTGGGTTATAGGAGACTGTGTGTTCTGGGTTATATGAGACTGTGTTCTGGGTTATAAGAGACTGTGTTCTGGATCATAAGAGACTGTGTTCTGGGTTATAGGAGAATGTGTATTCTGGGTGATTGGAGACTGTGTATTCTGGGTTATAGGAGACTGTGTATTCTGGGTTATAGGAGACTGTGTGTTCTGGGTTATAGGAGACTGTGTTCTGGGTCAAAGGAGACTGTGTGTTCTGGGTTATAGGAGACTAAGTTCTGGGTTATAGGAGACTGTGTTCTGGGTTATATGAGACTGTGTCCTGGGTTATAAGAGACTGTGTGTTCTGGGTTATAGGAGACTGTGTGTTCTTGGTTATAGGAGACTGTGTGTTCTGGGTTATAGGAGACTGTGTTCTGGGTCAAAGGAGACTGTGTGTTCTGGGTTATAGGAGACCGTAAGTTCTGGGTTATAGGAGACTGTGTCCTGGGTTATAGGAGACTCTGTTCTGGGTTATAGGAGACTGTGTTCTGGGTTATAAGAGACCCTGTTCTGGATCATAAGAGACTTTATTCTGGGTTATAGGAGACTGTGTGTTCTGGGTTATAGGAGACAGTAAGTTCTGGGTTATAGGAGACGGTGTGTTCTGGGTTATAGGAGACTGTGTTCTGGGTTATAGGAGACTCTGTTCTGGGTTATAGGAGACTGTGTTCTGGGTTATAAGAGACTGTGTTCTGGATCATAAGAGACTCTATTCTGAGTTATAGGAGACTGTGTGTTCTGGGTTATAGAAGACTGTGTTCTGGGTTATAAGAGACTGTGTGTTCTGGGTTATAGGAGACTGTGTTCTGGGTTATAGGAGACTGTGTTCTGGGTTATTGGAGACTGTGTTCTGGGTTATAGGATACTGTGTATTCTGGGTTATTGGAGACTGTGTATTCTGGGTTATAAGAGACTGTGTGTTCTGGGTTATAAGAGACTTTGTTCTGGGTTATAGGAGACTGTGTTCTGGGTTATAGGAGACTGTGTGTTCTGGGTTATAGGAGAATGTGTGTTCTGGGTTATAGGAGAATGTGTATTCTGGGTGATTGGAGACTGTGTATTCTGGGTTATAGGAGACTGTGTTCTGGGTTATAGGAGACTGTGTTCTGGGTTATAGGATACTGTGTATTCTGGGTTATTGGAGACTGTGTATTCTGGGTTATAAGAGACTGTGTGTTCTGGGTTATAAGAGACTTTGTTCTGGGTTATAGGAGACTGTGTTCTGGGTCAAAGGAGAATGTGTGTTCTGGGTTATAGGAGAATGTGTGTTCTGGGTTATAGGAGAATGTGTATTCTGGGTGATTGGAGACTGTGTATTCTGGGTTATAGGAGACTGTGTTCTGGGTTATAGGAGACTGTGTGTTCTGGGTTATATGAGACTGTGTTCTGGGTTATAAGAGACTGTGTTCTGGATCATAAGAGACTGTGTTCTGGGTTATAGGAGACTGTGTGTTCTGGGTTATATGAGACTGTGTTCTGGGTTATAAGAGACTGTGTTCTGGATCATAAGAGACTGTGTTCTGGGTTATAGGAGAATGTGTATTCTGGGTGATTGGAGACTGTGTATTCTGGGTTATAGGAGACTGTGTATTCTGGGTTATAGGAGACTGTGTGTTCTGGGTTATAGGAGACTGTGTTCTGGGTCAAAGGAGACTGTGTGTTCTGGGTTATAGGAGACTAAGTTCTGGGTTATAGGAGACTGTGTTCTGGGTCAAAGGAGACTGTGTGTTCTGGGTTATAGGAGACCGTAAGTTCTGGGTTATAGGAGACTGTGTCCTGGGTTATAGGAGACTCTGTTCTGGGTTATAGGAGACTGTGTTCTGGGTTATAAGAGACCCTGTTCTGGATCATAAGAGACTTTATTCTGGGTTATAGGAGACTGTGTGTTCTGGGTTATAGGAGACAGTAAGTTCTGGGTTATAGGAGACGGTGTGTTCTGGGTTATAGGAGACTGTGTTCTGGGTTATAGGAGACTCTGTTCTGGGTTATAGGAGACTGTGTTCTGGGTTATAAGAGACTGTGTTCTGGATCATAAGAGACTCTATTCTGAGTTATAGGAGACTGTGTGTTCTGGGTTATAGAAGACTGTGTTCTGGGTTATAAGAGACTGTGTGTTCTGGGTTATAGGAGACTGTGTTCTGGGTTATAGGAAACTGTGTTCTGGTTTATAGGAGACTGTGTGTTTGGGGTTATAGGAGACTGTGTGTTCTGGGTTATAGGAGACTGTGTTCTGGGTTAAAGGAGACTGTGTGTTCTGGGTTATAGGAGACTGTGTTCTGGGTTATAGGAGACTGTTTTCTAGGTTATAGGAGACTGTGTGTTCTGGGTTATAGGAGACTGTGTGTTCTGGGTTATAAGAGACTGTGTTCTGGGTTATAGGAGACTGTGTGTTCTGGGTTATAGGAGACTGTGTGTTCTGGGTTATAGGAGACTGTGTGTTCTGGGTTATAGGAGACTGTGTTCTGGGTTATAGGAGACTGTGTTCTGGGTTATAGGAGAGAGAGAGAAGTGGAAGGAATGAGAGAGACAGAGAGAGACAGCAGGGACATGATATGAATGAGAGGAGACAAGAGGAGTGAGAGAGAGACCAGCAGCAGGGAGTGAGGGGTGATAAGATAGTTAGGTAAGACTGACTATAGTAGGTTAAGTCTTACTGGCAGTGGGCCCATCTCTAAAGCTGCTCCCCTGGAGGTCTCCGCTCAGCCCCCCACTGGCTTAGACCCTTTAACGCACTGCCAAGCACCCCGGACTGGGCATGAGATGGGGGGAGGAGCACCCCGGACTGGGCATGAGATGGGGGGAGGAGCACCCCGGACTGGGAATGAGATGGGGGAGGAGCACCCCGGACTGGGCATGAGATGGGGGAGGAGCACCCCGGACTGGGCATGAGATGGGGGAGGAGCACCCCGGACTGGGCATGAGATGGGTGGAGGAGCACCCCGGACTGGGCATGAGATGGGGGAGGAGCACCCCGGACTGGGCAGCAGATGGGGGGAGGAGCACCCCGGACTGGGCATGAGATGGGGGGAGGAGCACCCCGGACTGGGCATGAGATGGGGGGAGGAGCACCCCGGACTGGGCATGAGATGGGGGGAGGAGCACCCCGGACTGGGCATGAGATGGGGGGAGGAGCACCCCGGACTGGGCAGCAGATGGGGGGAGGAGCACCCCGGACTGGTCATGAGATGGGGGGAGGAGCACCCCGGACTGGGCATGAGATGGGGGGAGGAGCACCCCGGACTGGGCAGACAGAGCAGTGGAGGATTGATACTTTATTTGAGTCGTCTCTTACAAATTATTTAGATACGTCTAGTACCCATCTAAAGACTCAAACTGTTTCCTTTATCAAGAATCAATGACAGCTGGCAACAAACCAAAAAAGCGCGTATCTTACATTTGCGTTGGATGAAAGTGGATATAAGCAGAGTTACAATTTGTTGACAAATAAATGTAAATATCAATCTGCTGATAGTTGTATCTGCACAGATCTGCAGGGGCCTATACAAGCAAGAAATGATAGACGAAGGAAGGTAACTGTTTTACAAGTGTATCCATCCAGCTGGCTGGAAGTGTAACCTATAGTTGGCTGGAAGTGTAACCTATAGCTGGCTGGAAGTGTAACCTATAGCTGGCTGGAAGTGTAACCTATAGCTGGCTGGAAGTGTAACCTATAGCTGGCTGGAAGTGTAACCTATAGCTGGCTGGAAGTGTAACCTATAGCTGGCTGGAAGTGTAACCTATAGCTGGCTGGAAGTGTAACCTATAGCTGTTTTACAAGTGTAACCAATAGCTGGCTGGAAGTGTAACCTATAGCTGGCTGGAAGTGTAACCTATAGCTGGCTGGAAGTGTAACCTATAGCTGGCTGGAAGTGTAACCTATAGCTGGCTGGAAGTGTAACCTATAGCTGGCTGGAAGTGTAACCTATAGCTGGCTGGAAGTGTAACCTATAGCTGGCTGGAAGTGTAACCTATAGCTGGCTGGAAGTGTAACCTATAGCTGGCTGGAAGTGTAACCTATAGCTGTTTTACAAGTGTAACCAATAGCTGGCTGGAAGTGTAACCTATAGCTGGCTGGAAGTGTAACCTATAGCTGGCTGGAAGTGTAACCTATAGCTGGCTGGAAGTGTAACCTATAGCTGGCTGGAAGTGTAACCTATAGCTGGCTGGAAGTGTAACCTATAGCTGGCTGGAAGTGTAACCTATAGCTGGCTGGAAGTGTAACCTATAGCTGTTTTACAAGTGTAACCTATAGCTGTTTTACAAGGGTATCCATCCAGCTGGCTGGAAGTGTAACCTATAGCTGGCTGGAAGTGTAACCTATAGCTGGCTGGAAGTGTAACCAATAGCTGGCTGGAAGTGTAACCTAGCTCTCGTCCCCCTGCGGAGGATTCTTTATTCAGGATAGATGCAGCCGTCGAGGGGAAGAGAGTCAAAGCTCTGGTACAGAGTGGAACATTGGTATACTGTCAAGCAGACTTAAAAGGGGATGCGCAATTATCTGAGCTGATGTGAACTAAGAATATGATGATGGCTATTTATAGCTAGAACCAGCACTTAGTCCATAACCTGGAGGGCATGTGAGAATCTACCAGGAAGAATGAGTGAGACATTTAAAAAAAAAAATGTTTTTGGCACACATACACACCATCTCTGACCTCTCTGCTGTCACACATACACACCATCTCTGACCTCTCTACTGTCACACACACACACCATCTCTGACCTCTCTGATGTCACACACACACACCATCTCTGACCTCTCTGATGTCACACATACACACCATCTCTGACCTCTCTGCTGTCACACATACACACCATCTCTGACCTCTCTGATGTCACACACACACACCATCTCTGACCTCTCTGATTTCACACACACACACCATCTCTGACCTCTCTGATGTCACACATACACACCATCTCTGACCTCTCTGCTGTCACACATACACACCATCTCTGACCTCTCTGATGTCACACACACACACACCATCTCTGACCTCTCTGATGTCACACACACACACCATCTCTGACCTCTCTGCTGTCACACATACACACCATATCTGACCTCTCTGATGTCACACACACACACCATCTCTGACCTCTCTACTGTCACACATACACACCATCTCTGACCTCTCTACTGTCACACATACACACCATCTCTGACCTCTCTACTGTCACACATACACACCATCTCTGATCTCTCTACTGTAACACATACACACCATCTCTGACCTCTCTGCTGTCACACATACACACCATCTCTGACCACACACACACCACCTCTGACCTCTCTGATGTCACACATACACACCATCTCTGACCTCTATGATGTCACACACACCATCTCTGACCTCTCTGATGTCACACACACCATCTCAGGCTGCTCTATCCAACTCTGACCTCTCTGATGTCACACACACCATCTCAGGCTGCTCTATCCATCTCTGATCTCTCTGATGTCACACACACCATCTCTGACCTTCCTGATGTCACACACACCATCTAAGACCTCTCTGATGTCACACACATCATCTCTGATCTCTCTAATGTCACACACACCATCTCTGACCTTCCTGATGTCACACACACCATCTAAGACCTCTCTGATGTCACACACATCATCTCTGACCTTCCTGATGTCACACACACCATCTAAGACCTCTCTGATGTCACACACATCATCTCTGACCTCTCTGATGTCACACACACCATCTCTGACCTCTCTGATGTCACACATACACACTATCTCTGACCTCTCTGATGTCACACACACCATCTCTGACCTCTATGATGTCACACACACCATCTCTGACCTCTCTGATGTCACACACACCATCTCAGGCTGCTCTATCCATCTCTGATCTCTCTGCTGTCACACACACCATCTCAGGCTGCTCTATCCAACTCTGACCTCTCTGTTGGTTGTCTGCGACAGAGGCATCTGCCGCGGTACTCAGCGTAACGGCACGTTTCCAATCTTTAACATCGTTTAGATTGCTGTTAATTAAGATTAAGTTTTGTTTTGGTTCTTGTATGGGACGAGTGTGTACAGGGTTTTTTGGTGAGTGTGTGTGTGTGCGTGTGCGTGTGTGCGTATGTGTGTGTACACACTAAAACAAATGCTGGGTTAAAGAACAACCCAATTTGGTTTCTTTGGTAACCCAGCTCTTGGTAAATATTAGACAGGACACACGCTGGGTTATTTTGACTCAGCCAGTCAGGTTGTGTGAATAACCCAAACATCAGTTACTTCAACCATCAGTCAGGTTATTTACTTTCATAATGAGTTGATCTAGCAGCTGGTTCTTTTTCAATGTAATTCAAAGGTTATTTTCACGGCGGCAAGACTTTTTAAAGGATGTGGCTTTCCAATATATCTTATTGGCCACCAATGAGATGTTTACATACTTCAAATTAAAATGTTCCTTAATTTTGGGGGTATTTTATACATTCTCCTTGAATATTAAGATTGTTTATGACATATTATAATACATTGATGTTTTGGAATGATATTGATAGAAATGTGGAATTATATTAACTCTCACGGGTGGCCAAAAATAACTATATTAAGGCCACGCCCCTACTAAGCTATGCCTCCAGTGTTCTGATCTGACCCCACTGGGTCATATCTAAACGACCCAGCCCCAACAACCCAGCCCCAACAACCCAGCTCCAACAACCAAGCCCCAACAACCCAGCTCCAACAACCAAGCCCCAACAACCCAGCACCACCAATAACCCAGCCGCAATAACCCAGCCCCAACAACCCAGCCCCAACAACCCAGCCCCAACAACCCAGCCCCAACAACCCAGCTCCAACAACCAAGCCCCAACAACTCAGCCCCAAAAACTCTGCCCCAACAACCCAGCACCACCAATAACCCAGCACCACCAATAACCCAGCCCCAACAACCCAGCACCAACAACCCAGCCCCAATAACCCAGCCCCACTAATAACCCAGCCCCAAAAACTCATCCCCAACAACCCAGCACCACCAATAACCCAGCCCCAACAACCCAGCACCAACAACCCAGCCCCAATAACCCAGCACCACCAATAACCCAGCCCCAAAAACTCATTCCCAACAACCCAGCACCACCAATAACCCAGCCCCAACAACCCAGCACCACCAATTACCCAGCCCCAAAAACTCATCCCCAACAACCCAGCGCCACCAATAACCCAGCCCCAACAACCCAGCCCCAATGACCCATCCCCAACAACCCTGCCCCAATGACCCATCCCCAACAACCCAGCCCCAACGACCCAGCCACAACAACCCAGCCCCAACGACCAGGCACCAACATCCAGCCACAATGACCCAGCCACAACAACCCAGCCCCAACGAGCAGGCACCAACACTCAGCCACAATGACCCAGCCCCAACAACCCAGCCCCAATGACCCAGCCCCAACAACCAAGCCCCAACAACCCAGCCCCAACGACCTAGCCCCAACAACCCAGCCCCAACGACCCAGCCCCAACAACCCAGCCCCAACGACCAGGCACCAACACACAGCCCCAACGACCAGGCACCAACACCCAGCCCCAACAACCCAGCACCAACAACCCAGCACTACTAACCCAGCACTAATAACCCAGCACCAACAACCCAGCACCAACAACCCAGCACCAAGGCCCAGCCCCAACACCCAGCCCCAACTCCCAGCACCAACACCCAGCACCAACACCCAGCACCAAGGCCCAGCACCAACAACCCAGCACCAACAACCCAGCTCCAACAACCAAGCCCCAACAACCCAGCTCCAACAACCAAGCCCCAACAACCCAGCACCACCAATAACCCAGCCGCAATAACCCAGCCCCAACAACCCAGCCCCAACAACCCAGCCCCAACAACCCAGCCCCAACAACCCAGCTCCAACAACCAAGCCCCAACAACTCAGCCCCAAAAACTCTGCCCCAACAACCCAGCACCACCAATAACCCAGCACCACCAATAACCCAGCCCCAACAACCCAGCACCAACAACCCAGCCCCAATAACCCAGCCCCACTAATAACCCAGCCCCAAAAACTCATCCCCAACAACCCAGCACCACCAATAACCCAGCCCCAACAACCCAGCACCAACAACCCAGCCCCAATAACCCAGCACCACCAATAACCCAGCCCCAAAAACTCATTCCCAACAACCCAGCACCACCAATAACCCAGCCCCAACAACCCAGCACCACCAATTACCCAGCCCCAAAACTCATCCCCAACAACCCAGCGCCACCAATAACCCAGCCCCAACAACCCAGCCCCAATGACCCATCCCCAACAACCCTGCCCCAATGACCCATCCCCAACAACCCAGCCCCAACGACCCAGCCACAATAACCCAGCCCCAACGACCAGGCACCAACATCCAGCCACAATGACCCAGCCACAACAACCCAGCCCCAACGAGCAGGCACCAACACTCAGCCACAATGACCCAGCCCCAACAACCCAGCCCCAATGACCCAGCCCCAACAACCAAGCCCCAACAACCCAGCCCCAACGACCTAGCCCCAACAACCCAGCCCCAACGACCCAGCCCCAACAACCCAGCCCCCAACGACCAGGCACCAACACACAGCCCCAACGACCAGGCACCAACACCCAGCCCCAACAACCCAGCACCAACAACCCAGCACTACTAACCCAGCACTAATAACCCAGCACCAACAACCCAGCACCAACAACCCAGCACCAAGGCCCAGCCCCAACACCCAGCCCCAACTCCCAGCACCAACACCCAGCACCAACACCCAGCACCAAGGCCCAGCACCAACAACCCAGCACCAACAACCCAGCCCCAACACCCAGCACCAACAACCCAGCCCCAACACCCAGCACCAACAACCCAGCACCAAGGCCCAGCACCAACAACCCAGCACCAAGGCCCAGCACCAACACCCATCCCCAACACCCAGCCCCAACTCCCAGCACCAAGGCCCAGCACCAACAACCCAGCACCAAGGCCCAGCACCAACAACCCAGCACCAACAACCCAGCACCAACAACCCAGCACCAAGGCCCAGCACCAACAACCCAGCACCAAGGCCCAGCACCAACAACACAGCACCAAGGCCCAGCACCAACAACCCAGCACCAACAACCCAGCACCAACAACCCAGCCCCAACACCCAGCACCAACAACCCAGCACCAACAACCCAACACTAATAACCCAGCACCAACAACCCAGCACCAACAACCCAGCACCAAAGCCCAGCACCAACACCCATCCCCAACACCCAGCCCCAACTCCCAGCACCAACAACCCAGCACCAACAACCCAGCACCAACAACCCAGCCCCAACACCCAGCACCAACTCCCAGCACCAACACCCAGCACCAACACCCAGCACCAACAACCCAGCACCAAGGCCCAGCACCAACACCCAGCACCAACACCCAGCCCCAACTCCCAGCACCAACTCCCAGCACCAACTCCCAGCACCAACTCCCAGCACCAACACCCAGCCCCAACTCCCAGCCCCAACTCCCAGCCCCAACACCCAGCACCAACTCCCAGCACCAACTCCCAGCACCAACACCCAGCACCAACACCCAGCACCAACACCCAGCACCAACACCCAGCACCAACACCCAGCACCAATACCCAGCACCAAGGCCCAGCCCAGCACCCTAGTGTTTGTGTGAGTACAGTACATCAACGGGTCCCCCCTCATTCTAAGACTCAAAACTCAGTTGGCATTAACAAGGAACTCCTGGGGGAGAGGAGTGTGTGTGTACGTGTGTGTGCGTGTATGCAAGTGTGTGTGTGTGCATCTCTTTGTGTGTATGTGTGTGTGTGTGCGTCTCTTTGTGTGTGTGTGTGTGTGTGCGCGTCTCTTCATGCACGTGTGTCTAGGCTCAGCAAAACAAGCCAAAACTTGGACAGCCGTTTCGCTCAGGGGGTTTGTCCTTGTCTGACAATAGAGAGGGGCGTTCCAGTGGGGCGAAGGATAAAGCAGCGGATTGGCTACGAGGCTCAGGGTGCATGCAAGGCTCCTCGTGTCCAACCTACTTAGGGGCTAACCACTCATTCTGTCACTGAGCTAGCTAGGCTAACGGGGACAAAACATAGTGACTCTTTAACTCTACCACAGACTATTGCAGACCACTACAAAACAGACAGACAGAGACAGCCAAAAGACTACTACTACTGACCTCTGTAGATTGGGAAAAGATTTTGGTCATTTTTCGCCAAAACTGTTACTGACAGCGACTAGGAGGCCAAGACATTATGATTCTGTAATTCTACAACAGACGACTTAGACCCAGACAGAGAATACAAACACATCTAGACCTGTAGAGGTTGTACATTATTTCACAGACACTTTTATCCAGAACAACTAGACACTTGTCTTGATGTTTGATTCCAGTCCACATAGTATAAAATAGTAACTTTTGGTTGGACGTTTATTCTCGTCTCTACCTCTCCTCCTTGTAATGGTCTCAGTGTAAACATGGTGGTGTACCTGAGGAAAAACATTCGCTCTCTGCTCTCCGTCTTCAAGAAGAAAGGTGAGTGAAGATGGGAGTTATGTTGTTGCTGATCTGGAAGATTGTGTGTTTTATGTTCGATGACTTGTTTGGTTGTTAGGCTGTTTGGTGTCGTCTTGTGTCTGAATGAGGGACAACTTGTTGTGGATGTTTGAGAGGTTCTACACTACCTGTTTATAGACATGAGATCAAACAGGGTGGATGTTTGAGAGGTTCTACACTACCTGTTTATAGACATGAGATCAAACAGGGTGGAGGTTTGAGAGGTTCTACACTACCTGTTTATAGACATGAGATCAAACAGGGTGGAGGTTTGAGAGGTTCTACACTACCTGTTTATAGACATGAGATCAAACAGGGTGGATGTTTGAGAGGTTCTACACTACCTGTTTATAGACATGAGATCAAACAGGGTGGATGTTTGAGAGGTTCTACACTACCTGTTTATAGACATGAGATCAAACAGGGTGGATGTTTGAGAGGTTCTACACTACCTGTTTATAGACATGAGATCAAACAGGGTGGATGTTTGAGAGGTTCTACACTACCTGTTTATAGACATGAGATCAAACAGGGTGGATGTTTGAGAGATCAGATATGTCTTGAATCCTCTTTCAGGTTATCAGTGTAGAAACAGAAAGATGGTGACAGAGGACTGGTGAAAGAAAGATGGTGACAGAGGACTAACTGAACTAAAAGGACAGGTCTCCTCACTACTCTAACCTCTGTCTCCTCGCTACTCTAACCTCTCTGGCTCCTCACTACTCTAACCTCTCTGTCTCCTCACTACTCTAACCTCTCTGTCTCCTCGCTACTCTAACCTCTCTGGCTCCTCACTACTCTAACCTCTCTGGCTCCTCACTACTCTAACCTCTCTGTCTCCTCGCTACTCTAACCTCTCTGGCTCCTCACTACTCTAACCTCTCTGGCTCCTCACTACTCTAACCTCTCTGGCTCCTCACTACTCTAACCTCTCTGTCTCCTCACTACTCTAACCTCTCTGTCTCCTCGCTACTCTAACCTCTCTGTCTCCTCACTACTCTAACCTCTCTGTCTCCTCACTACTCTAACCTCTCCGTCTCCTCACTACTCTAACCTCTCTGTCTCCCCACTATTCTAACCTCTCTGTCTCCTCGCTACTCTAACCTCTCTGTCTCCTCACTACTCTAACCTCTCTGTCTCCTCGCTACTCTAACCTCTGTCTCCTCGCTACTCTAACCTCTCTGGCTCCTCACTAGTCTAACCTCTCTGTCTCCTCACTACTCTAACCTCTGTCTCCTCGCTACTCTAACCTCTCTGGCTCCTCGCTACTCTAACCTCTCTGTCTCCTCGCTACTCTAACCTCTCTGTCTCCTCACTACTCTAACCTCTCTGTTGAGTTCCCTGGCCACTTAGGAAGGCAGCAGCATGTTTATCTTGGAACCATACCAAGGCTACATCCCAAATGACATCCCATTCCCTATGTAGTGCACTACTTTTGACCAGGGTGCCTATGTGTTCTAGTGCACTTTATAGAGAATAGGGTGCAATTTGGGATGCCTCGCCCATATGGACTACCTAGGGTGAGGAAAGGCTGGGGATTAAACAATCTGGGGTTAGCCCTCCGGGGTGGCTAAGGCGGGACGTCTGCCTAGCAGACTGTCACACACAAACACGCACACACCGCACGTAAGTTCACTTGGCAGCTTGTGCCCCAAACAGAGCATTGAGTGTGTGGTGAGACGCAAATGATACACACATACCAAGAGAGACTGGTGATGGGACAGAGAGACTGGTGGGAGATTGGTGGGAGACTGGTGGTGGGACAGACAGACTGGTGGGAGACTGGTGGTGGGACAGAGAGACTGGTGGTGGAACAGAGAGACTGGTGGGAGACTGGTAGTGGGACAGACAGACAGACAGACAGACAGACAGACAGACAGACAGACAGACAGACAGACAGACAGACAGACAGACAGACAGACAGACAGACAGACAGACAGACAGACAGACAGACAGACAGACAGACAGACAGACAGACAGACAGACAGACTGTCCCTGGTGGTGGGACAGAGAGACTGGTGGTGGAACAGAGAGACTGGTGGGAGACTGGTGGTGGGACAGACAGACAGACAGACAGACAGACAGACAGACAGACAGACAGACAGACAGACAGACAGACAGACAGACAGACAGACAGACAGACTGTCCCTGGTGGTGGGACAGAGAGACTGGTGGTGGGACAGAGAGACTGGTGGTGGGACAGAGAGACTGGTGGTGGGACAGAGATACTGGTGGTGGAACAGAGAGACTGGTGGGAGACTGGTGGTGGGACAGACAGACTGGTGGGAGACTGGTGGTGGGACAGAGAGACTGGTGGTGGGACACAGAGACTGGTGGTGGAACAGAGAGACTGGTGGGAGACTGGTGGTGGAACAGAGAGACTGGTGGGAGACTGGTGGTGGGACAGACAGACTGGTGGGAGACTGGTGGTGGGACAGAGAGACTGGTGGTGGGACACAGAGACTGGTGGTGGGCCACAGAGACTGGTGGTGGGACACAGAGACTGGTGGTGGGACACAGAGACTGGTGGTGGAACAGAGAGACTGGTGGGAGACTGGTGGTGGAACAGAGAGACTGGTGGGAGACTGGTGGTGGAACAGAGAGACTGGTGGGAGACTGGTGGTGGGACAGACAGACTGGTGGGAGACTGGTGGTGGGACAGAGAGACTGGTGGTGGGACAGAGAGACTGGTAGTGGAACAGAGAGACTGGTGGTGGAACAGAGAGACTGGTGGTGGGACAGAGAGACTGGTGGTGGGACAGAGAGACTGGTGGGAGACTGGTGGTGGGACAGACAGACTGGTAGTGGAACAGAGAGACTGGTGGTGGAACAGAGAGACTGGTGGTGGGACAGAGAGACTGGTGGTGGAACAGAGAGACTGGTGGTGGGACAGAGAGACTGGTGGTGGGACAGAGAGACTGGTGGTGGGACAGAGAGACTGGTGGGAGACTGGTGGTGGGACAGACAGACTGGTGGGAGACTGGTGGTGGGACAGAGAGACTGGTGGTGGAACAGAGATACTGGTGGTGGGACAGAGAGACTGGTAGTGGAACAGAGAGACTGGTGGTGGGACAGAGAGACTGGTGGTGGAACAGAGAGACTGGTGGTGGGACAGAGAGACTGGTGGTGGGACAGAGAGACTGGTGGTGGAACAGAGAGACTGGTGGTGGGACAGAGAGACTGGTGGTGGAACAGAGAGACTGGTGGTGGAACAGAGAGACTGGTGGTGGGACAGACAGACTGGTGGGAGACTGGTGGTGGGACAGAGAGACTGGTGGTGGAACAGAGAGACTGGTGGTGGGACAGAGAGACTGGTGGTGGAACAGAGAGACTGGTGGGAGACTGGTGGTGGGACAGACAGACTGGTGGGAGACTGGTGGTGGGACAGAGAGACTGGTGGTGGGACATAGAGACTGGTGGGAGACTGGTGGTGGGACAGACAGACAGACAGACAGACAGACAGACAGACAGACAGACAGACAGACAGACAGACAGACAGACAGACAGACAGACAGACAGACAGACAGACAGACAGACAGACAGACAGACAGACAGACAGACAGACAGACTGTCCCTGGTGGTGGGACAGAGAGACTGGTGGTGGGACAGAGAGACTGGTGGTGGAACAGAGAGACTGGTGGTGGAACAGAGAGACTGGTGGGAGACTGGTGGTGGGACAGACAGACAGACAGACAGACAGACAGACAGACAGACAGACAGACAGACAGACAGACAGACAGACAGACAGACAGACAGACAGACAGACAGACAGACAGACAGACAGACAGACAGACAGACAGACAGACAGACAGACAGACAGACAGGGGCTAAAGGGGCAGGAAAGGTGAAAAGGGGAGCAGAAGGACAGACAGCAGGAGATAATGTGGTATTGCATGGAAGACCAGAAAGGGGAGTCAGTACTCCGATTAAGGGTCAGGATGTTCTAGAGCTGTAATGCCTTCATTAGTACCATACACAGTGTTGCTAGGTACTGGAATACATTCAAAAGCCCCGGGTGCCAGCCACTGAGCAGCTACTCCAGTCTGTAGGGTGTCCTGTCCTGTATGTAAGCACACTACCAGAACCTCTACCATCTGATCCTCAGTCACAACCCTTTATCATGTCAGCATTCTACCACATCTCCTAGGTACTGGTTTTCATCCTGGATTAAACTCTCTCTCTCCCTCCCTCCCACCCTCCCCTTTCCTCCCTCCCACCCTCCCCTTTCCTCCCTCCCACCCTCCCCTTTCCTCCCTCCCACCCTCCCCTCCCCTCCCTCCCACCCTCCCCCCCTCCCCTCCCCTCCCCTCCCTCCCCCTCCCCTCCCCTCCCCTCCCCTCCCCTCCCACCCTCCCCTTTCCTCCCTCCTCCCCTCCCCTCCCCCTCCCTCCCCTCCCCCCTCCCCCCCTCCCCTCCCCTCCCCTCCCTCCCCCCTCCCCTCCCTCCCCCTCCCCTCCCTCCCTCCCACCCTCCCCTTTCCTCCCTCCTCCCCTCCCTCCCCTCCCCTCCCCTCCCTCCCACCCTCCCCTTTCCTCCCTCCTCCCCTCCCCTCCCCCCCTCCCCTCCCCTCCCCCCCCCTCCCTCCCTCCCTCCCTCCCCCCTCCCTCCCTCCCTCCCTCCCTCCCTCCCTCTCCCCCCCCTCCCCCTCTCCCCTCCCCTCCCTCTCTCCCCCCCTCCCTCTCTCCCCTCCCCTCCCCTCCCCTCCCTCTCTCCCCTCCCTCCCCCCCCTCCCTCCCCTCCCTCCCTCCCTCCCTCCCCCCCCCCTCCCTCCCCTCCCCTCCCTCCCTCCCTCCCTCCCTCCTTCCCCTCCCCTCCCCTCCCCTCCCTCCCTCCCTCCCTCCCTCCCCTCCCTCCCTCCCTCCCTCCCTCCCTCCCTCCCTCCCTCCCTCCCCTCCCTTCCTCTCCTCTCCCCTCCTCCCTCCCTCCCTCTCTAGCTGGTCCTAATTGTCTGGATGATCAGAAGGAGTTGACAGTTCACTACACAGCCTCCTCACACTACCAGGAGAATGTGTTCATCGAGGGCAACCGCCCTCAGTACCTGGAAGACCTGCACACTGAGGCACGGGAGGGGTTAAAGATACTGCAACAAGAAGGTAGTGACACTACACACTGCATACTACACACTGCACACTGCACACTACACACTACACACTACACACTGCACACTACACACTACACACTACACACACTGCACACTACACACTGCACACTACACACTACACACTACACACTACACACTACACACACTGCACACTACACACTGCACACTGCACACTACACACTACACACTACACACTACACACTGCACACTGCATACTACACACTACACACTACACACACTGCACACTACACACTACACACACTGCACACTACACACACTGCACACTACACACTACACACTGCACACTACACACTGCACACTACACACTGCACACTGCACACTGCACACTGCACACTACACACTACACACTACACACTACACACTACATACTACACACACTGCACACTGCATACTACACACAACACACTGCCCACAACACAGAACACACTACACACTACACAGAACACAGAACACACTACACACTACACACAACACACTGCACACTACACAGAACACACTGCACACTGCACACTACACAGAACACACTGCAGACTGCACACTACACATAACACACTACACACTACACAGTACACACTACACACTACACACTACACACAACACACTACCCACAACACAGAACACACTACACACTACACAGAACACAGAACACACTACACACTGCACACTGCACACTACACAGAACACAGAACACACTGCACACTGCACACTACACAGAACACAGAGCACACTACACATAACACACTGCACAGAACACAGAACACACTACACACTACAAACCTCACACTACACACTACACACTACGTACTACACAGAACACACTACACACTACACACTGCAAACAACACACTACACACTACACACTACACAGAACACACTACACACTACACACTGCAAACAACACACTACACACTACACACTACACACTACACACTACACAGAACACACTGCACACTACACACTACACACTACACACTACACAGAACACACTGCACACTACACACTACACACTACACACTACACACTACACACTGCACACTACACACTACACAGAACACACTGCACACTACACACTACACACTACACACTACACACTGCACACTGCACACTACACACTACACACTGCAAAGAACACAGAACACACTACACACTACAAACCTCACACTACACACTACACAGAACACTACACACTGCACACTACACACTACACACAACACACTACACACAACACACTACACAGAACACTACACACTACACAGAACACACTACACAGAAGACACTACACACTACACACAACACAGAACACACTGCACACTACAAACCTCACACTACACACTACACACTACACAGAACACTACACACTACACACAACACACTACACACAACACAGAACACACTACACACTACACACAACACACTACACACAACACAGTACACACTACACACTACACACAACACACTACACAGAACACTACACACTACACACTGCACACTACACACTACACACAACACACAACACACTACACACTACACACAACACACTACACAGAACACACTGCACACTGCACAGAACACACTACACAGAAGACACTACACACTACACACAACACAGAACACACTGCACACTACAAACCTCACACTACACACTACACACTACACAGAACACTACACACTACACACAACACACTACACACAACACAGAACACACTACACACTACACACAACACACTACACACTACACACAACACACTACCCACAACACAGAACACACTGCACACTGCACACTACACACTACACACTACACACTGCACACTGCATACTACACACTACACACTACACACACTGCACACTACACACTACACACACTGCACACTACACACACTGCACACTACACACTACACACTGCACACTACACACTGCACACTACACACTGCACACTGCACACTGCACACTGCACACTGCACACTACACACTACACACTACACACTACACACTACATACTACACACACTGCACACTGCATACTACACACAACACACTGCCCACAACACAGAACACACTACACACTACACAGAACACAGAACACACTACACACTACACACAACACACTGCACACTACACAGAACACACTGCACACTGCACACTACACAGAACACACTGCAGACTGCACACTACACATAACACACTACACACTACACAGTACACACTACACACTACACACTACACACAACACACTACCCACAACACAGAACACACTACACACTACACAGAACACAGAACACACTACACACTGCACACTGCACACTACACAGAACACAGAACACACTGCACACTGCACACTACACAGAACACAGAGCACACTACACATAACACACTGCACAGAACACAGAACACACTACACACTACAAACCTCACACTACACACTACACACTACGTACTACACAGAACACACTACACACTACACACTGCAAACAACACACTACACACTACACACTACACAGAACACACTACACACTACACACTGCAAACAACACACTACACACTACACACTACACACTACACACTACACAGAACACACTGCACACTACACACTACACACTACACACTACACAGAACACACTGCACACTACACACTACACACTACACACTACACACTGCACACTACACACTACACAGAACACACTGCACACTACACACTACACACTACACACTACACACTGCACACTACACACTACACACTACACACTGCAAAGAACACAGAACACACTACACACTACAAACCTCACACTACACACTACACAGAACACTACACACTGCACACTACACACTACACACAACACACTACACACAACACACTACACAGAACACTACACACTACACAGAACACACTACACAGAAGACACTACACACTACACACAACACAGAACACACTGCACACTACAAACCTCACACTACACACTACACACTACACAGAACACTACACACTACACACAACACACTACACACAACACAGAACACACTACACACTACACACAACACACTACACACAACACAGAACACACTACACACTACACACAACACACTACACAGAACACTACACACTACACACTGCACACTACACACTACACACAACACACAACACACTACACACTACACACAACACACTACACAGAACACACTGCACACTGCACACTACACACTACACACTACACACTGCACACTACACACTACACACTACACACTGCAAAGAACACAGAACACACTACA
This sequence comes from Oncorhynchus gorbuscha, assembly GCF_021184085.1. Lineage (NCBI taxonomy): Eukaryota > Metazoa > Chordata > Actinopteri > Salmoniformes > Salmonidae > Oncorhynchus > Oncorhynchus gorbuscha. The sequence goes on from NC_060181.1 coordinate 6,442,025, forward strand.
CACTACAAACCTCACACTACACACTACACACTACACAGAACACTACACACTGCACACTACACACTACACACAACACACTACACACAACACACTACACACAACACACTACACAGAACACTACACACTACACAGAACACACTACACAGAACACACTGCACACTACACACTACACAGAACACACTACACAGAAGACACTACACACTACACACAACACAGAACACACTGCACACTACAAACCACACACTACACACTACACACTACACAGAACACTACACACTACACACAACACACTACACAGAACACAGAACACACTACACACTACACACAACACACTACACAGAACACTACACACTACACACTGCACACTACACACTACACACAACACACTACACACTACACACAACACACTACACAGAACACTACACACTACACACTGCACACTATACACAACACACTACACAGAACACACTACACACTACACACTACACACTGCACACTACATACAACACACTACACACTACACACTACACACTACACACTACACACTGCACACTGCACACTACACACTACACACTACACACTACACACACTGCACACTACACACTACACACACTGCACACTACACACTGCACACTACACACTACACACTACACACTACACACTGCACACTACACACTGCACACTGCACACTACACACTGCACACTGCACACTGCACACTACACACTACACACTACACACTACACACTACACACACTGCACACTGCATACTACACACAACACACTGCCCACAACACAGAACACACTACACACTACACAGAACACAGAACACACTACATTTACATTTACATTTAAGTCATTTAGCAGACGCTCTTATCCAGAGCGACTTACACTACACACTACACACAACACACTGCACACTACACAGAACACACTGCACACTGCACACTACACAGAACACACTGCAGACTGCACACTACACATAACACACTACACACTACACAGTACACACTACACACTACACACTACACACAACACACTACCCACAACACAGAACACACTACACACTACACAGAACACACTACACACTACACACAACACACTGCACACTGCACACTACACAGAACACAGAACACACTGCACACTGCACACTACACAGAACACAGAACACACTGCACACTACACATAACACACTGCACAGAACATAGAACACACTACACACTACAAACCTCACACTACACACTACACACTACGTACTACACAGAACACACTGCACACTACACACTACACACTACACACTGCACACTACACACTACACACTACACACTGCAAAGAACACAGAACACACTACACACTACAAACCTCACACTACACACTACACAGAACACTACACACTGCACACTACACACTACACACGACACACTACACACAACACACTACACACAACACACTACACAGAACACTACACACTACACAGAACACACTACACAGAACACACTGCACACTACACACTACACACTACACAGAGCACACTACACAGAAGACACTACACACTACACACAACACAGAACACACTGCACACTACAAACCTCACACTACACACTACACAGAACACTACACACTACACACAACACACTACACACAACACAGAACACACTACACACTACACACAACACACTACACAGAACACTACACACTACACACTGCACACTACACACTACACACAACACACTACACACTACACACTACACACAACACACTACACAGAACACACTGCACACTACACACTACACACTACACACTACACACTGCACACTACACACTGCACACTACACACTACACAGAACACACTGCACACTACACACTGCACACTACACACTACACACTGCACACTACACACTACACACTACACACTGCAAAGAACACAGAACACACTACACACTACAAACCTCACACTACACACTACACACTACACACTACACAGAACACACTACACAGAAGACACTACACACTACACACAACACAGAACACACTGCACACTACAAACCTCACACTACACACTACACACTACATACAACACACTACACAGAACACTACACACTACACACTGCACACTATACACAACACACTACACACTACACAGAACACACTACACACTACACACTACACACTACATACAACACACTACACACTACACACTACACACTGCACACTGCACACTACACACTGCACACTGCACACTACACACACTGCACACTACACACTACACACTGCACACTACACACTGCACACTGCACACTACACACTACACACTGCACACTGCACACTACACACTGCACACTACACACTGCACACTACACACTACACACTGCACACTGCACACTACACACTACACACTACACACACTGCACACTGCATACTACACACAACACACTGCCCACAACACAGAACACACTACACACTACACAGAACACACTACATTTACATTTACATTTAAGTCATTTAGCAGACGCTCTTATCCAGAGCGACTTACACTACACACTACACACAACACACTGCACACTACACAGAACACACTGCACACTGCACACTACACAGAACACACTGCAGACTGCACACTACACATAACACACTACACATAACACACTACACACTACACAGTACACACTACACACTACACACTACCCACAACACAGAACACACTACACACTACACAGAACACAGAACACACTACACACTACACACAACACAATGCACACTACACAGAACACAGAACACACTGCACACTGCACACTACACAGAACACAGAACACACTGCACACTGCACACTACACATAACACACTGCACAGAACACAGAACACACTACACACTACAAACCTCACACTACACACTACACACTACGCACTACACAGAACACAGAACACACTGCACACTGCACACTACACAGAACACAGAACACACTGCACACTACACACTACACACTACACACTACACACTACACACTGCACACTACACACTGCACACTACACACTACACAGAACACACTGCGCACTACACACTACACACTACACACTGCACACTACACACTACACACTACACACTGCAAAGAACACAGAACACACTACACACTACAAACCTCACACTACACACTACACACTACACAGAACACTACACACTGCACACTACACACTACACACAACACACTACACACAACACACTACACACATCACACTACACAGAACACTACACACTACACAGAACACACTACACAGAACACACTGCACACTACACACTACACACTACACACTACACACTACACAGAAGACACTACACACTACACACAACACAGAACACACTGCACACTACAAACCTCACACTACACACTACACACTACACAGAACACTACACACTACACACAACACACTACACACAACACAGAACACACTACACACTACACACAACACACTACACAGAACACTACACACTACACACTGCACACTACACACTACACACAACACACAACACACTACACACTACACACTACACACAACACACTACACAGAACACACTGCACACTACACACTACACACTACACACTACACACTACACACTACACACTACTCACTGCACACTACACACTACACAGAACACACTGCACACTACACACTACACACTACACACTACACACTGCACACTACACACTACACACTGCAAAGAACACAGAACACACTACACACTACAAACCTCACACTACACACAACACTACACACTACACAGAACACACTACACAGAACACACTGCACACTACACACTACACACTACACACTACACAGAACACACTACACAGAAGACACTACACACTACACACAACACAGAACACACTGCACACTACAAACCTCACACTACACACTACACACTACACAGAACACTACACACTACACACAACACACTACACACAACACACTACACAGAACACTACACACTACACACTGCACACTACACACTACACACAACACACTACACACTACACACTACACACAACACACTACACAGAACACTACACACTACACACTGCACACTACACACAACACACTACACACTACACAGAACACACTACACACTACACACTACACACTGCACACTACATACAACACACTACACACTACACACTACACACTACACACTACACACTACACACTACACACTACATACAACACACTACACACTACACACTACACACAACACACTACACAGAACACACAACACACTACACACTACAAACCTCACACTACACACTACACACTACACACTACACACTACACACTACGCACTACACAGAACACACTACACACTACACACTGCACACAACACACTACACCCTGCATGACACACACTCAATAGACACTAGAAGGGGTATTTAGATGTCAGAGCTGTAGGGAATATCTGAAAAACCTTCTTTGTCTCTCCTACAGAACACAACAAAGGAGTGGCCTTTCAGGATGACCATAGTGACGCAGTAAGTAGTGGCGTCATTTGAAACCACACGGCTGGTACTGGTCAACTGAGAACTAGGAGCAATGAGCAGACAACTTCTGCAGTGATTGAATACTTTGTCCCTAAAAATCCCATTCCTCTCCTCTGCAGAATGTCAGCCCCAACCACAGGGATGGATCTCAGGAGTCAGGAAGTACCGCCGGGAATCCTGTTACCGCAGTGACCTCTGCTGGATTGACTGTGTCCACGAGACCTGTGCTCACACGCCAAGGTAGGTGTGTGTGTGTGTGTGTGTGTGTGTGTGTGTGTGTGTGTGTGTGTGTGTGTGTGTGTGTGTGTGTGTGTGTGTGTGTGTGTGTGTGTGTGTGTGTGTGTGTGTGTGTGTGTGTGTGTGTGTGGGGGGAGTATTCATTATCATATCCAATTCATCATATTTTAATGAAAGCTAATCATAGATCATGCCTTGGACCTAGTATAGTTTGGTCATTTGTACAATATTTCTCATACATGCCTCATTCATAGCAGAATGCGTCTCTCTCTCTACTGGGTCTCTACTGGCTCTCTACTGGGTCTACTGGGTCTACTGGGTCTCTACTGGTTCTCTACTGGGTCTCTACTGGGTCTGCTGGGTCTCTACTGGGTCTCTACTGGGTATACTGGGTATATTGGGTATACTGGGTCTACTGGGTTTCTACTGCATCTACTGGGTCTCTACTGCGTCTCTACTGGGTATACTGGGTACCTACTGGGTCTCTACTGCGTCTACTGGGTCTCTACTGGGTCTACTGGGTCTCTACTGGGTATACTGGGTCTACTGGTTCTCTACTGAGTATACTGGGCCTACTGGGTATACTGGGTCTATTGGGTATACTGGGTCTACTGGGTCTCTACTGGGTCTCTACTAGGTCTACTGGGTCTCTACTGGGTCTCTACTGGGTACCTACTGGGTCTACTGCATCTACTGGGTCTCTACTGGGTCTACTGGGTCTCTACTGGGTCTCTACTGGGTACCTACTGGGTCTACTGCATCTACTGGGTCTCTACAGCTTCTACTGGGTCTCTACTGGGTCTCTACTGGGTCTACTGGATACCTACTGGGTCTCTACTGTGTCTACTGGGTCTCTACTGGGTCTCTACTGGGTCTCTACTGGGTACCTACTGGGTCTACTGCATCTACTGGGTCTCTACAGCTTCTACTGGGTCTCTACTGGGTCTCTACTGGGTCTACTGGGTCTCTACTGGGTCTCTATTGGGTACCTACTGGGTCTACTGCGTCTACTGGGTCTCTACTGCGTCTACTGGGTCTCTACTGGGTCTACTGGGTCTCTACTGGGTCTACTGGGTACCTATATAGATAGAGACACATTATATAGACACAGACACATTATATAGACACAGACACATTATATAGATACAGACACATTATATAGATACAGACACATTACAGAGATACAGACACATTATATAGATACAGACACATTACAGACACATTACATAGATACAGAGACATTATATAGATACAGACACATTATATAGATACAGAGACATTATATAGATACAGACACATTACAGAGATACAGACACATTACAGAGATACAGACACATTACAGAGATACAGACACATTATATAGATACAGACACATTATATAGATACAGACACATTATATAGACACAAACACATTATATAGACACAGAGACATTACATAGATACAGAGACATTATATAGATACAAACACATTACATAGATACAGAGACACTACAGAGATAGAGACACACTACAGAGATAGAGACACATTACATAGATACAGAGACACTACAGAGATAGAGACACATTACATAGATACAGAGACACTACAGAGATAGAGACACACTACAGAGATAGAGACACATTACATAGATACAGAGACACTACAGAGATAGAGACACATTACATAGATACAGAGACACTTCAGAGATAGAGACACACTACAGAGATAGAGACACATTACATAGATACAGAGACACTACAGAGATAGAGATGCTCAACCTCCAGATGAGTATCAGGGGGAGTTCATGAGGTACAATTCATACAAGCTTGTGTGGCTGATAGCTTATTCTTCAAATGGCTGGGGAGGCTGTTGAACCATGATGTGCAGGCATAATCAAAAGTGACACCGGACCAGCGCACTAGCTAGGTTTCCGTCATATTGGCGTCAGATTGTCGAGCAAAAATTATAAAAAATCTTCAATAAAAACAACATCCTATTTCAGAAAATTTGGAGCCGTTCAACATGACAGGGGATATTTTTATTTTACCGGGTATCTGAGAAACGTATCGGTTCATATTCATTCAGATCAAACCTGGCGAAGCCGGCAGCATAAATAAACGAGGGATATTGGCCAAATGAGACACATTTACAGGTCCTTAAAAACAGCCTATAACAAATGTGTTTCGATGTGTAGCTTTATGCAAAACTTTATCGGTTTTTTTGGGGAGGGGGGGGGGGGGTTCAGTGGTCAAGAGATTTGAGCACTAAATGCATCATGGCATTGCATGCATAGGGTTGTAGGCGTAGGTGTCCACTGTATGAAATTAAGATAGCATATCACCAGCATATCAGCAGCATATCACCAGCATATCAGCAGCATATCACCAGCATATCAGCAGCATATCAGCAGCATATCACCAGCATATCACCAGCATATCACCAGCATATCACAAGCATATTACCAGCATATCACCAGCATATCACCAGCATATCACCAGCATATCAGCAGCATATCACAAGCATATTACCAGCATATCACCAGCATATCAGCAGCATATCACCAGCATATCACAAGCATATCACCAGCATATCACCAGCATATCAGCAGCATATCAGCAGCATATCACCAGCATATCACCAGCATATCAGCAGCATATCAGCAGCATATCAGCAGCATATCACCAGCATATCACCAGCATATCACCAGCATATCACCAGCATATCTCGACGACATCAACATGCATTTCTTTATGCATTTGTTTTTGGGGCTCCTGAGTGGTGCAGCAGTCTAAGGCACCGTATTTCAGTGCATGATAGGTCACTACATTCCCTGGTTCAAATCCAGGCTGTATCACATTCGGTCGTGATTGGGAATCCCACAGGGCGGCGCACAATTGGCTCAGCATCGTCCGGATTTGGCCTGGGTAGGCCGTCATTGTAAATAAGAATTTGTCCTTAATTAACTGACTTGCCTAGTTAAATAAAGCTTCGATTTTTCCCATGTCATATGGCTACTGTGTCTGCTATATAGATAAAGACGTACAGGAGGAGGCTGATTCGTTAATTTTCGATCTGAATATTTGATACTAAGACAAGCATTATATTGTCATATTATAGGAGCAACTCTGGTAGGGCCGAAACATTCTTCCTCACCTCAAGTTCAACTGTCGGAGTCACTTCTTTCATTTCACAGGTCTGCAGTAGCATAGTTCAACTGTCGGAGTCACTTCCTTCATTTCACAGGTCTGCAGTAGCATGAAGCATAATAATAATCACACCATATCAAACCTTCACAAACTTTTCAAAACTTTTTATTAGGGCAATATGAAAAATAAGACAAGCTATTGTTTATAAGGAAAATATGAGCAGAAGAGCAAATGTAAACAAGGGAGGGATAAAAAAACACTCCCATCCCCTGTGCGAATATAAATAAAAACACACATCTCTCCCAATGCAAAAAAATATATGTTAAAAAAGTTTGCAAACCCCCCCCCAACCCCCCCCCCCAGTAAATTCCCCTAAAGTGAATTTAAAATCCCCAACACATTTTTACTCATCCATCCCTTATCTCCTCCTTATCTCATCAAATCAAATCAAATTTATTTATATAGCCCTTCGTACATCAGCTGATATCTCAAAGTGCTGTACAGAAACCCAGCCTAAAACCCCAAACAGCAAACAATGCAGGTGTAAAAGCACGGTGGCTAGGAAAAACTCCCTAGAAAGGCCAAAACCTAGGAAGAAACCTAGAGAGGAACCGGGCTATGTGGGGTGGCCAGTCCTCTTCTGGCTGTGCCGGGTAGAGATTATAACAGAACATGACCAAGATGTTCAAATGTTCATAAATGACCAGCATGGTCAAATAATAATAAGGCAGAACAGTTGAAACTGGAGCAGCAGCACAGTCAGGTGGACTGGGGACAGCAAGGAGCCATCATGTCAGGTAGTCCTGGGGCACGGTCCTGGGGCACGAACCCAGACAGGCCGACCACAACAGTGAATCAACCCACCCAGGTGACGCACCCCCCCCAGGGACGGCACGAGAGAGCCCCAGCAAGCCAGTGACTCAGCCCCCGTAACAGGGTTAGAGGCAAAGAATCCCAGTGAAAAGAGGGGAACCGGCCAGGCAGAGACAGCAAGGGCGGTTCGTTGCTCCAGAGCCTTTCCGTTCACCTTCCCACTCCTGGGCCAGACTACACTCAATCATATGACCCACTGAAGAGACGAGTCTTCAGTAAAGACTTAAAGGTTGAGACCGAGTTTGCATCTCTGACATGGGTAGGCAGACCATTCCATAAAAATGGAGCTCTATAGGAGAAAGCCCTGCCTCCAGCTGTTTGCTTAGAAATTCTAGGGACAATTAGGAGGCCTGCGTCTTGTGACCGTAGCGTATGTGTAGGTATGTACGGCAGGACCAAATCAGAGAGGTAGGTAGGAGCAAGCCCATGTAATGCTTTGTAGGTTAGCAGTAAAACCTTGAAATCAGCCCTTGCTTTGACAGGAAGCCAGTGTAGAGAGGCTAGCACTGGAGTAATATGATCAAATTTTTTGGTTCTAGTCAGGATTCTAGCAGCCGTATTTAGCACTAACTGAAGTTTATTTAGTGCTTTATCCGGGTAGCCGGAAAATAGAGCATTGCAGTAGTCTAACCTAGAAGTGACAAAAGCATGGATTAATTTTTCTGCATCATTTTTGGACAGAAAGTTTCTGATTTTTGCAATGTTACGTAGATGGAAAAAAGCTGTCCTCGAAATGGTCTTGATATGTTCTTCAAAAGAGAGATCAGGGTCCAGAGTAACGCCGAGGTCCTTCACAGTTTTATTTGAGACGACTGTACAACCATTAAGATTAATTGTCAGATTCAACAGAAGATCTCTTTGTTTCTTGGGACCTAGAACAAGCATCTCTGTTTTGTCCGAGTTTAATAGTAGAAAGTTTGCAGCCATTCACTTCCTTATGTCTGAAACACATGCTTCTAGCGAGGGCAATTTTGGGGCTTCACCATGTTTCATTGAAATGTACAGCTGTGTGTCATCCGCATAGCAGTGAAAGTTTACATTATGTTTTCGAATAACATCCCCAAGAGGTAAAATATATAGTGAAAACAAAAAACATCTCATCCCTTATCTCCTCCCTTATCTCATCCTTCTCCCTCCTCTAAACACATCTCATCCCTTATCTCATCCCTTATCTCATCCTTCTCCCTCCTCTAAAAACCATCTCCTCTTATCCTTCCAGGCTCCACATTCAAGCCTCTGAACCCAGTGAAGAGACTGGACAAGAGGAAGAACAGGAGGACTACTATCATGGGCATACCCCAGCAGGTCCAGAGAGAGCTGGGTACATGTGTAGTCCTTGGATGGCAGCTAGCTTTAACTCTGAGCTTCACTTGACAAAGAAGAGTCACCCAGACCAATAAATGTCCAGGGTTTTGTAAATAAAGTGATGAATACTCTAAGGCACGTTGACAAAAAAAAGCCCAATCAAATCTTCTGTCATATTTAAATGAGGTGATAAGATGTGTTCCATCTCTATTCCCCCTTCTAGCCCTTCACAGTGGCTCTGAGTACAAAGTTCATTCCCAGCTCCCTAACGGCTCTGTCGGACAGGGTAGAGACGGCCAATCAGGTGTGGTCGTCATCCCCACCATCGACGGAGAGACCCCTCTAGCCAACTACGAAGGGGCAAGAGTACACCTCTCAGACCTGGAGGTGAGGCTTTCATATGAGCCTGTATCAGAAAAATCAGGCTTTCAAGCGTTATAACTCTGACAAGTACATTTGTTGTGGTTATAGTTATAGTGGTTATAGTGTCGTACTTTCACTGACAGCTACTTGCATGACTAAATTGTAGTTACATTGGATCTCATAACATTGGATTAGGATTAGTAAAATGTTTTTTTATTGCCTTGGGCAAATATATTTATATTTAATTACAACTGAACTCACCTACTAGGCATCCAGAGAGGAGCTGTTGAGACACCACCTCCAGTCTGTTTACAGGGACGACCAGGGCTTCAGCCACCACAGGGGACTGGACTCTCGTCTCTCCTCCACCCAGAGGCCCAAGTCTCTGGCCGTGCCGGGCACGACCTCCTCCTGCTCCTCTGGATTCCCCAGATTCCTCCAGGAGCCACAGGTGAGGCCCGTTCAGAACAGTGTTTCTTCCTGCTGGGGTTATCGACACTGAGTGAATTAAACATTAGGAACACCTGCTCTTTTCATGACATAAACTGACCAGGTGAATCCAGGTGAAAGCTATGATCCCTTTATTGATGTCGCTTGTTAAATCCACTTCAATCAGTGTAGATGAAGAGGAGGAGACATGTTAAATAAGGATGTTTAAGCTATGAGACAATTCAGACATGGATCGTGTATGTGTGGCATTCAGAGGGTGAATGGGCAAGACAATAGATTGAAGTGTCGTTGAACAGAGTATGGTAGTAGGTGCCAGGTGTACCGGTTTGTGTCAAGAACTGCAATGGTTTTTAACACTCAAACGTGTCCAGTGTGTATCAAGAATGGTCCACCACCCGAAGGACATCCAGCCAACTGGACACAACTGTATTGGAGTCAACATTAGCCAGCATCCCTGTGGAACGCTTTCGAGACCTTGTAGAGTTCATTCACAGACGAATTGAGGCTGTTCTGAGGGCGAAAGAGGGCGAAAGGGGCAGGTGCAACTCAATTTTACAAAGATGTTTTGTAAACTCAGTGTCAACGAAAAAAAGCATGCACACATTACTGTGAGTCGCTTTGGATAAAAGTGTCTGTTAAATGGCATCCCTGGAATGACATGATCATCGGACGCTGATGGTAAACCAAGCTTGCTATCTGAACCACTGGACTCAGAACTAAGATCAAAATACTCATTGTGAATGGTTGAATTTTTTTTAAATTTCACCTTTATTTATTTATTTAACCAGGTAGGCCAGTTGAGAATAAGTTCTCATTTACAATTGCGACCTGGCCAAGATAAGGCAAAGCAGTGAGACATAAAACAACACAGAGGTACACATAAACAAACGTACAGTCAGTAACACAATAGAAAAATCTATATAGTACAGTGTGTGCAAATGTAGTAAGGAGGTAAGGCAGTAAATAGGCCATAGTTGTGAAGTAATTACATTTTAGAAAATGAACACTGGAGTGATAGATGTGTAGATGATGATGTGCAAGTATAAATACTGGTGTACAAAAGAGCAAAAAAATAAATAAAAACAATATGGGGATGAGGTAGGTAGTTGGATGGGATATTTACAGATGCACTATTTACAGATGGGCTGTGTACAGCTGCAGAGATCGGTAAGCTGCTCAGATAGCTGATGCTTAAAGTTAGTGAGGGAGATATAAGTCTCCAACTTCAGCGATTTTAGGAATTTGTTCCATTCATTGGCAGCAGAGAGGTGGAAGGAAAGGCGGCCAAAGTAAGTTTGGGATTGCACAGTGAAGAAAGTACATTCGAAATGGTCGGTGATCTGTTTGTTCACTTGGCTTTCGAAGACTTTAGAACAGCAGAACAGGATGGATGTAGGTCTGTAACAGTTTGGGTCCAGGGTGTCTCCCCCTTTGAAGAGGGGGATGACTGCGGCAGCTTTCCAATCCTTGGGGATCTCAGACAATACGAAAGAGAGGTTGAACAGGCTGGTAATAGGGGTTTCGACAATGGCGGCGGATAGTTTCAGAAATAGAGGGTCCAGATTGTCAAGCCCAGCTGATTTGTATGGGTCCAGGTCTTCCAGTTCTTTCAGAACATCTGCTATTCCCTTTGAAGAGGGGGAGAACCGCAACAGCTTTCCAATCTTTAGGAATCTCGGACGATATGGAAGAGAGGTTGAACAGGCTAGTAAAAGGGGCTGCAACAACGGCGGTGGAAAATTTTAGAAAGATAATGGAATGCTGAGGCTGCAAAATGGCCTCCAGCTCCACATTTGGCCAGACTACAGTATATCTACATAGTATGACAGCTCTGCAGTTCTCTACATAGTATGACTCCTAATGTTGACCCTTGTATTCGCCCCCACCCAGGGTCCGGTGATGTCCATCTCTCCCCAGGCCACTTACATGTCTAAGATCATCCCCAACGCCTACCTGCCGGCCTCCGTCGACGTCATACAGATTGACCGCAGCACCAGCCGTACCCGTGGAAACAAAGGTAACGGAACGGTCCGTACCATCAGCAAGAGCTGCCTGGCGTCAGGGTCGTCGGACAGCCCTGCATCGTCGAGGAGGTCGGGCGGTGAAGGTTGCTATGAAGGCGGTGACAGCGTTTCACATGGTGACAGTAGTTCCTGTGACAATGGCTCTAAGGTGACCCCACACTCAGTGACTTCAAGATCCAGCTGGAGCCACTCGCAGTCTTCCGAGACGATCAAGTCCAACTCCTCCGCCATCTCCTCCACGAAGGGGAGCTTCGGACTTGCTAACCCACAGACGGTGAGCCTCATTGGGCAGGAGACACAGCTGCAGCAGCCTGGTGCTGGGGACCAGGACAAGGTGAGCCTACAAAACCCCGCTAGCTGGGTCAGCAGCACTAGTAGGGGTACTGGTACTGCGACCGCTCAGGGGGTCCTATCTGGATCTGGGGGGATGAGCGATGTTGGAGGAGACTCTTTCAGATTCTCTCGCTGTCTGTCGATCATGAAAACCAAGTTGCCCCCAGCTCCCCCCAGGAGAACCAACTCACTGCACCATGAGAAGATGATAAAGAGGCGACTGGTGGAGATTAAAGACCTCAGTGACTCTGCGGGTGGGAAGTTGGAGGCTGCTGAAGACACAAGCTTAGTTACGATCGAGATCTCTAAAGAGCTCTACAAAGAAATCACAAAGAGCTCTGTCCCTGTATCCAAATCATCTGGGTTTAACTCTTTAGATGATACAAAATCTTCCACAGCATCTAGTCCTCTGAGTCCCACACAGGCCTCCCATGGAGGTAGTGGAAAATCAGAGGGGCCAGCGTCCAGCAGCTCTTCCCCCCAGAAAGCCCCATCAGAGGAGGGTACATTTGAAAGGACCATGTCCCCCTCCAGTGGGTACTCCAGCCAGAGTGGTACACCGACACTTTCCCCCAAGGGGATCCTCCCTTCCGTCTCCCCAGGTAAACAGAAGAAGTATCCTGTCAAACCGGAACGATCTGGTTCAAGAGCTTCCTTCTCTGCAGCCTCAGTCTCCTCTTCCCTCACCTCCCTGTCTTCAGTCACCTCAGAACTCGTCAATCGAGAGGCCTCGAAAAACAGTTTTAACCCTCTTCAGCAGGCCTCCCTACCCCCGGCTGTTATGAGAATAGAAGATCCAGAAACGGTGACCCCGGTCCGTTTCTCTTTATCCATGGCGATCAGTGAGCTGCTTAACATTCCGCCACCCCCCAAAATTAAAGCCCCTTCCCCGCCACCCCCGGAGACCTGGGCCCACAACAGACACACCTTCGAACTGCTGTGTGGGCCTTGCCCCAACGTCAACAGGCTAGCACAGCTCCAGGAGCAACAGGAACTAAAAGAGCAAGCTGCCATGATTGAGCAAAAGCGGGAACCTCAAACTAAAGCTAGCAAGGAGTCTGAAGGCTCGAACAAAAAGCAGGCTATGGTAGAAGAAGTTACTTTGACAAAATCAGAAAGCAAATACATTGTTCCCCGAGACAAGACTGAGCCTATGTTAGAGCAGGCACCTGAGGTATCGGAGAGCACAGAAAGTCAAACGAAAGAACAAGGAAGCCTGGCGGTGATCGCAGAGAAGGTAAAAGCAAGTGTAGAGATCCAGAACCAGAAGCGGGAACAGAGTTGTAGTGTTGCACAGGTCAAGGGTCAAGAAGAGAGGCTAGAGACACAAGTGACTTTAACAATGATTCCAAAGAAGGAACCCCCTCCTGTCATGAAGAAAAGTACTCGTAGAAAAGAAGCTAAAGTTCAATTAACAGCAGACATACAAAAAAAGTCGCCATTTGATGAGGTCACAGTAGAGGTGAAGGTAGAGTCACCCAGCGAGAGTGAGAAGTGTTCTCCACAGGCTGAGGTAGTCGCTAAGGAAGTTGAGGTTGAGGTAGCAGCTAAGGAGGTCGAAGGTCAGAGTGCTACTGAAAACACTATAGAGGAAAGTCCCACCAAATCTACACAGACCCTTGCCGTGGAGCCTCCCAAAGTGGACCGGGTTTCTCCTCCAGCCTCCCCTCCCCCTTCCCACCACCCTCCTCCACCTCCTTCTAAGACACCTCCCTACTCTGTGGCCCCTCCCCCACCTGAGGTAGAGGAGGAGTGTGAGGAAGAGATTCCCATAATACAGTCCTGCTGGCCCCCTCCACCCCCACCAGAGGAGCCAGCAGATTCAGTCTTTGATGAGATGGACTTTCCACCTCCTCCCCCTCCCTTCATGACGGAGAGCTTGCCAGATGTGGTGCAGACATGTAACACAGTCACTGATGTCCAGGAGGCGTCCATTATAGCTCTGGATGGGGAGGAGGTTAAGGAAACCGTGAATGTTTTCACTGTCGCAACTGTGAATGGGGAAACTACAGATCTTTCACCCATTTCCACTCAAATGGAGCCAAAAGAGGATAAACCTGAAAGGGTGATTCTGAACTCTAATGCTCTAATCCCAACTGATGAAACCAGCTTTGAGGAATCTGAATCAGCTGAGCTCCAATTAATTCCTTCAGATGATTCAGCTGTCGTTTCTCCAGTTCAGCCCAATGAAAAAGAGGCAGAGGTCAAGCAATCTGCCCAGAAACCAATCACAATGCAAGACACCCGACAACCAACAGAAACTTCTCCTGAATCACAGGAAGTCCCGCCCTTACCAGAGGATGTCCCTCCCTCACACCAGGAAGCTCCTCCTCCTCCACCAATGACAACAGACTTGGTGCCCCCATCAAGTATTCCTCCTCCACCTCCTATCAATGTCCCCCTCCCTCCCTGTGTACAATTTGAGGATCAGATGCCCTCTGTGCTCCCTAACAGTGCCCCACGTCTACCACCCATTAACATCCCTCTCCCACCCCCTCTCCCAACTGAGAACCAACCCCCTGTGATCTTCAGGAGACAGCCCAGCTTGGCGAACAGAGAGACCAGGAGCAAAGAGCTTCTGTCTAGGCACAAGAGTGTCCCTATTCCCAAAGAAGATGCCAACATTCCACTGGTCACACCCTCTCTGCTTCAAATGGTACGTCTCAGATCGGTCAACGTTGGCGAAGACTACGTTAAAGCGCGTTCTGACGACAACAATTCCAACAGTGGGAAACCACCTGCTCAGGATCAGAGTTCAACCCAAATCCAAACCCAAGGATCTCAGAACATAACACCCCAAAAACCAATTCGGAGATCCCTGTCACTAAAATCCACACCTCGGCCACTGAAGTCGTCACCGGCGACGCTCATCGCCCCCTCGATGAGTATGCAGGAAGCTATCCGAATGAAGACAGCAGCCATGTCTTCCAGAGATAATCTTCCAACACGCTTTAGAATGCCATCCTCCACCTCAATTCCCAGTTGCAGTGGGGGTAAATCAGGAATGCTATCCCCATTGTTACCAGAAGGAGGTGAGATGCTAAAGACCCCCACCACCACCACCACCGCAAGCTTCATCTTCTCCAGGAGCTCAAAGAAGGTTGTCATAGAAACGCCTGCCTCCTCCTCCTCCTCCGAGGTACAGGCGAGCCTAAAGCAGAGCCTAGCCGCGGAACTCAAGCGCTTTTCCGAACAATCTATGGCTTCCACAGTCGCTAATGGCAACGTTGTAAGAACTGGGATTCCGAGGAGAATTCCTCCACCCGTGGCTAAGAAACCAGCTCACACCTTGGAGAAGCCTGTGTGTTCTACACTGAGGAGCACTCCGTCTCCAAGGGGAACAGAAGCTAACGGAGAGACAGAAACAGCGCAACCTGCAGGCCAGCAAGCACTGACGGAGGACAGCAAGTAAGAACATCAGCGCTACACTTAGAATAGGATTTTGTCTGCATGTTAATAACTACACCTCCTTGAAAAGACGAGCTGTAAAGTAAATGTAATTTGTTTATTTCAGGTAGTAATGCAGGTAGTGCATCAAATTGATCTTGCAGTCATTGTTTCATTGAATGCTTATAAATTATTTAAAGACGAACACCACGCTCTCTCACACACACACACACACACACACAACATATCATAGGGCTCTGGTCACAGGTAGTGCACTATATATAGGGAATAAGGTGCCTATTGGGACGCACTGACTTCTAAGTTTAACATATTTCCACTGTTTTCCAGGTGAAATGGAGACGTCTAACATTGTGGAAGCACCATTGCGCTTTTGAAAAAAGACTGGATTCTTGTGGAATGGGACTAAGACGGATGAACAGATCAAGGACTGCAAGAACCTGAGAAACATGGGGGGGAGAGAGAGAGAGAGAGAGAGAGAGAGAGAGAGAGAGAGAGAGAGAGAGAGAGAGAGAGAGAGAGAGAGAGAGAGAGAGAGAGAGAGAGAGAGAGAGAGAGAGAGAGAGAGAGAGAGAGAGAGAGAGAGAGAGAGAGAGAGAGAGAGAGAGAGAGAGAGAGAGAGAGAGAGAGAGAGAGAGAATTAATGAGAGTAGAGAGAGAGAGTCAACTCAGAGTTAAAATGTCTTCAAAAGGCCTTTATATTTTTGCAAAAAAGATGGTATTGGTCCCCATTTCTTTTCAAATTAAAGCTTTATTTTGGGAGTATTTTTCTAAAACATAGAGGTCCAGTGAGGATCTATTCAATCCGTATCGTGGAAGTTTAAAGACAATGTTCCAGCTTTAGAGGAGACTGCCTTCACCGGAAACGCTTAATGGCGGCTCAGTCGGAAAAATACCTTTAAAAGCGCTTCAGCGCCACAGATGGAATAGAGAGCCCTTAGTCTGCTCTAGGAAAGTGCAACCATCAAGACAAAGGACAAACTGAGGCTGGATTTTGTAAATACAGCACAAAAGGCTGTGCTTGTAGTAGAGGTCATCCAGAGGTCATCCAGAGGTTAAAAAAGGTAGCAGTCACTGCAGTTGAGAAAGAAAAAACAAGACGACAATTAAACAAATTAAAAAATCTTCATAAAGATTCCCTTTTGGAGTCAAACAATCACTGAATTATTTTAATTAATGAATTAATTATCTTATTTCCTAATGGAATGACAGATTATGTCATTCCCAGAATTTATCTTTTGATCTCGTCGATCAATCAATCAATTCATTTGTGGTGTCAATCAATCAACTAACAATCACATTTTACTGCGCCTATCCGGGGTGTGTGTCAATCAATGTGTTATTTTTGCTTTTTGACCAATGACACCACAAATTATTTAGGCTTAGGTAGGGTAGCGCATGAGAAAAAGAGAAGCTGCATATTAAAAAAATAAAAAAACATTTATATATTAGACCTATTGTCAAATTTATTAAAAAAATAAATAAATAAAATTCCTTTGTAAGATAATGAAGCTTTTAATGTTTAGGCAAGAAAGCCTTTTATCCTTCTGAAAACTAACGTTCAACGAAATGAGCTGCTTCCCAATTCTAGATCTCTTGGCCTGCATCCCAAATCGCACATGTATTCCCCACACAGTACTAGTATGGTGGCAGCAGATAGCCTTGTGGTTAGAGCGTTTGGCCAGGAACTGAAAGTTTGCTGGTTTGAATACCTGAGCCGACAAGGTGAATAATTATTATTTATTTTTTTTGCACCAATGGCTGACCGTGTAAAACACGTTTTACTGCACCTATCCGATGTGTGTCAATAAAATTATAATTTTTTTTGAAAGTTTAAATGTTTTAACCAGAGAATATAGTGTATTTTTGGGACACAACCCAAGCAGATATGCACAATATGGCTATTCCTTATAGTTACTTACACTAAACACCATTCCCATGCGTTCAAAATACAATATTGATGGCTTTTCTGTTACTTAACCATTTCCTGTTTTATTAATGTGTCTTTAAGTTGCTTTAAAACAACATTCTTTATCAGTACTGCGTTATTAACATCGTCTGTCATTTCACGACCAATTATTAAACCTTTGGTTTGAGTTCAACTGATTCATCAAAATGTCTCGTTTCTGTGGATGGCCTTAGAGTCAGTTTTACTTCATGAAATCCACAGGCCTGTGGATCGTAACTACGGAAACAGTGAGTGTAAATGGTAAACTATTCCCTACGAGGTGAACAACTTTTGGGACGTACCTTGTGAACAGTAGTGCATTAAAGTATTCAGACTCCTTCCCTTTTTTCACATTTTGTTACATCATATTATTCTAAAATGTATAAAACAAATAAATAAAAAATGTCCTCAATCTACAACAAATAGTAATTCAGACATGAACTATATAGCGCCAGGCTGTATGAATTGTCTCCAAAAAGGATCCCTCTGTAAACTACCACATAGGACCCAAGGACACGCAAATTTTGAAGAAGTGGCTCCATGTCCCGAAGAGGAAGGATGTGCCAGCTCGAACTGCAGACAGCAATTCGCGGAGGAAGACTTCACGATGAAGGGCACTTTCGATGCGGCAACCGGAAGTGTCTAACGCTGGCCTAGTCAACAACAGTCATGAACGGTTAACGTTACTTCAGGCTCCATTGCATTGACTCACGTCACCTCTGTTCGGTCGTTTTTGCTCGACTCCGAAGTCAGTGATGAAGCTCTTCAAGGGTTAAGTTGTAGAGGTTACCGACCGACCAACCATCGCTGACTTCGGAGTCGAGCAAAAACGACCGAACGGAGGCGACGCGAGTCAACACAATGTCTGAAGTCTGAGGTAACGTTAACCAGTAATGACTGTTGTTGACTAGGCCAGCGTTAGACACTGGACAACTTTGTTGCAATTAAAAGGTAACTTAACTAGCTAATTGCGTCTGAAGTGTTTTGCGTAACACCCCCAAGCCAATAACATTGGCAAGCAGCTCAACTGCAATAGTTTCTCCGTGTAACTAGAGTTAAAGTAACATAATATTGAGTATAATGGTATAATTATGATGATCTGATGAAGTGATAAAAGAAAAATAATAATATATAACTTGCACTCCCAAACGTAGACGTACGTAAGTGGTGTAACAAGTAATTCTGAGAAATGTTCAGAGTGGTCCCTTTATGGATCATTTGAGGTATGATAAGGTTAAAGCATTGTACGGGACTTGATTTACCTCTAACCCGTAAAACTATAATATAACTTACCTCTGTTATTAGGTAACGTTAGTTACTGTGGCGAGCTTCCACCTCAAATAGTCAAGTACTGGAATACAATTAGTTGACAGATTTGTTTTTGTATTGTTTTGTTAGCTCCACCTCATTTAGCTAGACTGAAGTTGGTGTGTGTGTGTGTGTGTGTGTGTGTGTGTGTGTGTGTGTGTGTGTGTGTGTGTGTGTGTGTGTGTGTGTGTGTGTGTGTGTGTGTGTGTGTGTGTGTGTGTGTGTGTGTGTGTGTGTGTGTGTGTGTGTGTGTTTGTTGACAAAGCATACAAGGCGGGTAGCTTGTTTTAACGCCAACTGATAGATTTGGGTTCAGTTGTCTTAACAAAACAAAATCTTCATCCGTGAAAATGTTTGCATCCTGGGGGAGACTTTTCAAGAGGCAGATGAGGTACATGCAAATCCATGTTATTTCTAAGGCGATTGTTAATTTAAAGTATATGCAGTGATTCTTGAATATAACTAGAGCCTAATAGATGTCGTAATTGTTTTCTACCAACAGGAAAGAAGGGTTAGTACAGCCTAACTGACCCCCTGGGTGCCAGAGTGTTCCTGTGCTGCGTGGAGAAGAGGTCCACCGGGACCCTCACTAAAGAGGTCCACCGGGACCCTCACTAAAGAGGTTTACTGGGACCCACACTAAAGAGGTTTACTGGGACCCTCACTAAAGAGGTTTACTGGGACCCTCACTGAAGAGGTTTAGTGTGACCCTCACTAAAGAGGTTTACTGGGACCCTCACTAAAGAGGTTTAGTGTGACCCTCACTAAAGAGGTTTACTGGGACCCTCACTAAAGAGGTTTAGTGGGACCATCACTAAAGAGGTTTACTGGGACCCTCACTAAAGAGGTTTAGTGGGACCATCACTAAAGAGGTTTACTGGGACCCTCACTAAAGAGGTTTACTGGGACCCTCACCAGAGGTCCACTGGGACCCTCACTAAAGAGATCCACCGGGACCCTCACTAAAGAGCTCGGGGACCAGCTTGATTGAGCTCACGTCCATCAGTACAACCGAGTCCTGACCCTATACACCACAGATGGAGCTGACGGAGAGAGAGATCAGTGAAGACCAGAACTACATCACAGGTGGAGCTGACGGAGAGAGAGATCAGTGAAGACCAGGACTACACCACAGATGGAGCTGACGGAGAGAGAGATCAGTGAAGACCAGAACTACACCACAGATAGAGCTGACGGAGAGAGAGATCAGTGAAGACCGGAACTACACCACAGATAGAGCTGACGGAGAGAGAGATCAGTGAAGACCAGAACTACACCACAGATAGAGCTGACGGAGAGAGATCAGTGAAGACCAGAACTACACCACAGATAGAGCTGACGGAGAGAGAGATCAGTGAAGACCGGAACTACACCACAGATAGAGCTGACGGAGAGAGAGATCAGTGAAGACCGGAACTACACCACAGATGGAGCTGACGGAGAGAGATCAGTGAAGACCGGAACTACACCACAGATAGAGCTGACGGAGAGAGAGATCAGTGAAGACCAGGACTACACCACAGATAGAGCTGACAGAGAGAGAGATCAGTGAAGACCAGAACTACATCACAGGTGGAGCTGACGGAGAGAGAGATCAGTGAAGACCAGGACTACACCACAGATAGAGCTGATGGAGAGAGAGATCAGTGAAGACCAGGACTCGCTGTATGAACCTGAGAGCTCAGAATCACAATCATCACAGTGCGAGCCAAGTTATACTATCGATCACTTTGGGGGAGCGGGATGGTGTTCCTGAAAAATGTAGAAGGAGCAGGTCATTCAACAGAGAGTTCAAAAGATACACCCCGTCCATAAAGGGAATCGGAGTGGAATTGTTTATTTTTTTACCCTGTTTCAATGGATGTGCTACCTTGTCCCGGTTCTGCTGTTTCGACTTTCTCTCTCTCAACCTATTGATGCTCAGCTATGAAAAGCCAACTGACATTTGCTCCTGAGGTGTTGAACTGTTGCACACTCTATAACCACTGTGGTTATTATTTGATGTATAAAAAAAGGGCTTTTTTGTAAATATACATTTGATCGATTACTATGCTGGATGCTGTGTATTCACTAACTGTCTGAGTGATGGGACATTTTATATAGTATCTGTAACATATTTCGGTGTGTATTTAATCTGCATCTTAACTTCGTAAAGTGGACATCTGCAGTAGAAACAATAACACAGTGTCTCCCTGCTCCTCTTTGGGTAAAAAGCTGAGGGACGGGGCTGGAGAAATGTAACCAATCTCTCAAAGCTATAGATGCAAGGACTGACCATCCATGGTATAAAAATTGTAATCCTGTTTTTGTGATTGGTTTCCACTACCATGTAGCCAGTTCGCTCTGGATAAAGACGTTTGCTGAATGGCATATATTATTAAAGTCTACTTTGACTCTGCCAACTACCTGGCCAGTGTAGTTACCATTCATTTCCAATAGATGGCAGCCAAAGCTAGTTGAAGTCACGACCCTTGCAACAGGGACACGGGATGAGTGCTCGTTGAAAGTAGTTTTATCTGGTTATTCTTGAACCTGTTGTTGTAGTGGACAAGCTAACTAATACTATTTTTACATAAGGCGCAGGCATTGGGTCTATGTCTTGAAAAAAAATGACCATGTTGTCATGTTGCTACTATGCTTGTGTTGTCTTGTGTTGTTGCCATGCTGTGTTGTCTTGTGTTGTTGCCATGCTATGTTGTGTTGTCTTGTGTTGTTGCCATGCTATGTTGTGTTGTCTTGTGTTGTTGCCATGCTATGTTGTGTTGTCTTGTGTTGTTGCCATGCTATGCTGTGTTGTCTTGTGTTGTTGCCATGCTATGTTGTGTTGTCTTGTGTTGTTGCCATGCTATGTTGTGTTGTCTTGTGTTGTTGCTATGTTGTGTTGTCTTGTGTTGTTGCCATGCTATGTTGTGTTGTCTTGTGTTGTTGCCATGCTATGTTGTCGTCTTTATGTAGTGTTGTTGTTTTCTCTTGTCGTGATGTGTTTTCTGTCCTATATATATATTAATCCCAGCTCCCATAGGAGGCCTTCTGGTAGACCGTCATCGTAAATAAGATTTTGTTCTTAACTGACTTGCCCAGTTAAAGGTAAAATAAAATAAATATGAAATTAACTTTGCCATTGCTTCTGAGTATGTACGTTTTATGGAAGAAATGACACACGCAGACCCTCTAACTGAGGTGTGTCAGACGGCATATCTGTGTTAGTTACCGCTATGAGAACACACTTTTTGATCTGGGGCAACGATCGGGAGCTACTCGGTAACTTCAGCCATTTTGTAAAATTCCAAACGGTTCTCTACTGCCAGTGATGTCACAATGCCAATATGTTGATTTACAGTTAGCCGGCGTTCTAAATCAATCTGTGTTCCCATTCCCCTTTAATTAATGACAGAATGTGAGTGATGTTGCCATGGTGATGTGTGTGTGTGGAGGTGAGGGAGGGGGAGGGGGGGATGTAGCTGAGAAAGGAGAGAATGTGTCAGTGAAGAGAGAGAGAGAGAGAGAGAGAGAGAGAGAGAGAGAGAGAGAGAGAGAGAGAGAGAGAGAGAGAGAGAGAGAGAGAGAGAGAGAGAGAGAGACAGACAGACAGACAGAGAGAGAGAGAGAGAGAGAGAGAGAGAGAGAGAGAGAGAGAGAGAGAGAGAAAGGAGACAGAGAAAGGAGACAGAGAGAGAATTAGGCCGATACCCACTAATTATCAAAATCCAGAAAAGAGCCATTACATTCTACAACCACCTAAAAGGAAGCGATCCCCAAACCTTCCATAACAAAGCCATCACCTACAGAGAGATGAACCTGGAGAAGAGTCCCCTAAGCAAGCTGGTCCTGGGGCTCTGTTCACAAACACACCCTACAGAGCCCCAGGACAACAGCACAATTAGACCCAACCAAAACATGAGAAAACAAAAAGATAATTACTTAACACATTGGAAAGAATTAACAAAAAAACAGAGCAAACTAGAATGCTATTTGGCCCTACACAGAGAGTACACAGCGGCAGAATACCTGACCACTGTGACTGACCCAAAATTAAGGAAAGCTTTGACTATGTACAGACTCAGTGAGCATAGCCTTGCTATTGAGAAAGGCCGCCGTAGGCAGACATGGCTCTCAAGAGAAGACAGGCTATGTGCTCACTGCCCACAAAATGAGGTGGAAACTGAGCTGCACTTCCTAACCTCCTGCCCAATGTATGACCATATTAGAGAGACATATTTCCCCCAGATTACACAGATCCACAAAGAATTCGAAAACAAATCCAATTTTGAAAAACTCCCATATCTTTTGGGTGAATTTCCACAGTGTGCCATCACAGCAGCAAGATTTGTGACCTGTTGCCACGAGAAAAGGGCAACCAGTGAAGAACAAACACCATTGTAAATACAACCCATATTTATGCTTATTCATTTTATCTTGTGTCCTTTAACTATTTGTACATTGTATATATATATATATAATATGACATTTGTAATGTCTTTACTGTTTTTAAACTTCTGTATGTGTAATGTTTACTGTTAATTTTTGTTGTTTTTCACTTTATATATTCACTTTGTATGTTGTCTACCTCACTTGCTTTGGCAATGTTAACACATGTTTCCCATGCCAATACAGCCCTTGAATTGAATTGAATTGAAATTGAGAGAGAGACAGAGAGAGACAGAGAGAGAGAGACAGAGACAGACAGAGAGAGAGAGAGAGAGAGAGAGAGAGAGAGAGAGAGAGAGAGAGAGAGAGAGAGAGAGAGAGAGAGAGAGAGAGAGAGAGAGAGAGAGAGAGAGAGAGAGAGAGAGAGAGACAGAGAGAGAGAGAGAGAGACAGAGAGAGTGTAATGTTTCCCTGTCTTAGCTGATGTTGCCGCCCTTCCGTGTTTTCAAGGTGACGAGTCCCAGTTTGGTCATCAGGCGTTTGTCCTGCCACTGGGCTACACACTCTCCTGACACCTTCAGGTCCACCTGGAGAGAGACACAGACAGAAATCCTCAGTATACTGGGTTACACACCATCCTGACACCTTCAGGTCCACCTGGAGAGAGACACAGACAGAAACCCTCAGTATACTGGGTTACACACCACCCTGATACCTCCAGGTCCACCTGGAGAGAGACACAGACAGAAACCCTCATTATACTGGGTTACACACCACCCTGACACCTTCAGGTCCACCTAGAGAGAGACACAGACAGAAACCCTCAGTATACTGGGTTACACACCACCCTGATACCTCCAGGTCCACCTGGAGAGAGACACAGACAGAAACCCTCAGTATACTGGGTTACACACCACCCTGACACCTTCAGGTCCACCTGGAGAGAGACAGACAATGCACTGTGACATTGACATTCACTAAGAAGTAGCAAAGTATCTTGGCTATTGATCTGTGCCTTAAAATCTTTGGTGTGACTTACTACCATATACGGGCATATGAATGTATAAGGAAAGGCCATATACGGGCATATGAATGTATAAGGAAAGGCCTAGCTGATAGCCTCATTTCAAGATGCCTGCTACCTACATTCCGGGTTAGCGTTGTAAAGCAAAAATTAAATAAATGGAATACGTTGATATACACCGAAAGCCGGGACTCCACAGATCATGAGGATACTTGATTTGTCTGCCTGTGACCTACCGTTATTGATCATCATCAGCCCCGAGAGTCAAAATGTTTATTTTACACAACGTTTTCAGCAAACATCTTACAAGGTAAGTTTATATTTGGTTCTGTGTTTGAGCTGTAGTTACATCCGGGGGGGGGATCACATGAATCCTTAGGTTGGTAGGGACAAGTCTAGCCTATTGCCAATGGTATCTGATGAAGTATGACCTAATGGCAACGTTGAATGTCTACAGAGTGACTATCTCTGCACATAAAACATATGACATTGCCTGCTTACGTGCTTGTAGGCATCCATGACACAGGGGATTGGCTACTATGGCACCTCTTGTAGCCAATGAGATAAGCTGTCCAGGGATATGCAGTTGACCTGGGTGGGACAAAGCAGCAAGGCCTAGAACCTTTTTTATGTGTAATGCCAACTATTGCTACCTGGCTCAGAGACAAGACGCACTAAGCACGTTACATTATATTGTAAACAGACTATTGCTTTAATATCGTCGCTATAGAATAAAAGATGGCTTCTCAAGGCGTTAAAAACAAAATATCAAACAGGAAGCTAAAACAGAAGGCAGCCATGAATAAGTATACCGACATAGAAGCTTCGAATAAAATACGGGTCGGAGTCGGATCAGGGGAGCGAATTTGGACAACGAGGATTTCGACACGGCCGACTAAGATTTATTTCTAGAAGGATTGGATCCACTTTCAGATCTGTAAGTAAATTATTTTCATGACTTTATAAAGTTAATTTAATATATATATATATATATATATATGGTCTGTGTTTGAGAAATATATATATATAATTTTAAAAAAATTGGTGTGTGTTCTCTTTTTGTTATCTGGTCAGAGAGGGCCTGCTTCACAGACTAACACAACATGCACAAGCTACGGTGAAAGTGAAATCAAATGACCTGGGATGTAAAACAAACGCAAATGCCATTTGTAAATAGTTCTGTTTTTTTCTTTCTATTCTTGTGAAGGACACTAAAAACGTTTATAAACTTGTGTAACCAAGTTTGTGTTTGATATATTTATTTCATGTAAACTCAGCCAAAACAAGAAATGTCCCTTTTTCAGGACCCTGGTCTTTCAAAGATAATTTGTAAAAATCGAAATAACTTCACAGATCTTAATTCTAAAGGGTTTAATAAACTGTTTCCCAAGTTTGTCCAGTGAATCATAAACAATTAATGAACATGCACCTGTGGAACGGTCGAGAAGACACTATCAGCTTACAGACGTTAGGCAATTAAGGTCACAGTTATGAAAACTTAGTAGAAAGGCCTCTTTAGTGTCCTGACTCTGAAAAACACCAAAAGAAAGATGTCCTGGGTCCCTGCTAATCTGCGTGAAGGTGCCTTAGGCATTCTGCAAGGAGGCATGAGGAGTGCAGATGTGGCCAGGGCAATAAATTGCAATGTCCGTACTGTGAGACGCCTAAGACAGCGCTACAGGGAGACAGGATGGACAGATGATCGTCCTCGCAGTGGCAGACCACGTGTAACAACACCTGCACAGGATCGGTACATCCGAACGTCGCACCTGCGGGACAGGTACAGGATGGCAACAACAACTGCCTGAGTTACACCAGGAACACACATTTTTTTTAAAGGTATCTGTGACCAACCAATGCATATCTGCATTCCCAGTCCAAATTAAATCCATAGAATATGGCCTAATGAATATATTTAAATTGACTCTTTTCCTTATTTGAAGTGTAACTCATTAAAATCTTTGAAACTGTTGCATGTTGCGTTTTATAATTTTGTTCAGTATATTTAGGGGCGGTAGGTAGCCTAGTGGTTAGAGCTTGAAGTTTGCTGGATCGAATCCCCGAGCTGACAAGGTAAAAATCTGTCTTTCTGCCCCTGAACAAGGCAGTTAACCCGCTGTTCCCCTGAACAAGGCAGTTAACCCACTGTTCCCCTGAACAAGGCAGTTAACCCACTGTTCCCCTGAGCAAGGCAGTTAACCCATTGTTCCCCTGAACAAGGCAGTTAACCCACTGTTCCCCTGAACAAGGCAGTTAACCCGCTGTTCCCCTGAACAACGCAGTTAACCCACTGTTCCCCTGAACAAGGCAGTTAACCCGCTGTTTCCCTGAACAAGGCAGTTAACCCGCTGTTCCCCTGAACAAGGCAGTTAACCCACTGTTCCCCTGAACAAGGCAGTTAACCCACTGTTCCCCTGAACAAGGCAGTTAACCCGCTGTTCCCCTGAACAAGGCAGTTAACCCGCTGTTCCCCTGAACAAGGCAGTTAACCCACTGCTGTTCCCCTGAACAGGGCAGTTAACCCGCTGTTCCCCTGAACAAGGCAGTTAACCCACTGTTCCCCTGAGCAAGGCAGTTAATCCACTGTTCCCCTGAACAAGGCAGTTAACCCACTGTTCCCCTGAACAAGGCAGTTAACCCACTGTTCCCCTGAACAAGGCAGTTAACCCACTTTGCCCCTGAACAAGGCAGTTAACCCGCTGTTCCCCTGAGCAAGGCAGTTAACCCACTGTTCCCCTGAACAAGGCAGTTAACCCACTGTTCCCCTGAACAAGGCAGTTAACCCACTGTTCCCCTGAACAGGGCAGTAAACCCGCTGTTCCCCTGAGCAAGGCAGTTAATCCACTGTTCCCCTGAACAAGGCAGTTAACCCACTGTTCCCCTGAGCAAGGCAGTTAACCCACTGTTCCCCTGAGCAAGGTAGTTAACCCACTGTTCCCCTGAGCAAGGCAGTTAACCCACTGTTCCCCTGAGCAAGGCAGTTAACCCACTGTTCCCCTGAGCAAGGCAGTTAACCCGCTGTTCCCCGGGTCTCCGAAGACCTGGATGTTGATCAAAGCAGCTCCCCTCACCTCTCTGATTCAGAGGAGTTGGGTTAAATGCGGAAGACACATTTCAGTTGAATACATTCAATTGGACAACTGACTAGGTAGCATGCTTAACATCAAGGTAGATTAGCTTGTATGTGAAAGTTTTAGAGCAGCACGGAATGAGTCGCTCCCTAGCTAAAGCTGGCTTTAAATGATACGCTGAGGAACCCACAACTCTCTTATATCGTTGAGGATTAGCTGAGGAATCCACAACTCTCTTATATCGTTGAGGATTAGCTGAGGAACCTCCAACTCTCTTATATCGTTGAGAATTAGCTGAGAAACCCCAACTCTCTTATATCGTTGAGAATTAGCTGAGGAACCCCCAACTCTCTTATATCGTTGAGAATTAGCTGAGGAACCCCCAACCCACAACTCTTCCTTATATCGTTGAGAATTAGCTGAGGAACCCCCAACTCTCTTATATCGTTGAGAATTAGCTGAGGAACCCTTAACTCTCTTATATCGTTGAGAATTAGCTGAGGAACCTCCAACTCTCTTATATCGTTGAGAATTAGCTGAGGAACCCCCAACCCGCAACTCTTCCTTATATCGTTGAGAATTAGCTGAGGAACCCCCAACTCTCTTATATAATTGAGAATTACCTGAGGAACCCCCAACGCTCTTATATCATTGAGAATTAGCTGAGGAATCCCCAACTCTCTTATATAGTTGAGAATTAGCTGAGGAACCCCCAACTCTCTTATATAATTGAGAATTAGCTGAGGAATCCCCAACTCTGTTATATCATTGAGAATTAGCTGAGGAACCCCCAACTCTCCCTTATATAGTTGAGAATTAGTTGAGGAACCCCCAACTTTCTTATATATCGAGGCATGGTTAAGTTTTGATGACTGTTTGA
This sequence comes from Oncorhynchus gorbuscha, assembly GCF_021184085.1. Taxonomy (NCBI): domain Eukaryota; kingdom Metazoa; phylum Chordata; class Actinopteri; order Salmoniformes; family Salmonidae; genus Oncorhynchus; species Oncorhynchus gorbuscha. Next base: position 6,471,264 of record NC_060181.1, read on the forward strand.
GGAATTTGCTAACAACAACATTGAGTCACCATCAGATCGATTGTTGTAAAAATGTCAGTTCTGAAAACGCGTAGCAACCTGTACCAATGTCTGTCCTGTACAACTGCGGTGTGTTGACATGCATACTTCTAATACAAACTTTCGGCGTATACATCTTTTCCTCCTTGCTCGTAGAGACGTCCCAGGGATCCCGCATAGCACGGACTCAATTGGATCTCGGCTTACGTAGTAAGAGCAAAGAGGATGAAACTCGGTGGTTGGATTCACTGAAAGTTTATAGTAGAAGTATGAATTTCAGCAACTCGCAGAAGTTGTTCAGAACAATTGACATGTTTTACAAGACTCGACTGATGGTGACTCAATGTTGTTGCTAACAAATTCCTCTACCTGTCATCAAAACCACATGGCAATATGTATTTTTGAGCGACCAGACCAAATTCACAGACATTATGGTTTTATAGATATTATTCTACTTGAAAGCAAGTCTATGAAACGATAGATATGTTTTATGTGCGCTATTTATATGCCTATATTACTTTTTTACTATCGGTTTTGTACACCAGTTTCAAATAGTTTAAAACATATATATTTCACAATGATTCTCTACACTATACTATCTTATTTTGTCACATAAACCTACATTAGCTAGGATCACAGGGTACTCCAGGCAGAGCTAAATTCAGTCGGTGATACAGTAAATGAAAAAGGTTGGGAACCACTGGATTGAATGAACCATGCTAACCACTAACATTCGGCTAATTTATATGTAAAAAAACAACATTTGAGTGATTTTAAACTTTGAAATCATATAATAATTATAAAGAATATCGTCAGAAAAAAATAGCACACACTTCCATCTTACCTTCGCGTTACTGTCTTAAAACGTGGGGTCGTTGTTGAGATGAAAAAGTATCTCGCATCAACCTGCGATTGACTAAACCAGATGAAAAGCATAGAAATTGAATTAAGAGACTTCTTCTTCGACGAGGTTCAACGGCGTTTGGCATCCATTAATGCCACCTACTAGAATGGAGTATTTATTTTTTGAAATATTTTTTTAACCTTTATTTAACCAGGCAAGTCAGTTAAGACCACATTCGTATTTACAATGACGGCCTATGAACAGTGGGTCAACTGCCTTGTTCAGGGCCTGGGGAACAGTGGGTAAACTGCCTTGTTCAGGGCCCGGGGAACAGTGGGTTAACTGCCTTGTTCAGGGCCCGGGGAACAGAGGGTTAACTGCCTTGTTCAGGGCCTGGGGAACAGTGGGTTAACTGCCTTGTTCAGGGCCTGGGGAACAGTGGGTTAACTGCCTTGTTCAGGGCCTGGGGAACAGTGGGTTAACTGCCTGTTCAGGGCCTGGAGAACAGTGGGTTAACTGTCTTGTTCAGGGCCCGGGGAACAGTGGGTTAACTGCCTTGCTCAACAGTGGGTTAACTGCCTTGTTCAGGGCCCGGGAACAGTGGGTTAACTGCCTTGCTCAGGGCCCGGGAACAGGGGTTAACTGCCTTGCTCAGGGAACAGTGGGTTAACTGCCTTGTTCAGGGCCCGGGGAACAGTGTGTTAACTGCCTTGTTCAGGGCCCGGGAACAGTGGGTTAACTGCCTGTTCAGGGCCCGGGGAACAGTGGGTTAACTGCCTGTTCAGGGCCTGGGGAACAGTGGGTTAAATGCCTTGTTCAGAGCCCGGGGAACAGTGGGTTAACTGCCTGTTCAGGGCCTGGGGAACAGTGGGTTAACTGCCTGTTCAGGGCCCGGGGAACAATGGGTTAACTGCCTGTTCAGGGCTGGGTTAACTGTTCAGGGCCCGGGGAACAGTGTGTTCAGGGCCTGGGGAACAGTGCTGCTTGTTCAGGGCCCAGGGAACAGTGGGTTAACTGCCTGTTCAGGGCCCGGGGAACAGTGGGTTAACTGCCTGTTCAGGGCCTGGGGAACAGTGGGTTAAATGCCTTGTTCAGAGCCCGGGGAACAGTGGGTTAACTGCCTGTTCAGGGCCTGGGGAACAGTGGGTTAACTGCCTGTTCAGGGCCCGGGGAACAGTGGGTTAACTGCCTGTTCAGGGCCCGGGGAACAGTGAGTTAACTGCCTTGTTCAGGGCCCGGGGAACAGTGGGTTAACTGCCTTGTTCAGGGCCTGGGGAACAGTGGGTTAACTGCCTTGTTCAGGGCCTGGGGAACAGTGGGTTAACTGCCTTGTTCAGGACCTGGGGAACAGTGAGTTACTGGCCCAACGCTCTACCTACTAGGCTACCTGCCGCCCCGCTAGGCTACGTGCCGCCCCGCTAGGCTACCTCACTTATAACTCCCTTATACATAAATGTTTTTCCTATCAAATACCCTACCATCTAACACTACATTCACTTTTAAAAAAATATGATACTCCACCATTTAAATCTATTTAGTCCTACTTCAGGCCAACACCCTGAAAGGATCAGACACCACCACTTAACACACCCTGTAACTTTTCTGGCGTTACATCTCTCACACCCAAATTACCTCTCTGCAGCTGCCACCACAACCTCAATGTTCTGCAACTTATGTTCCATCCTTGCTGTACAGTTGATAACCATTAATATAAACCAACATCTTACTGAAATATATAACTTGTTGGTTTATCCCTCTGTACTGGTATATCTCTACTACTCTCACCACTCCTCCCCTTAACCCATCTTCCTCTACTTTCTTCACTGCCTCAGCATATGACAACTTCTGCACTACTCTAACCCTGGAAACCTCAACCTGCCTCTCTCTCGCATGGGACATTTCTGATTCCCAGGCTCCATGGGCAGCCCTACAATTAATACATACAACTACTTTCCCCAATGCTACACATTCCTTTGTCTCATGCTCTTCTGCACACTTCTCACACATAGGAACCTCCCTCCTCCACACTGCTGCCACATAGGAACCTCCCTCCTCCACACTGCTGCCACATAGTAACACCTAGGAACCTCCCTCCTCCACACTGCTGCCACATAGTAACACATAGGAACCTCCCTCCTACACACTGCTGCCACATAGTAACACATAGGAACCTCCCTCCTACACACTGCTGCCACATAGTATACATAGGAACCTCCCTCCTACACACTGCTGCCACATAGTAACACATAGGAACCTCCCTCCTACACACTGCTGCCACATAGTAACACATAGGAACCTCCCTCCTCCACACTGCTGTCACATAGGAACCTCCCTCCTCCACACTGCTGCCACATAGTAACACATAGGAACCTCCCTCCTACACACTGCTACCACATAGGAACCTCCCTCCTACACACTGCTGCCACATAGTAACACATAGGAACCTCCCTCCTACACACTGCTGCCACATAGTAACACATAGGAACCTCCCTCCTACACACTGCTGTCACATAGTAACACATAGGAACCTCCCTCCTACACACTGCTGCCACATAGTAACACATAGGAACCTCCCTCCTCCACACTGCTGCCACATAGGAACCTCCCTCCTACACACTGCTGCCACATAGGAACCTCCCTCCTACACACTGCTGCCACATAGTAACACATAGGAACCTCCCTCCTACACACTGCTGCCACATAGGAACCTCCCTCCTACACACTGCTGCCACATAGTAACACATAGGAACCTCCCTCCTACACACTGCTGCCACATAGTAACACATAGGAACCTCCCTCCTACACACTGCTGCCACATAGTAACACCTAGTAACCTCCCTCCTACACACTGCTGCCACATAGTAACACATAGGAACCTCCCTCCTACACACTGCTGCCACATAGTAACACATAGGAACCTCCCTCCTACACACTGCTGCCACATAGGAACCTCCCTCCTACACACTGCTGCCACATAGTAACACATAGGAACCTCCCTCCTCCACACTGCTGCCACATAGGAACCTCCCTCCTCCACACTGCTGCCACATAGTAACCATCCCAACCTCCCTCCTACACACTGCTGCCACATAGTAACACCTAGGAACCTCCCACCTACACACTGCTGTCACATAGGAACCTCCCACCTACACACTGCTGCACATAGGAACCTCCCTCCTACACACTGCTGCTACATAGGAACCTCCCTCCTACACACTGCTGCCACATAGTAACACATAGGAACCTCCCTCCTACACACTGCTGCCACATAGTAACACATAGGAACCTCCCTCCTACACACTGCTGCCACATAGTAACCTCCCTCCTACACACTGCTGCCACATAGTAACCATAAACTGTAACACACTGCTAATGTAGTCGACACAAACTGCTAGTAGGAACCTCCCTCCTACACACTGGATAACGTTATATATGCTAACATCAACCTCCCTCCTACAAAAGGCTCAACATCAAAACTCAAACACTGCTTCTGTTTCACCTCCCTCCTACCACTGCTGTCACATGCCTCGCACCAAACACTCTTCTGTTTCACCTCTCACACTGCTGCCACTTAGTAACACATAGGAACCTCCCTCCTAAACTGACTCTTCTGTTTCACCTCTCACGCTGCCACTTTGTCTCCGTCCTACCACACTGACTCTTCTGTTTCCCTCCTCACGCCACTTTGTCTGCGTCGCACCAAACGACTCTTCTGTTTCACCTCTCACGCCACTTTGTCTGCGTCGCACCAAACGACTCTTCTGTTTCACCTCTCACGCCACTTTGTCTGCGTCGCACCAAACGACTCTTCTGTTTCACCTCTCACGCCACTTTGTCTGCGTCGCACCAAACGCCGAGTGTCACAAACAACGGGGATCTTCCCTCTTCCAGTTGACTGGCAGCTTCCACGTTAACCTCTACCCCAGTAATCACTCCTTTCAATGGAGCACTTTTCTTTTCTTTCTTCATTCGTTTAACATGGAGCGCCTGCTCCCTCTAACCAGCTGAAACACAAACAATTATCACAAGACCACTTCTGGTTACCCTCACCGATTCCACAGCAACAGACTCTGTTTTCACCCTAAAACCACAAATGGATCAGCCAAAAGGCAAGGTGTCCACTTTTTTCCCCAAAACGTCAATCCTACTCTCACAGACTCCTCTTTATCCTGACCCTCTGTGCAAGAATCAGGCTCTGAGAACTTAACCAGTGGGGGAAAAAGTACCCAATTCTCATACTTGAGTAAAAGTAAAGATACCTTAATAGAAAAGGACTCAAGTATACATGAAAGTCACCCAGTAAAATACTAATTGAGTAAAGTATAAAAAATATTTGTTTTTAAATAATTTCACATTTCTTATATTAAGCAAACCAGACGACACCATAAAAATATATATTTACAGATAGCCAGGGGCACACTCCAATACTAAGACATCATTTACAAACAAAGCATTTGTGTTTAGTGAGTCCGCCAGATCAGAGACAGTAGGGATGACCAGGGATGTTCTGTTTAGTGAGTCCTCCAGACCAGAGGCAGTATGACCAGGGATGTTCTGTTTAGTGAGTCCTCCAGATCAGAGGCAGTAGGGATGACCAGGGATGTTCTCTGTTTGAGTCCTCCAGATCAGAGGCAGTAGGGATGACCAGGGATGTTCTCTGTTTAACATGAGTCCTGCCAGATCAGAGGAAACACAAACAATGACCAGGGATGTTCTGTTTACCCTCAGTCCTCCAGACCAGAGGTTTTCACCCTAAAACCACAAATGGATGACCAAAAGGCATGTTCTGTTTAAAACGTGAATCCTCCAGACCAGAGGCAGTATGACCAGGGGGGATGTTCTCTGTTTGAGTAAAAGAAGATCCTCTCAGATCAGAAAGCAGTAGGGATGACCAGGGATGTTCTGTTTGTAAATAATTTCCTTTCTTATATTAAGCAGACCAGAGGCAGTAATGACCAGGGATGTTCTGTTTAGTGAGTCCTCCAGACCAGAGGCAGTATGACCAGGGATGTTCTGTTTAGTGAGTCCTCCAGATCAGAGGCAGTAGGGATGACCAGGGATGTTCTCTGTTTAGTGAGTCCTCCAGATCAGAGGCAGTAGGGATGACCAGGGATGTTCTGTTTAGTGAGTCCTCCAGATCAGAGGCAGTAGGGATGACCAGGGATGTTCTGTTTAGTGAGTCCTCCAGACCAGAGGCAGTATGACCAGGGATGTTCTGTTTAGTGAGTCCTCCAGACCAGAGGCAGTATGACCAGGGATGTTCTCTGTTTAATGAGTCCTCCAGATCAGAGGCAGTAGGGATGACCAGGGATGTTCTCTGTTTAGTGAGTCCTCCAGATCAGAGGCAGTAGGGATGACCAGGGATGTTCTCTGTTTAGTGAGTCCTCCAGATCAGAGGCAGTAGGGATGACCAGGGATGTTCTCTGTTTAGTGAGTCCTCCAGATCAGAGACAGTAGGGATGACCAGGGATGTTCTCTGTTTAGTGAGTCCTCCAGATCAGAGACAGTAGGGATGACCAGGGATGTTCTCTGTTTAATGAGTCCTCCAGACCAGAGACAGTAGGGATGACCAGGGATGTTCTCTGTTTAATGAGTCCTCCAGACCAGAGGCAGTATGACCAGGGATGTTCTCTGTTTAATGAGTCCTCCAGATCAGAGACAGTAGGGATGACCAGGGATGTTCTCTGTTTAATGAGTCCTCCAGACCAGAGGCAGTATGACCAGGGATGTTCTCTGTTTAATGAGTCCTCCAGATCAGAGGCAGTAGGGATGACCAGGGATGTTCTCTGTTTAGTGAGTCCTCCAAATCAGAGGCAGTAGGGATGACCAGGGATGTTCTCTGTTTAGTGAGTCCTCCAAATCAGAGGCAGTAGGGATGACCAGGGATGTTCTCTGTTTAGTGAGTCCTCCAGATAAGAGGCAGTAGGGATGACCAGGGATGTTCTCTGTTTAGTGAGTCCACCAGATCAGAGGCAGTATGACCAGGGATGTTCTCTGTTTAGTGAGTCCTCCAGATCAGAGGCAGTAGGGATGACCAGGGATGTTCTCTGTTTAGTGAGTCCACCAGATCAGAGGCAGTATGACCAGGGATGTTCTCTGTTTAGTGAGTCCTCCAGATCAGAGGCAGTAGGGGAAAGACCATTATCCTGTCCTGTTAACCAATTAAAATGTAATGAGTACTTTTGGGTATCAGGGAAAATGTATGGTGTAAAACATATATTATTTTCTTTAGGACTGTAGTGACGTAAAAATACAAGTTGTAAAGAATATAAATAGTAAAGTACAGAAGCCTTTCCAAAAGTACTTTTACTTATTTACATTTAAGTCATTTTACTTATGAAGTACTTTCCACAACTGGACTTCACATCTCCGATACTTTAATTTATTTATTTATTTTTATTTTACCTTTATTTAACCAGGCAAGTCAGTTAAGAACATGTTCTTATTTTCAATGACGGCCTAGGAACAGTGGGTTAACTGCCTGTTCAGGGGCAGAACGACAGATTTGTACCTTGTCAGCTCGGGGTTTGAACTCGCAACCTTCCGGTTACTAGTCCAACGCTCTAACCACTAGGCTACGCTGCCGACTTCACCCTCATTCACTTCCATTTCTCCTCCCGTCTTCAACTCACTGTGAGGGTTTTCCTGTGGTGAAGGAGAGGCGGACCAAAATGGAGCGTGGTGGTTATTCATGTTCTTTAATAAAATAACTATAGATGAAATAACTTTTTTTTTTTTTAAACAATAAATGTGTGAAAACCTAAACAGTCCTATCTGGTGCAAACACAGAGACAGGAACAATCACCCACAAAAACCCAACACAAAACAGGCTACCTAAATATGGTTCCCAATCAGAGACAATGACTAACACCTGCCTCTGATTGAGAACCATATCAGGCCAAACATAGAAATAGACAAACCAGACACACAACATAGAATGCCCACCCAGCTCACGTCCTGACCAACACTAAAACAAGGAAAACACACAGGAACGATGGACAGAACGTGACACTCACTCTGCTTACACATTCTACCAGTCTTCTTTAATTAACAAACCATCTCCCTTTTTTCAGCAATTTTTAACCGACTGGAGCTCACCCTCTTCCTCCCTCTCTCAGACCTCCTCTGCCTCTCTTTTTCCCCTCCATTACAGTCCTTCTGACTGTCCAGGTGGAAGAAGGGAAATGCCACACGTGACTATTTTAGAGATGTTAAACTGCAACTCACACTGTGTGCATTTGGGACAATTCGAAATAAAAGTGTTCCAAGTTTGGGATTGAGACCGGTAGATTTCTCCCACTGCACCAGATCTACAGCAAGGGGTTGAATATGAAACCTGGTATCACAATGTATAGTGCTGACAGTGCTGCTCAACTCAACTGTGGATGGAGCACCTCATGTCGCCAGTGGTTAACCTACATGTAGATTTCAGAACCTTATGGTAGTCTGTGTATGGCCGTTTATCGTTACTGGTGTGCTGCATCTCTGGCTAGGACTGAGTATATGAAGTTTGTAAAAAAAAAATATAATTTTAAAAGAATGAATTCCCACAAAGCACAATACTGTCTTAATTAGTATTTATTAAAATGTACCAACTGAACTCTTTAAATAAGTACATCGATGAATACCAGTTCACAACAGTTTCTGTCAACAAAGATATTTCAAACTTTAACTTCCATTCAATATTTACATAATGCACAGGAGGCAGCGTTTTATACAGGGTCTGAGCTCTCTGTGTCCATCGTCTATAGTGATATTCCCATTTGGATCAGAGCTGAAACATTTGGCTACCAGAGGCAGGCGGGACTGTCTCCATCTCCAATCCAATCCAATCAATAGAATAGAACATTTTCCCATTTGTAGGAGACTGATCAGATAAGAATGTGGGTGGAGGGGTGGAGCATCTAGTGACGGAAGCTGGATTTGTCACCTTTCTCCCTCTACCGGCTCTCAAGATGTCCGTCAACTCTGGGTCCAAGGGAGTGTTCGGTTACAGATCCAGACAGATCCCTCCGTTTCATTCCATTCGGCTTCCATATTCAGAAAACATGTTTTTTTTGCAACAGTAATGAATATACCCCCCAAGTGCATTAGACCATTCCTCTGTCCCATTCCTCTGTCTCATTCCTCTGTCTCATTCCTCTGTCTCATTCCTCTGTCCCATTCCTCTGTCTCATTCCTCTGTCCCATTCCTCTGACCAGAACTTGACCATTCAATTCCTCTGATTCCTCTGATTCCTCTGATTCCTCTGACCAGAACTTGACCACAAGAGAGATCGTCCAACAGGACTTCCCTTTCATAACGGTTGAAGGCACTGCGTGTTTGTGTAACATATGAAATGTAGGATTATCTTGTCCACAGTACTGTTATAAATATCTTTGTCCCCCCCCCCCCCCGTAGGGAACTTTAGATACGTGACATGCTAGACACTAGACACTTTCAATACATTAAACTCAAGACTTCACTCCATTTTCCAATACTTTGACTTTCGTATTCTTTCCCTTTCCTTTAAAAGACATGTCCATTGCTTCGTAAAGAGACAAGGTTGAGAATCCAATGTTTTTTTTTTTAAATGAAAAGGTTTTGAGCTCAATACACAAAGTGAGAACATTTTAGTACACATTCAGAACGCAACACCAACCTGAAAGGACTTCTCTTAAATCTGACAAATACATTTTTACTCATATACTTTAATCTTTCTAGATTAGTACTAGCTGTCGTTATGGGTTTGCCCAACACTAAGTTAATGAGCTGTAAAACAACAACTTTACTACATGATAGATTGTACAGGGTGTGTAGAAATAGTTTGGTTAACAATTATTGTGCTATAGTGGTTCTGGTTTAATGGTGAGACTAAGAACTAGTGTTTTTGAAACCTCTGTTACCTACAGTGTTGCAGTTGGGACCAAATCTCTTCTGGGCATTACTGGGGTGTATTCATTGGTGCCCACCGTAGCTAAATGTGTTGCAACAAAAGGAGTTACTATTGGACAAATTCAGGTAGGTCCCTCCCCTTGGCATCCTAGTGAATACACCCTTGTTGAATGAGCCAATGAAAAGTGAGGAAGGAAACATTGTAAAACACAAAATGGAATCCATGACAAGAGAACTCCATTGTCAAATAGTAGACAAGGTCTTAAACCTTAAAAATAATAATTAAAAAAAATCACATTGTGAATCATTCAATTCTGGAAAGGGTTCTGACTTGTTTTGTACATAACGGTACCAAACTAAAGTCTGTAGAAACACGTGTTGTAGAAATGTTCTATATCTCTCTCTCTCTCTCTCTACCAAAATAATTAGTCTGGCTTTTTTGTGGTGTGATTTTTTTTAACCGAAACGTAAAACGAGAAGAAAAAAAGCAAACCATAGGGGCCATTTTGTTGACGGTCATCTTCACCATAGAAAGATGGTCGTTTCATGTTTCACACTTGAGGGGGGAGTAGTAGATTGTTCTAAAAAGTCTTGGGCTTTTGAAACTAGTACCCACGCTAGATTAAGTTAAGACAGAAATATTCAACATTGGCAAAATACACACATACATTAAAAAAAAAAAAAAATCACATTAAGGTTTTGTGCAACATTCATGGACAACAACTAAAGGCTGTGTTTTACAGTAGTCTATTAAGTCTCCATTGAGTGCACTTTGAAATCGGTTGCTCTTTTGAGACTGCACCCAAAACCATTTCTGAGTTTGTCACAGCTTAGGTGGGCTGGGAATTGAACCAGGAAGGTCACTCCGTTTTAGGATTCCTTGCCATGGCACGTCGTCATGACGACATGTGCTCTGAGACACGTGAGCAGCAGTGTGATTGGATGGTAGCAGTATCTCCGTCGTGATAGGTCCAGCCCTCGTCAGCCCCACCCTAGTGCAAGCAACCGTGTCACCCCAGTGGTCCATGAGTGTTCTAGAATCTACACCATGTTGGTCAGTTCTGTGGAGTCCGTTTCTGAGTCTACTTCATTATCCCTGTGAGAACAGAACAGAGACCAGGTGTTAGACATGGCACATACAAGCAGTCCATAAAATATCTGAACAGTTCACAACAAAATGCACTTTGAGTAGCCTGGGTACGAGGCATGTCAAGGAGCGGAATTCAGCATCGTTTCCAGATCATACATCTATCCAATCCTTTCAGATATACAGGAAATGCTTGGGGTACGAGGCCCCCCGTGTTCCCAAGCCAGACACGCCAGTCTTACCGTTGCTCCTGAAGAAGCTTCCTGTTGCACTGCCTCCTCTCTTCGTCGATTGGATAAGAGCGGAATAAGACCAGTCCAATCAGAATGAGTCCTATGGGCGCCGCGGAGACCAGAACCTTCAGGGTTATATCCACGTTCTCAGGCTGGGTGCAACCTCGAGTCATATACCCTGCAAAACTACACACACACACACACACACACACACACACACACACACACACACACACACACACACACACACACACACACACACACACACACACACACACATTAGAGGTTGATAGTACAAATTAATGTAACCTCATGACTGCTCAACACACTAACAAGGAGGTTAAATGTGCCATACATACACTACTAATTTAGATGAGAGAGCCAGAGGAATCATATGGAGTCATATGGAGTGAATCATATGGAGTGGATGTGAGAGCCAGAAGAATCATATGGAGTCATATGGAGTGGATGTGAGAGCCAGAGGAATCATATGGAGTCATATGGAGTGAATCATATGGAGTGGATGAGAGAGCCAGAAGAATCATATGGAGTGAATCATATGGAGTGGATGAGAGAGCCAGAAGAATCATATGGAGTGAATCATATGGAGTGGATGAGAGAGCCAGAAGAATCATATGGAGTGAATCATATGGAGTGAATCATATGGAGTGGATGAGAGAGCCAGAAGAATCATATGGAGTGAATCATATGGAGTGGATGTGAGAGCCAGAAGAATCATATGGAGTCATATGGAGTGGATGTGAGAGCCAGAGGAATCATATAGAGTGGATGTGAGAGCCAGAGGAATCATATAGAGTCATATGGAGTGGATGTGAGAGCCAGAGGAATCATATAGAGTCATATGGAGTGGATGTGAGAGCCAGAGGAATCATATGGAGTGGATGTGAGAGCCAGAAGAATCATATAGAGTCATATAGAGTGGATGTGAGAGCCAGAGGAATCATATGGAGTGGATGTGAGAGCCAGAGGAATCATATAGAGTCATATGGAGTGGATGTGAGAGCCAGAGGAATCATATAGAGTCATAGAGTGGATGTGAGAGCCAGAGGAATCATATAGAGTCATATGGAGTGGATGTGAGAGCCAGAGGAATCATATAGAGTCATATGGAGTGGATGTGAGAGCCAGAGGAATCATATGGAGTGGATGTGAGAGCCAGAAGAATCATATAGAGTCATATGGAGTGAATCATATGGAGTGGATGAGAGAGCCAGAAGAATCATATGGAGACTGTAGGGTTTGGCTTAACCTCACACCAACAACATTTACCTATGTACAGTACAACAGGGGCCAGTGTGTGTGTGTGTGTGTGTGTGTGTGTGTGTGTGTGTGTGTGTGTGTGTGTGTGTGTGTGTGTGTGTGTGTGTGTGTGTGTGTGTGTGTGTGTGTGTGTGGGGTAAACTTACTCCAAGCTGAGAGTGGAGATCCCCAGGGAGATTCCAGAGGCAAATTTGGTGAAGAAGACATAGAAGGAATAAAAGATGGCTTCGTGACCCCGAGAGTCTGGGTTCTGGGCACCTGGACAGAGACAGAGAGTCATCTACCACGTGGCAGCATGGACCTGGAGCATAGACCTGGGCAGACAGACAGACAGAGAGTCAGTAACATCCTCTACATCTGGCAGCATGGACCTGGAGACAGAGACAGAGAGTCAGTAACATCCTCTACATCTGGCAGCATGGACCTGGAGACAGAGACAGAGAGTCAGTAACATCTACCACGTCTGGCAGCATGGACCTGGAGACAGAGACAGAGAGTCAGTAACATCTACTACATCTGGCAGCATGGACCTGGAGACAGAGACAGAGAGTCAGTAACATCCTCTACATCTGGCAGCATGGACCTGGAGACAGAGACAGAGAGGACCTCAGTAACATCCTCTACATCTGGCAGCATGGACCTGGAGACAGAGACAGAGACAGAGAGTCAGTAACATCCTCTACATCTGGCAGCATGGACCTGGAGACAGAGACAGAGAGTCAGTAACATCCTCTACATCTGGCAGCATGGACCTGGAGACAGAGACAGAGAGTCAGTAACATCCTCTACATCTGGCAGCATGGACCTGGAGACAGAGACAGAGAGTCAGTAACATCCTCTACATCTGGCAGCATGGACCTGGAGACAGAGAGTCAGTAACATCCTCTACATCTGGCAGCATGTACCTGGAGAAAGAGACAGAGAGTCAGTAACATCCTCTACATCTGGCAGCATGGACCTGGAGACCGAGAGTCAGTAACATCCTCTACCTCTGGCAGCATGGACCTGGAGACAGAGACAGAGAGTCAGTAACATCCTCTACATCTGGCAGCATGGACATGGAGACAGAGTCAGTAACATCCTCTACATCTGGCAGCATGTACCTGGAGAAAGAGACAGAGAGTCAGTAACATCCTCTACATCTGGCAGCATGGACCTGGAGACAGAGACAGAGAGTCAGTAACATCCTCTACATCTGGCAGCATGGACCTAGAGACAGAGACAGAGAGTCAGTAACATCCTCTACATCTGGCAGCATGGACCTAGAGACAGAGAGATCTACCATGTCTGTCAGCATGAACCTAGAGAGACAGTGACATCCACCAACAACCAAACCCTAGACACACATTAGAGTGTAGGGGTTAGAAACATAACCGGAGAGGAGGATGTTAACCGGAGAGGAGGATGTTAACCGGAGAGGAGGATGTTAACCGGAGAGGAGGATGTTAACCGGAGAGGAGGATGTTAACCGGAGAGGAGGAGGAGAGGAAAGGAGGAGTCAACAGCCAGAGGGTCGGTAAGGAAAGAGAGGAAAAACTCCAACTCACCACGGCAACAGGAAGGCAGCAGCGACTCCGACACCGGCAGCGAACGACACCATGTAGGTGATGATGAGATTACTCTTCACACACACCACCAGGATCATGAAGGGGATCACAGACTGCAGACAGGACAGAAACCCCGTATTAGAAACACCACCTTCATCATTATAAACTCAGAGACCCTGGTCCAATAAAAAGCATGTCTTCATTGATTAAGTCAGGAAGTTTCGCCAAACTCGGGTCCTGGGGCCCCCCAACTGGGTGGTAGGTTTTGTTTTGTGCCCGAGCACAACACAGCTGATTCAAGATCAACGCTTGATGAGAAGTTGGCTATTTGAAAATCAGCTGTGCAACAAGGCTAGAGCAGAAACCAGGGAGGGGAGTCCCCAGGACCGAGATGGGTAAACCCTGGACTATGACATGGTGCTGTGCGATCATTCTGCGTAGTCTTACCGAGGTGCCGATGTACACGGCGTTCTTCTTGCCAAACTTGGTGAGGAACCACTGCCAGAAAGGTATGGTGAGCATCGCAGCGAGCTGGAGACAAAGAGGTGTGTGGTTTTCAGTCAAAACACATCATATAGAAATAGTTGTGTCCATCGTTGAGATGTCCTTTTTTCCTACTTTGACCTAGCCGGGGTTCCAGCCCATGTCTCCTTTTGCCAACGTGTAAAGAGAAACGGAACCCTATTCCTCCCATGTAGGACACTACTTTTGACAAGGGAACACAGTGGAGCAAAAAAAGTATTTAGTCAACCACCAATTGTGCAAGTTCTCCCATTTAAAAAGATGAGGCCTGTAATTTTCATCATAGGTACACGTCAACTATGACAGACAAAATGAGAAGAAAAAAAATCCAGAAAAAAGGTTGCGGACAGGTGTCTTTTATACTGATAACAAGTTCAAACAGGTGCCATTAATACAGGTAACGAGTGGAGGACAGAGGAGCCTCTTAAAGAAGAAGTTACAGGTCTGTGAGAGCCAGAAATCTTGCTTGTTTGTAGGTGACCAAAAACTTATTTTCCACCATAATTTACAAATAAATTCATTAAAAAATCCTATAATGTGATTTTCTGGAATTATTTTCTTCTCATTTTGTCTGTCATAGTTGAAGTGTACCTATGATGAAAATTACAGGCCTCTCATCTTTTTAAGTGGGAGAACTTGCACAATTGGCGGCTGACTAAATACTGTGTGTATTGTATTAGGGAATAGGGTGCCATTTGGGATGCAACGTTGTGGAATGTTCGGTCTCTGGAACATCTGTCGAGGAAGACTCAAACACACTCCCCAAACACACTCCCCAAACACACTCCCCAAACACACTCTCCAAACACACTCCCCAAACACACTCTCCAAACACACTCCCAAACACACTCTCCAAACACACTCTCCAAACACACTCCCCAAACACACTCTCCAAACACACTCTCCAAACACACTCTCCAAACACACTCCCCAAACAAAAAGCAACAGTTCAGTCTCGTAAATCCTAAACACTAACCAGTCTTCTTAATGTAGACATTTTACAAAATGCAAAAAACTGCTTCCCAAAACTTTTCAAATGCAGCCATTTTTAAACCTCAAAATCAAATAATTTGTGGCTAAGAATTAAATACCTTACTGTGACTGTTTTCAATTTAAAACGGTCAAAAAAATAAAATAAAAAATAATAAAAACACAAAAATAAACAAAATTACCAAAAAACATGTTTTTGTTGTTGCTAGGACTGTGTGGGTGTGGTCTGAGTAGGGAGGGGGAAAACTGAAGAATAGCAGTCATTGGCAGGGGGGTTCAGAATGCTTTCTTATTGGTCTATTAACCAATTTACTGCCTGGTGATGTCATCATGGAAGGCCAAAACTCCATCCCACCAAAACGGGCTGAAACAGCCGGGGGTCTTTTCAAACTGCTCTTACACTCAAAACGTCACAGTATTAGTGCTGTAGGCTTTAATAATGCCAAGGAGCATAAAGGTACATCTCCCTAAACCTGCTCTAGTAAAATGCAACACATTTTTTGTGTCTTTCAGTCATCAGGCTTTTTGTCTTCGTCACCTTTTCTAGTGCATCACCTGTGGGTGGACTGCATCAGCTAAACATCTTCACAGATGTTTGGTCGGTCACCTGGCGCTACCACGCCAAGGTCGGTCACCTGGCGCTACCACGCCACGGTCGGTCACCTGGCGCTACCACGCCAAGGTCACGCCAAGGTCACCTGCATCTAGCTTCCCTTGAACTGTCTGCACCCCACTGCCCCCTCGAGTCTTTCTCCTTCCAGCATTAAACATGTTCAGGGTCAACAACAGCAACAACATGTATATTTCAGAGTAAATAGAGTTACATGTTCTGAACCCAGCAGGCTACTGATGTCCTGTCTGCGCTCACCACTCCAAATAGCAGCATGACCACTTCCCACAAAGACAACAAGGAAAACTATTGGCTACAGTAGATTCACAACAAAGAGAGTCACCCTACTCCCTACATAGTGCACTACTTTTGACCAGAGACACAGTGCACGATATAAAAATCAGGAATGTTTTATTTAATTGATTTATTGTACCTTTAACTAGGCTACCCCCTCTAACCACTAGGCTACCTGCCTCCCCCTCTAACCACTAGGCTACCTGCCTCCCCCTCTAACCACTCGGCTACCTGCCTCCCCCTCTAACCACTCGGCTACCTGCCCCCCCCCCCTCTAACCACTCGGCTACCTGCCCCCCACTCGGCCCTGCCCCCCCCCCCCTCTAACCACTCGGCTACCTGCCTCCCCCCTCTAACCACTCGGCTACCTGCCTCCCCCTCTAACCACTCGGCTACCTGCCTCCCCCCTCTAACCACTCGGCTACCTGCCTCCCCCCTCTAACCACTCGGCTACCTGCCTCCCCCCTCTAACCACTCGGCTACCTGCCTCCCCCCTCTAACCACTCGGCTACCTGCCTCCCCCCTCTAACCACTCGGCTACCTGCCTCCCCCCTCTAACCACTCGGCTACCTGCCTCCCCCCCTCTAACCACTCGGCTACGCTGGGGGCCATTTGAGGGCACTGACCAGAGACGAGGTCTTTTTGTCTTGTCTTCTCATGAACCAACTTCCTCTACATTGGGGACAAGGTCTCGTTTGTTTAACCCCCGTCCGTCCGTGTTCCCTCTACCCAGACCAATCTGGCAACCCTATTGGAGTTACACTATTACCAAACAGTGTAGCAATGAAGACTGTGCCCTTGACCAGAGAAGAGCCACCTGGAGTGACACCAGAGAGACGTGCTGAAAGGCCAGAGAGACGTGCTGAAAGGCCAGAGAGACGTGCTGAAAGGCCAGAGAGACGTGCTGAAAGGCCAGAGAGACGTGCTGAAAGGCCAGAGAGACGTGCTGAAAGGCCAGAGAGACATGCTGAAAGGCCAGAGAGACGTGCTGAAAGGCCAGAGAGACGTGCTGAAAGGCCAGAGAGACGTGCTGAAAGGCCAGAGAGACGTGCTGAAAGGCCAGAGAGACGTGCTGAAAGGCCAGAGAGACGTGCTGAAAGGCCAGAGAGACGTGCTGAAAGGCCAGAGAGACGTGCTGAAAGGCTGCAGTGCTGAATAACATTGAGCTTAAGAATGAAGAAAACAGGTTAAGAACCCTCAATGGTCTTCGAATGGTGAAGGATTAGAGGGGGTAAACTGATCCTAGACCTGTGCCCATTAGGCACCTCTACTGTAAAAGTAAGGATTAGAGGGGGGTAAACTGATCCTAGACCTGTGCCCATTAGGCACCTCTACTGTAAAAGTAAGGATTAGAGGGGGGTAAACTGATCCTAGACCTGTGCCCATTAGGCACCTCTACTGTAAAAGTAAGGATTAGAGGGGGGTAAACTGATCCTAGACCCGTGCCTAATGGTAAAGGTAAGTATTAGGGGGAGGGTAAACTGATCCTAGACCTGTGCCTACGCTCCACCTCAGGAGTTAACTCAATAAAACCATAATTGAAGGACCTTTTAGGAGTTAAGACTTTACATAAAGGAAAAGGACATTAAGACAGGTCCACTTCATCCCTGCTATTTATTGAATTAGAGAATTAGCACTCAGAGTCCCCCCCCCCCATAGTTCATAGGGCTACTGTACTGCAGTCAGATCATGTGCCAGCCTGACTGCCACACGTACCAACTGCATTCCTGTTAGGATAAAGACGTCATTAAGTCCTTTTAATCACATGACAGAAGAGAGGGATAAATAAGGATGTCGGGGGGGGGGGGGGGGGAGAGAGCGACTTTCATAGCAGTGTTAAATGTCTGTGGGAACAGGCGGGTATTCAGACCAGTGAAAGTGAACACAGTAATAGCAGCTACGAGTCATTAGCCCTCTGACTGGCTACCAGAGACACAGACAGAGAGAGATTTTGTATAGACAACCTCCTGAGAGAGAGAGAGACACAGAGACAGAGACAGAGAGAGAGACAGAGAGGGACAGAGAGATTTTGTATAGACAACCTCCTGAGAGAGAGACAGAGACAGAGAGAGACAGAGAGAGACACAGAGAGAGACAGAGAGAGACACAGAGAGAGACAGACAGAGAGAGACAGAGAGAGACAGAGAGAGACAGAGAGAGACAGAGAGATTTTGTATAGACAACCTCCTGAGAGAGAGACACAGAGACAGAGACAGAGAGAGAGACAGAGAGGGACAGAGAGATTTTGTATAGACAACCTCCTGAGAGAGAGACAGAGACAGAGAGAGAGACAGAGAGATTTTGTATAGACAACCTCCTGAGACAGAGACAGAGAGAGACAGACAGAGACAGAGACAGAGACAGAGAGAGAGACAGAGAGAGAGACAGACAGAGAGAGAGACAGAGAGAGAGACAGAGAGAGAGACAGAGAGAGAGACAGAGAGAGAGACAGAGAGAGAGACAGAGATTTTGTATAGACAACCTCCTGAGAGAGAGACAGAGACAGAGACAGAGAGAGAGACAGAGAGGGACAGAGAGATTTTGTATAGACAACCTCCTGAGAGAGAGACACAGAGACAGAGAGAGAGACAGAGAGGGACAGAGAGATTTTGTATAGACAACCTCCTGAGAGAGAGACAGAGAGACAGAGAGAGACAGAGAGAGAGACAGAGAGAGAGACAGAGAGAGAGACAGAGAGAGAGACAGAGAGAGACAGAGAGAGAGACAGAGAGAGAGACAGAGAGAGAGACAGAGAGAGAGACAGAGAGAGAGACAGAGAGAGAGACAGAGAGGAGACAGAGATTTTGTATAGACAACCTCCTCAGAGACACAGAGACACAGAGACAGAGCTGTTTTGTATAGAAACCTCCTCTCTCCAGTGGTCCAGTCAAGGTTACAGAAACAATAGAGAGGTCAGTGAATGATGTGGGAAAAGAGTCTCAATCTGTCTGTATCAAAACATAAAGGGCATTGCCACGGTGTGTCCTCACCATGATGACCAGTAGAATGTTCTGGAAGTCGTTCCTAAAGCCCAGAGTGTAGCAGCAGAACAGAGCAAAGTTCCCTTCCAGGAGCTGCAGCGAGAGAGAGAGAGAGAGAGACAGAAACACAGACACGCTCAGTTAGACTGGCCCCGCCACACACACAGGAGCCAAGCGCTCGCTGGCTGGACACTCAACTTTAACATGACAGGCAGGCTTAGCCCAGAGACCACATAAATAAACAGACTACACACTCTAAAAAGGAGCAGAACGGTGGCAGACAGCCTAACATGAGGCCACGCTGAAGGGTAGCTTACGGTTGGGTTTTGAAGCTTAGCTTTATGGTTGGGTTAAGTTTTATTGTAGGTGATGAGGTGGCTATGGGTCAGAGACTGGCATACTATAAAACCCCACATGACACACTACAAAAACGTGATGCGTGTCATCACTCACCATTAAGGACATGGGTATATCGTGATCATTAGGTGTCAGCGGTCGTTAGAGAGCTGTGTAGATCTGGAACATTTATGATTGGGTTATATACACATCACTGACCTGTAAATAAAGGGGGGTCACGTAGGGGGGGCTTGTCGTGTAGGGGGGGTCAGCGTGTAGGGGGGTCACACGTAGGAGGGGGCGTTGTCGTGTAAGGGGCGGCGGGGGTGTTGTCGTGTAGTGTCAAGGAGGGCGTTGTCGTGTAAGGGCGGCGGGGGTGTTGTCGTGTTGTAAGGGGCGGGGTGTTGTCGGGGGGCGGGGGGGTGTTGTCGTGTAAGGGGCGGCGGGGGTGTTGTCGTGTAAGGGGAGCGTTGTGTGTAAGGGGCGGCAGGGGGTGTAGGAGGGGGTGTTGTCGTGTAGGGGGGGTGTTGTAGTAGGTGTACGTAAACATACAAATGCAGAGAGCAAAAGTGTGTGTGCCTGGGTGAAGGAGTAATGCCTAAACACGTGTGTCCCCTGTGTAGTCACCATGAAGGCCAGCGAGGTGAAGAGGAAGCCCATCACCAGCCTGACGTAAGGTCCATGACCCATCACCAGCCCGATACCCTGCCAGAACGACATGAGCTCTGACCGAGGGCGAGACGACTCTATAGAGAGAGACAGAGACTATGGTTATAATATAAACATTTACCTCATCATTTTGTCAAATGTGTTTCAACTTTACGTCTGGGTTTATCATTTATGTATTCTTTATTTAACCAAGTCAGTCAATGACGGCCTGGGAACAGCGGGTTAACTGGCCTGGGAACAGCGGGTTAACTGGCCTGGGAACAGCGGGTTAACTGGCCTGGGAACAGCGGGTTAACTGGCCTGGGAACAGCGGGTTAACTGCCTGTTCAGGGGCAGAACGACATATTTTTACCTTGTCAGCTAAGCGATTCAATCCAGCAACCTTTCGGGTTACTGGCCCAATGCTCTAACCCCGCCTCCTCTAGCCACCCCCGCCTCCTCTAGCCACCCCCGCCTCCTCTAGCCACCCCCGCCTCCTCTAGCCACCCCGGCCACCCCCGCCTCCTCTAGCCACCCCCGCCCCCTCTAGCCACCCCCGCCCCCTCTAGCCACCCCCGCCTCCTCTAGCCACCCCCAGCCACCCCCGCCTCCTCTAGCCACCCCCGCCCCCTCTAGCCACCCCCCCCTCTAGCCACCCCCGCCCCTCTAGCCACCCCTCGCCACCAGCCACCCCCCCTCTCGCCACCCCCGCCCCCTCTCGCCACCCCCGCCCCCCCCACCCCCGCTCGCCACCAGGCCACCCCCGCCCCCTCTCGCCACCAGGCCACCCCCGCCCCTCTCGCCACCAGGCCACCCCCGCCCCCTCTCGCCACCAGGCCACCCCCGCCCCTCTCGCCACCAGGCCACCCCGCCCCTCTCGCCACCAGGCCACCCCCGCCCCCTCTCGCCACCAGGCCACCCCCGCCCCTCTCGCCACCAGGCCACCCCCGCCCCCTCTCGCCACCAGGCCACCCCCGCCCCCTCTCGCCACCAGGCCACCCCCGCCCCCTCTCGCCACCAGGCCACCCCCGCCCCTCTTGCCACCAGGCCACCCCCGCCCCCTCTCGCCACCAGGCCACCCCCGCCTCCTCTAGCCACCAAGCCACCTGCTGCACCTTAGAGTACGTTTCCTAGTAAACCCTCAGATCAGTTGTTAGAACATCAAGCCACCAGGGCCCATAGTGAAAACGAGACAGTAACGGCGTACTGCATCAGCAACTGTAGAGCTCAATTAATTTTTTTATTTTTTATCCACATTATCCAATAGGTACATTGAAATGAATGACCCAAAGTGAACCCATAATAGCGCTGAAATATCAACAGGGATGTGTTGAGGGATGGTAGATTTAAAAAACACAAAAAGTGTGATCCTGCCTTTCTACCTTTCTTCTCCTTGACTCCGAAGAACAGCACCACGGCACAGAGCACGTAGATGGAACAGATGGCGCCGGAAGCTATCATGTAGGCCGTTTTCTGTGATCGAGGAGAGAGACAACAGGTCAGTAGACTATAGTAACCTACGACAGTACGTCTGGTATAACGAACATGTAGCAGAACACACACTGGCTTTATCGTATAGTGTAAAACGATCTGGATTTGTGAGCTCAAGTCATCTTCATGAAGATACAAGTATGTAGACGAGATGGGAGGCTACGGTCTGTGTACCGTCTGGTCCAGGGTGATACCGGGAGAGAAGACCGTGGTGTTAACTTCCTGTCCCAGCAGCAGGGAGGAGTTCAGGCCCTCTGTTACATTGTCGCCGGGGGCTACGGGGATACAGGGGGGGTTGGCCATGCCCACAATCTGACCCTGGACGGCTGTGCCAATCACAGTACCCAGAACCTCCACCGTCATTCCTGATTGGGACGAGAGGAGCATACAGATGACACAAACCAACCAATGATCAGCTTTCAATTTGGTCTAAAAAAAATAAAAAAATGTAACTCAGTTGGGAAAACACCACGATAATGGCCTTCATTCCCGGAAAATAAATACTAAAATAATATTCTAAACGGCATATATTAAATGTTTATACTGTTCTATTATTGATTAAGTTGATTGGGTCCTAATATCCAAATGTATAGACTAAGTTACCAGAGGAAAACACCACTATCGATGATTCAATGCAGTACTGGTTGATGTCGATATGAGCAAGACGTATCGTAACAGTTTATCCTAGCTGTTAACACACACACACACACACACAACTGTAGGGACAACTCTCGGACTCAACTTAACATACTGAATAGCCTGCCGATGGGGTTTGTCATCATAGTCACACTGGTTAGACAGGCTTAGGCTCCCAGAGGATTCACACCCAGTAGGCAACCAATCAACAGTTGTCTGGCCTTCACAGAGCCTTAACAATGAATGAACACAGCTGCAGTGTTATTTAATGATATAAATGCTGCTGATAATGGGAAACAGAATGTCCACATATCGGTGCCCATCACTATTTGGTCATGTATACTAAGTAGTGTCTAGAGGCAAGTGTCCATGAGGGGACTTACTGTAAGCAGTGGCAGAGTCCCTCTCCTTCTGATCTTCACTGATGAACATGGTGAGAGCTGAGTAGGGCACATGGAAACACTGGAGACAGAGAGAGACAGAGAGAGAGCGAGAGAGACAGCGCGAGAGCGAGAGACAGCACGAGAGACAGCGCGAGAGACAGCGCGAGAGACAGCGCGAGAGACAGCGCGAGAGACAGCGCGAGAGACAGCGCGAGAGACAGCGCGAGAGACAGCGCGAGAGACAGCGCGAGAGACAGCGCGAGAGACAGACAGCGAGACAGAGACAGAGCGAGAGAGACAGCGAGAGACAGAGCGAGAGACAGAGCGAGAGACAGCGAGAGAGAGACAGAGCCAGAGAGACAGCGAGAGAGACAGCGAGAGACAGCGAGAGAGACAGCAGCGAGAGACAGAGACAGAGAGACAGAGCCAGAGAGACAGAGCAGAGACAGAGCGAGAGACAGAGCGAGAGACAGAGCGAGAGACAGAGACAGAGAGACAGAGCGAGAGACAGAGACAGAGAGAGACATTAACATGTATCCTAATTATTATAATTTTTTTACTGATGATTGTATTGTTCTATACATCTGGTCCAGCTCTTGCAGGCCGTCTGGTGTGTGTGTGTGTGAATGTCCCCAACTGTTGCTCTACCAGTATGGCGTTGTAGCCAGTAGACTACAGTACTCACTGTCTGAAGGGTCTGGAAGAGGCAGTAGAAGACCAGGTACCAGATGACCTTCCCATTCTCAATCACAGGAACATACCAGATGAGGAAGTAACTGACCACAGCTAGAGGAGTGGAGAACAGGATCCTACAGGGATGGAGAGACAGAGGTCAAGTCAGTCTGAGTCGCACATCGTCACAGAGCAGTAACCAGTGTGTGACGAGGACAGCCATTATCTAAGAAGGTTGCTGGATAGAATCCCTGAGCTGACAAGGTAAAAATCTGTCCTTCTGCCCCCAGAACAAGGCAGTTAACACACTGTTCCTAGACCAGTTAACACACTGTTCCTAGGCAGTCATTGTAAAATAACTATTTGTTCTTAACTGACTTGCCTCGTTAAAATAAAAAAAGTTCAATTTTAAATCAATTTTAAAAACGAGGGGAAGGCATTCCTACAGGTCCTTAGAAACGATCAGCTGTCACTTAACTCAGTTCTTCACCACTGCCAGAGATGCATTTCGTCACGCGTTGTGAAAGGGCTGTGTGAAAGTGCGTCAGACATGAAATTAGGAGATGTTCCTATATTCTCCATGGACACACTGTTCTACATTCTCCCTCACTTTCTGTCTCATGTCCACTCAGATACTCCCCTACACCCCCCCCCCCCTCTCGTGTCCACACCCACTCAGATACTCCCCTACAACCCCCTCCCTCTCATGTCCACACCCACTCAGATACTCCCCTACACCCCCTCTCGTGTCCACACCCACTCAGATACTCCCCTACACCCCCCCCCCTCTCGTGTCCACACCCACTCAGATACTCCCCTACACCCCCCCCTCTCGTGTCCACACCCACTCAGATACTCCCCTACACCCCCCCCCCTCTCGTGTCCACACCCACTCAGATACTCCCCTCACCCCCCCTCTCGTGTCCACACCCACTCAGATACTCCCCTACACCCCCCCCTCTCGTGTCCACACCCACTCAGATACTCCCCTACACCCCCCCTCTCGTGTCCACACCCACTCAGATACTCCCCCCCCCCCATGCTATAGCCAGATCCTCAGACACTCCACACCCCTTTCCCTTGGCACTCCACACCCCCTTTCCCTTGGCACTCCACACCCCCTTTCCCTTGGCACTCCACACCCCTTTCCCTTGGCACTCCACACCCCTTTCCCTTGGCACTCCACACCCCCTTTCCCTTGGCACTCCACACCCCCTTTCCCTTGGCACTCCACACCCCCTTTTGGCACTCCACACCCCCTTCCCTTGGCACTCCACACCCCTTTCCCTTGGCACTCCACACCCCCTTTCCCTTGGCACTCCACACCCCCTTTCCCTTGGCACTCCACACCCCTTTCCCTTGGCACTCCACACCCCCTTTCCCTTGGCACTCCAGACCCCCTTTCCCTTGGCACTCCAGACCCCTTTCCCTTGGCACTCCACACCCCCTTTCCCTTGGCACTCCACACCCCCTTTCCCTTGGCACTCCACACCCCCTTTCCCTTGGCACTCCACACCCCCTTTCCCTTGGCACTCCACACCCCTTTCCCTTGGCACTCCACACCCCCTTTCCCTTGGCACTCCACACCCCCTTTCCCTTGGCACTCCACACCCCCTTTCCCTTGGCACTCCACACCCCCTTTCCCTTGGCACTCCACACCCCTTTCCCTTGGCACTCCACACCCCTTTCCCTTGGCACTCCACACCCCCTTTCCCTTGGCACTCCACACCCCTTTCCCTTGGCACTCCACACCCCTTTCCCTTGGCACTCCACACCCCCTTCCCTTGGCACTCCACACCCCCTTTCCCTTGGCACTCCACACCCCTTTCCCTTGGCACTCCACACCCCCTTTCCTTGGCACTCCACACCCCTTTCCCTTGGCACTTTCCACTCCACCCCCTTTCCCTTGGCACTCCACACCCCTTTCCCTTGGCACTCCACACCCCTTTCCCTTGGCACTCCACACCCCTTTCCCTTGGCACTCCACACCCCTTTCCCTTGGCACTCCACACCCCCTTTCCCTTGGCACTCCACACCCCCTTTCCCTTGGCACTCCACACCCCTTTCCCTTGGCACTCCACACCCCCTTTCCCTTGGCACTCCACACCCCCTTTCCCTTGGCACTCCACACCCCCTTTCCCTTGGCACTCCACACCCCCTTTCCCTTGGCACTCCACACCCCCTTTCCCTTGGCACTCCACACCCCTTTCCCTTGGCACTCCACACCCCTTTCCCTTGGCACTCCACACCCCCTTTCCCTTGGCACTCCACACCCCTTTCCCTTGGCACTCCACACCCCCTTTCCCTTGGCACTCCACACCCCCTTCCCTTGGCACTCCACACCCCCTTTCCCTTGGCACTCCACACCCCTTTCCCTTGGCACTCCACACCCCTTTCCCTTGGCACTCCACACCCCCTTTCCCTTGGCACTCCACACCCCCTTTCCCTTGGCACTCCACACCCCCTTTCCCTTGGCACTCCACACCCCCTTTCCCTTGGCACTCCACACCCCCTTTCCCTTGGCACTCCACACCCCCTTTCCCTTGGCACTCCACACCCCTTTCCCTTGGCACTCCACACCCCTTTCCCTTGGCACTCCACACCCCCTTTCCCTTGGCACTCCACACCCCCTTTCCCTTGGCACTCCACACCCCCTTTCCCTTGGCACTCCACACCCCTTTCCCTTGGCACTCCACACCCCCTTTCCCTTGGCACTCCACACCCCTTTCCCTTGGCACTCCACACCCCCTTTCCCTTGGCACTCCACACCCCTTTCCCTTGGCACTCCACACCCCTTTCCCTTGGCACTCCACACCCCCTTTCCCTTGGCACTCCACACCCCTTTCCCTTGGCACTCCACACCCCCTTTCCCTTGGCACTCCACACCCCTTTCCCTTGGCACTCCACACCCCCTTTCCCTTGGCACTCCACACCCCCTTTCCCTTGGCACTCCACACCCACCCCCTTTCCCTTGGCACTCCACACCCCTTTCCCTTGGCACTCCACACCCCCTTTCCCTTGGCACTCCACACCCCCTTTCCCTTGGCACTCCACACCCCCTTTCCCTTGGCACTCCACACCCCCTTTCCAGACCACAGTGATGTCATCCCTGAGTAATGAGTCACTCAGCGAGAAGGGAGGAATGTCTGTGTGTGACTTCCTGTCCCAGTTATGGACTTCCTGTGGCCTGATCGACACGCTCCAACCGAACAAGAGAGCGGGGCGTGGAGAGTGTGTGTACATCTGTCCATGTGGATCAGCATGAAGGGGAGTTAGGTTTCCCCGAGCAGGAAACGCTCGCATCATATCCGGTCATTGATTGGCTGAAGGGGATATGGTGGTGGAAGCCACGATCTCAAAAATGGCACACGGACAGGAAATCACATATGGGAACACAATACGCCATCATGTACAACCTCCCCAGTGTTGATGACAACAGTCCGGCACGGCGGATTAGGACACCCCCCAAAAATAACACCATAACACATTCCTTCAGAAGTAGATTTGTTCAGCTACTTCAGGTTCAGCCTGTTGGAGATGCCCAAAGTGGGAGTACCAAAAAGTCCCAAAGTGGGAGTACCAAAAAGTCCCAAAGTGAGAGTACCAAAAAGTCCCAAAGTGAGAGTACCAAAAAGTCCCAAAGTGGGTTTCCTAGTCTTGCCTCCTTTTCTTAAAAATCAGCACCAATTCATTTTTTTTTCTTCTTTTAAACTGGTCAGGTGAAAAAACACCATAAAAAGTTTACGTTAATTTTTAGTACGTTGATTAATGCATTGTTGGGGGTGAGAGCTTACAAAGAAAGTGTGCATGTGACATTAAAACTGAACTTGGATTGGCTCTGACTTATTTTCACATCCACAGTAGAGTTGTCTCCTAAAAGCACTGGGCAGGAGGCAGCTGCCTTTCCTAATGGGACCTAGTGGTCGTTAACTACAACAGGTCAACAGACCGTACAGTGAAATGCTTACTTAAAAAGCCCTTAACCAACAATAGCTAGGCTATATACAGGGTATTACGGTACAGAGTCAATATGGAGGCTATATACAGGGTGTACCGGTACAGAGTCAATGTGGAGGCTATATACAGGGTGTTACAGTACAGAGTCAATGTGGAGGCTATATACAGGGTGTTACGGTACAGAGTCAATGTGGAGGCTATATACAGGGTGTTACGGTAGAGTCAATGTGGAGGCTATATACAGGGTATTACGGTACAGAGTCAATGTGGAGACTATATACAGGGTGTTACGGTACAGAGTCAATGTGGAGGCTATATACAGGGGGTACCGGTACAGAGTCAGTGTGGAGGCTATATACAGGTTATTACGGTACAGAGTCAATGTGGAGGCTATATACAGGGGGTACCAGTACAGAGTCAGTGTGGAGGCTATATACAGGTTATTACGGTACAGAGTCAATGTGGAGGCTATATACAGGGTGTTACGGTACAGAGTCAATGTGGAGGCTATATACAGGGTGTTACGGTACAGAGTCAATGTGGAGGCTATATACAGGGGGTACCAGTACAGAGTCAATGTGGAGGCTATATACAGGGTGTTACGGTAGAGTCAATGTGGAGGCTATATACAGGGGGCACCGGTAGAGTCAGTGTGGAGGCTATATACAGGGGGTACCGGTACAAAGTCAATGTGGAGGCTATATACAGGGGGTACCGGTACAGAGTCAGTGTGGAGGCTATATACAGGGGGTACCAGTACAGAGTAGATGTGGAGACTATATACAGGGGGTACCGGTAGAGTCAGTGTGGAGGCTATATACAGGGGGTACCGGTACAGAGTCAATGTGGAGGCTATATACAGGGTATTACGGTACAGAGTCAATGTGGAGGCTATATACAGGGTGTTACGGTACAGAGTCAATGTGGAGGCTATATACAGGGGGTACCGGTACAGAGTCAATGTGGAGACTATATACAGGGGGTACCGGTACAGAGTCAATGTGGAGGCTATATACAGGGGGTACCGGTACAGAGTCAATGTGGAGGCTATATACAGGGGGTACCGGTACAGAGTCAGTATTTCAGATCAGTACCTGGGAATGGATAAAATACCCAAGAGAGGAAGGTACTTTAGACAACAGATGCAGCCACCCATAATGAGTACAGGACTGGTGAAGAGAGAGTGAGTGAGAGTACACCCCACCAACACACGCGTGTTATGTGATTACTGGCAGGGGCGGGCGGGGGGCGGCGGGGGATTGTTGTGAAAATGATACATGAGAGGGAGGAGTGTGTGTCAGGGTGGTGTTGTCTCCGGGACACAGAGCAGATGATTTACATTTAGGGAGAGGCGTGACCACAACCCACCAGGAATGTACTCAAAGCCTTTGCCGGGAGCCTGCTTTAGCCTTTCTCCGCTCTCCCACATCAAAGCAGCACTGGTTAAAAGATCTCTGGGGAAGCCAACCCAGGAAAGAATGTGTTGTGATTATTGTGTTGTTTGCTCTATAACCTGTTAGTTCATCAGCCTTGACACTGTGATATATAGGGACTAAAAGGATTGAGACAATGAGAAGACACTGTGATATATAGGGACTAAAAGGATTGAGACAATGAGAAGACACTGATATATAGGGACTAAAAGGATTGAGACAATGAGAAGACACTGTGATATATAGGGACTAAAATGATTGAGACAATGAGAAGACACTGATATATAGGGACTAAAAGGATTGAGACAATGAGAAGACACTGATATATAGGGACTAAAAGGATTGAGACAATGAGAAGACACTGATATATAGGGACTAAAAGGATTGAGACAATGAGAAGACACTGATATATAGTGACTAAAAGGATTGAGACAATGAGAAGACACTGATATATAGGGACTAAAAGGATTGAGACAATAAGGAGACACTGTGATATAGGGACTAAAAGGATTGAGACAATAAGAAGACACTGTGATATATAGGGACTAAAAGGATTGAGACAATAAGAAGACACTGTGATATATATAGGACAAGACAATGAGAAGACACCGTGGCAGAATAAATTCAACCACACCTTAGTTTTATTACAAAACCGTAGAGCGAACATTTGTCCTGTGAAGTCTACAAAATATATTGTAACTAACAGTTATACGACCAAGCACGTTAATGTTTTCCACATTTTAGTTTTTTTTACTATTAAAACTACTCATTTAGAACCATGGAGCGTTACCACAAGTCGTTCCATCTCCACTGAAATCATCTAGAAAGAAACCAACAACTATTTCAGTCCAATCAACGTAAACTAAATAGGATGTGGCTGTCGATTGTACTGATTTGTGTGTGTGTTTGTAAAACATGTGGACTCACCCTACTTGTTGAGAAACACCAAAGCTATCCTCTTTTTTAAATTTATTTTACCTTTATTTAAGTCGGTTAAGAACAAATTCTTATTTTCAATGACGGCCTAGGAACAGTGGGTTAACTGCCTGTTCAGGAGCAAAACGACAGATTTGTACCTTGTCAACTCAGGGGGTTTGAACTTGCAACCTTCCGGTTACTAGTCCAACGCTCTAACCACCAGGCTACCCTGCTGCCCCTTTAAAATGTTGCCTAAACAGTTATACAGTACACACTTTCAGTTGTCTTCGGCTACCTGGCTAAAATGCATGCTCGCTAACCTAACTTCCATTCAGGGACAACGTTAGCTAGTTAACATGTATCCTACGACAATGTAGCTACAAATTGGCTTGACACTTTGTTTAGACCATTCACAGCAGAGCTCATTCAGTTTAACTCAACACTGATTGGCTATTCATTCATTTCTTTTTTTTTTTTTTATCACGGGAGGCCAAATGCTCACTGGCTTCCCTTGCATTCAATGTCACGAGTGGCAACAATGCCTGCCACTCTTTTTGACCAGGCAGCATCAGATATATGATACACATACTGAGACAGAGGGCCAGCGAGATACATTTCAGCCTCTTTGCGAAATGACATCTATGAAAAAATAGAAAGAGCAATTAGTTTGTATGGTTGTCCCCCCCCCTCCCCCCATTGGCATCCATGAATACACGCCACTGCGTCAAAAATCACTTGGCTCTGCCACGTTCCAAAACAAAAAAAGGCCCTGAACTGTGTGGTTTAGACCAGCGTTCGTTGATCGCCAAAGTCCATTGACTAAATGCTGCATCTTTATTATCCCAATTAAGGACAAAAAAAATGTATTCAAATATCTTTGTGTATGAAAATCAGAGTTTCTGAACATTGTGAAATTCTGAGATTTTTTTTTTTTTTTAAAGGGTCAGTTGGGCCATGAGACCATCTGCCAGTTCTGAACTGCTGTTAATTAACAGACTTTACTTTCACACAACGGTGTTCTTTGATGAAAGCTTCAGCTCCCAATTCTGGTTTGCCTGAAGAAGAAAAACAAAAAAAAGGTCCAATCAGCCCGAGTGCCCAGCCATACCCTGACCCATACCCTGACCCATACCCTGACCCATACCCTGACCCATACCCTGTGTCTTCCAAATTATAGCAACACCAATCTGGAGGTGGATGCTGTGCCAACTGCAAACCAGACTACCATAGCCTACCCATATCACAGTAGAACTGAGCCTATAAACCAGACTACCATAGCCTACCCATCTCACAGTAGAACTGAGCCTATAAACCAGACTACCATAGCCTACCCATCTCACAGTAGAACTGAGCCTATAAACCAGACTACCATAGCCTACCCATCTCACAGTAGAATTGAGCCTATAAACCAGACTACCATAGCCTACCCATCTCACAGTAGAACTGAGCCTATAAACCAGAAGCATATGACAGACACCCAGGAGTCAAATGACTTCCTCCACTCTGCTAAAATAGCCCCCAGTGACTGAGGGGGGGGGGTCAGAGTTAAACATATTTAAAGTCAAGTAACTATTAGGAGATTGCTTCGCAAACACTTGTAGCGACGTGCTAAAATCGTAATTTAAAAAAGGGAAGGGGTTAAACTCATTCTGAACGAAGCAGAGATGGTGATGATATGAAAACACAAGGACTTTTATGACCTGTGATTATGAGCAGATGATTGGTTACATTCAGGGAGTGGTGTGACCAACCCACCAGTAATGTACATAAAACGCCCCCGTCAGGAGCCTGGTTCAGCCAATCTCTGCGCCACATCAAAGCAGCAGTGGTGCGTGGGTAATATCACCGGGGAAGCCAAACCAGAAAAAAAAGCCATTTCACAACCGGTGTGATGTGATAATTGTGACGTTTGTTCTGTAACCTGTTAGTTCATATGCCTTGACACTGATATCTATGACTAAAAGGCTGAGACAATGAGAAGACACTGTGATATAGGGACTAAAAGGCTGAGACAATGAGAAGACACTGTGATATAGGGACTAAAAGGCTGAGACAATGAGAAGACACTGATATATAGGGACTAAAAGGCTGAGACAATGAGAAGACACTGTGATATATAGGGACTAAAATGATTGAGACAATGAGAAGACACTGTTATATATAGGGACTAAAATGCTGAGACAATGAGAAGACTGTGATATATAGGGACTAAAAGGCTGAGACAATGAGAAGACACTGTGATATATAGGGACTAAAAGGCTGAGACAATGAGAAGACACTGTGATATATAGGGACTAAAAGGATTGAGACAATGAGAAGACACTGATATATAGGGACTAAAATGCTGAGACAATGAGAAGACACTGTGATATATAGGGACTAAAAGGCTGAGACAATGAGAAGACACTGTGATATATAGGGACTAAAAGGCTGAGACAATGAGAAGACACTGTGATATATAGGGACTAAAAGGCTGAGACAATGAGAAGACACTGTGATATATAGGGACTAAAAGGCTGAGACAATGAGAAGACCCTGATATATAGGGACTAAAAGGCTGAGACAATGAGAAGACACTGTGATATCTAGGACTAAAAGGCTGAGACAATGAAAAGACACTGTGATATATAGGGACTAAAAGGATTGAGACAATGAGAAGACACTGATATCTAGGACTAAAAGGCTGAGACAATGAGAAGACACTGTGATATCTAGGGACTAAAAGGCTGAGACAATGAGAAGACACTGTGATATCTAGGACTAAAAGGCTGAGACAATGAGAAGACACTGATATCTAGGACTAAAAGGCTGAGACAATGAGAAGACACTGATATATAGGGACTAAAAGGCTGAGACAATGAGAAGACACTGATATCTAGGACTAAAAGGCTGAGACAATGAGAAGACACTGTGATATCTAGGACTAAAAGGCTGAGACAATGAGAAGACACTGATATCTAAAAGGAGACAATAAAACACTGGGGACTGAGACAATGAGAAGACACTGTGATATCTAGGACTAAAAGGCTGAGACAATGAGAAGACACTGATATCTAGGACTAAAAGGCTGAGACAATGAGAAGACACTGATATATAGGGACTAAAAGGCTGAGACAATGAGAAGACACTGATATATAGGGACTAAAAGGCTGAGACAATGAGAAGACACTGTGATATATAGGGACTAAAAGGCTGAGACAATGAGAAGACACTGTGATATATAGGGACTAAAAGGCTGAGACAATGAGAAGACACTGTGATATCTAGGGACTAAAAGGCTGAGACAATGAGAAGACACTGTGATATCTAGGGACTAAAAGGCTGAGACAATGAGAAGACACTGTGATATCTAGGGACTAAAAGGCTGAGACAATAAGAAGACACTGTGATATCTAGGGACTAAAAGGCTGAGACAATGAGAAGACACTGATATATAGGGACTAAAATGCTGAGACAATGAGAAGACACTGATATATAGGGACTAAAATGCTGAGACAATGAGAAGACACTGATATATAGGGACTAAAAGGCTGAGACAATGAGAAGACACTGTGATATCTAGGGACTAAAAGGCTGAGACAATAAGAAGACACTGTGATATCTAGGGACTAAAAGGCTGAGACAATGAGAAGACACTGTGATATCTAGGGACTAAAAGGCTGAGACAATGAGAAGACACTGTGATATCTAGGGACTAAAAGGCTGAGACAATGAGAAGACACTGATATATAGGGACTAAAATGCTGAGACAATGAGAAGACACTGATATATAGGGACTAAAATGCTGAGACAATGAGAAGACACTGATATATAGGGACTAAAAGGCTGAGACAATGAGAAGACACTGATATATAGGGACTAAAAGGCTGAGACAATGAGAAGACACTGATATATAGGGACTAAAAGGCTGAGACAATGAGAAGACACTGATATATAGGGACTAAAAGGCTGAGACAATGAGAAGACACTGTGATATATAGGGACTAAAAGGATTGAGACAATGAGAAGACACTGATATATAGGGACTAAAAGGCTGAGACAATGAGAAGACACTGTGATATATAGGGACTAAAAGGCTGAGACAATGAGAAGACACTGTGATATATAGGGACTAAAAGGCTGAGACAATGAGAAGACACTGTGATATATAGGGACTAAAAGGCTGAGACAATGAGAAGACACTGTGATATATAGGGACTAAAAGGCTGAGACAATGAGAAGACACTGATATATAGGGACTAAAAGGCTGAGACAATGAGAAGACACTGTGATATCTAGGACTAAAAGGCTGAGACAATGAGAAGACACTGTGATATATAGGGACTAAAAGGCTGAGACAATGAGAAGACACTGATATCTAGGACTAAAAGGCTGAGACAATGAGAAGACACTGTGATATCTAGGGACTAAAAGGCTGAGACAATGAGAAGACACTGTGATATCTAGGACTAAAAGGCTGAGACAATGAGAAGACACTGATATCTAGGACTAAAAGGCTGAGACAATGAGAAGACACTGATATATAGGGACTAAAAGGCTGAGACAATGAGAAGACACTGTGATATCTAGGACTAAAAGGCTGAGACAATGAGAAGACACTGTGATATATAGGGACTAAAAGGCTGAGACAATGAGAAGACACTGATATCTAGGGACTAAAAGGCTGAGACAATGAGAAGACACTGATATCTAGGACTAAAAGGCTGAGACAATGAGAAGACACTGATATCTAGGGACTAAAAGGCTGAGACAATGAGAAGACACTGATATATAGGGACTAAAAGGCTGAGACAATGAGAAGACACTGATATATAGGGACTAAAAGGCTGAGACAATGAGAAGACACTGATATATAGGGACTAAAAGGCTGAGACAATGAGAAGACACTGATATATAGGGACTAAAAGGCTGAGACAATGAGAAGACACTGTGATATCTAGGGACTAAAAGGCTGAGACAATGAGAAGACACTGTGATATCTAGGGACTAAAAGGCTGAGACAATGAGAAGACACTGTGATATCTAGGGACTAAAAGGCTGAGACAATGAGAAGACACTGTGATAGGACTAAAAGGCTGAGACAATGATGATATATAGACTAAAAGGCTGAGACAATGAGAAGACACTGATATATAGGGACTAAAAGGCTGAGACAATGAGAAGACACTGTGATATATAGGGACTAAAAGGCTGAGACAATGAGAAGACACTGTGATATCTAGGGACTAAAAGGCTGAGACAATGAGAAGACACTGTGATATCTAGGGACTAAAAGGCTGAGACAATGAGAAGACACTGTGATATCTAGGGACTAAAAGGCTGAGACAATGAGAAGACACTGATATCTAGGGACTAAAAGGCTGAGACAATGAGAAGACACTGTGATATATAGGGACTAAAAGGCTGAGACAATGAGAAGACACTGTGATATATAGGGACTAAAAGGCTGAGACAATGAGAAGACACTGTGATATATAGGGACTAAAAGGCTGAGACAATGAGAAGACACTGTGATATATAGGGACTAAAAGGCTGAGACAATGAGAAGACACTGATATATAGGGACTAAAAGGCTGAGACAATGAGAAGACACTGTGATATATAGGGACTAAAAGGCTGAGACAATGAGAAGACACTGTGATATATAGGGACTAAAAGGCTGAGACAATGAGAAGACACTGATATATAGGGACTAAAAGGCTGAGACAATGAGAAGACACTGATATATAGGGACTAAAAGGCTGAGACAATGAGAAGACACTGATATATAGGGACTAAAAGGCTGAGACAATGAGAAGACACTGATATATAGGGACTAAAAGGCTGAGACAATGAGAAGACACTGTGATATATAGGGACTAAAAGGCTGAGACAATGAGAAGACACTGATATATAGGGACTAAAAGGCTGAGACAATGAGAAGACACTGTGATATATAGGGACTAAAAGGCTGAGACAATGAGAAGACACTGATATATAGGGACTAAAAGGCTGAGACAATGAGAAGACACTGATATATAGGGACTAAAAGGCTGAGACAATGAGAAGACACTGATATATAGGGACTAAAAGGCTGAGACAATGAGAAGACACTGATATATAGGGACTAAAAGGCTGAGACAATGAGAAGACACTGTGATATGAGACAATAGGGACTAAAAAAGGCTGAGACAATGAGAAGACACTGATATATAGGGACTAAAAGGCTGAGACAATGAGAAGACACTGTGATATATAGGGACTAAAAGGCTGAGACAATGAGAAGACCGTGGCAGCAAACACTTGTAGCGACATGCTAATCATAATAAAAGGCAAAAAGGTTCATCTCATTTTGAATGAAGCAGAGAATGTTGGTGTGTACATACAACTGCCATGTGGAGGAAGAGATCTACAAGAAATTCGTCATATCTATTCTCAGTAACTGTGTACACACTTACTTATTAGATCGTTTAAAATGTCAAAATCCTTTCTACTAAACATAGCTGTCAGGATAAGTGGACATATGGCTTCTGAAAGCTTAAAAAAAAATGGGGCATCTCAGTAAAACCAGAATGGAATTCCTGGTAATGTTGACAACAGTCAAGATGTTGAAGTCACAGAGTTGTGAAACCCGAGACTCTTAAACAGTGCTGAAATCAGTCAGCTAAAGGCCTTGTTATTAAAACCTATTATTAGGTGTTAGGAAATGGGGTATACAATCTGATCTAAATGTATAGGCTGTGTATAAAGCTATGGGCTACTACTCCTATAGTAAAAAATCTAGACATGGAGCGCTCTGGGAAGCGTCGCACGGCCTCGTCGTTCAGTTTGCAGCCTTGCAGTTTGCAACACTGGAACTCTGACTGGGCTTCGTGCCTCCAGCTCTTTTCCATGTCTCTTGAACTGCAGTAACACCTTCAGATTCCTCAGCTTCCCTTTAAAAAAAAAATGCTACACAGACGCCTCTTATTGGTCCAGCCCACAACACACCACCAGTTTCAGCCAATCAGCGCACCCCTACACTCCCCCCTCCTAAAAAAAAAAAAAACACTGAAGCGTAGAGCGCGCCACTCCCCCCGCTTTCCCTCTTCCTCCCAGCCCCTAGATCACATCTCCTCTAGATCCACATCTGTTCTGAACCAAAACACTCGATTGACTATATTAGTCACTCAGCTACCCTCAAAACATAGCCGCCGCCCCCCACCCCCCTCTCCTCTCTTCCCAGTTAAAGTATGAGACAGATCCTCTCAACAACTAGCTCGCGTCTAACCCGTCAGACTGAACTTCAATCTTCCTCCTTCTTCCCCCTCAGAATAGTTTAGAATAAGAATGCCAGAGAGACAGACACAGAGAGAGACAGACAGACACAGAGAGAGAGAGACAGACAGACACAGAGAGAGAGAGACAGACAGACACAGAGAGAGAGAGACAGACAGACACAGAGAGACAGACAGACAGACAGACACAGAGAGAGACAGAGACAGACAGACACAGAGAGAGACAGAGACAGACAGACACAGAGAGAGACAGAGACAGACAGACACAGAGAGACAGACAGACACAGAGAGACAGAGACAGACAGACACAGAGAGACAGAGACAGACAGACACAGAGAGACAGACAGACACAGACAGACAAACACAGAGACAGACAGACAAACACAGAGACAGACAGACAAACACAGAGAGAGACAGACAAACACAGAGAGAGACAGACAAACACAGAGAGAGACAGACAAACACAGAGAGAGACAGACAAACACAGAGAGAGACAGACAAACACAGAGAGAGACAGACAAACACAGAGAGAGACAGACACAGAGAGAGACAGACACAGAGAGAGACAGACACAGAGAGAGACAGACACAGAGAGAGACAGACACAGAGAGAGACAGACACAGAGAGAGACAGACAGACACAGAGAGAGACAGACACAGAGACAGACAGACACAGAGACAGACAGACTACAGAGACAGACAGACACAGAGACAGACAGACACAGAGACAGACAGACACAGAGACAGACAGACACAGAGACATCAGAATAAAAGGCACAGTTCAGACACAGACACAGAGAGAGACAGAGAGACAGACACAGAGAGAGACAGACACAGAGAGAGACAGACACAGAGAGAGACAGACACAGACACAGAGAGAGACAGAGAGACAGACACAGAGAGAGACAGACACAGAGACAGACAGACACAGAGAGAGACAGACAGACACAGAGATCGACAGACAGACAAGAGAGAGACAGAAGACACAGAGAGAGACAGACAGACACAGAGAGAGACAGACAGACACAGAAAGACAGACAGACACAGAGAGAGACAGACACAGAGAGAACAGACACAGACAGACCAGAAGACACAGACAGACAAGATGAGAGAAGTCACAGAGAAATGACAGACCCAGAGACAGACAGACACAGTGACAGACAGACACAGACAGACACAGAGAGAGACAGAGAGAGACAGACACAGGAGAGGAACAGAGAGAGACAGACACAGAGAGAGACTAAACAGACACAGAGAGAGACAGACACAGAAGAGACAGAGAGACAGACACAGAGAGAGAGAAAATCAGACACAGAGAGAGACAGAGAGACAGACACAGAACAGAGAGAGAGACAGACACAGAGAAACTCTGAGAGAGACAGACACAGAGAGAGACAGACAGACACAGAGAGAACTGACAGACACCTTCAGATTCCTCACAGACAGACACAGAGAGAGACAGAGAGAGACAGACAGACACAGATTGAGTCAGACACAGACAGACACAGACAGTTTCAGAGAGAATCAGAGACAGACACAGAGAGACACAGAGAGAGAGACAGACACAGAGAGACAGACACAGAGAGACAGACACAGAGAGACAGACACAGAGAGACACAGAGAGACAGACACAGAGAGACAGACACAGAGAGACAGACACAGAGAGACAGACACAGAGAGACAGAGAGAGACAGAGAGAGACAGACACAGAGAGAGACAGACAGACACAGAGAGAGACAGACAGACACAGAGAGAGACAGACACAGACAGACACAGACAGAGACAGAGAGAGAGAGAGACAGACACAGAGAGACACAGAGAGAGAGACAGACACAGAGAGACAGACACAGAGAGACAGACACAGAGAGACAGACACAGAGAGATAGTTTAGAATAAGAGACAGAGAGACAGACACAGAGAGAGACAGAGAGAGACAGAGAGAGACAGACACAGAGAGAGACAGACAGACACAGAGAGAGACAGACAGACACAGACACAGAGAGACACAGACAGACACAGAGAGACACAGAGAGAGACAGACACAGAGAGACACAGAGAGAGACAGACACAGAGAGACAGACACAGACACAGAGAGACAGACACAGAGAGAGACAGACAGACACAGAGAGAGACAGACAGACACAGAGAGAGACAGACAGACACAGAGAGAGACAGACAGACACAGAGAGAGACAGACAGACACAGAGAGAGACAGACAGACACAGAGAGAGACAGACAGACACAGAGAGAGACAGACAGACACAGAGAGAGACAGACAGACACAGAGAGAGACACAGAGAGAGACAGAGAGAGAGAGACACAGAGAGACACAGAGAGAGACAGACAGACACAGAGAGACACAGAGAGACACAGAGAGACACAGAGAGACACAGACAGACACAGAGAGACACAGAGAGACACAGAGAGAGACAGACACAGAGAGACACAGAGAGAGACAGACACAGAGAGACACAGAGAGAGACAGACACAGAGAGACACAGAGAGAGACAGACACAGAGACAGACAGACACAGAGACAGACAGACACAGAGACAGACAGACACAGAGACAGACAGACACAGAGACAGACAGACACAGAGAGAGACAGAGAGAGACAGAGACAGACAGACAGACAGACACAGAGAGAGAGATGAAGGAAACAGATTTGATCAAGCTGCATCCTGCCCGATTAGAGTCACTGAATTCCACTGCATCTTTTAAAATCGGTCTACATGACTGAGGTTCCTCAGTGGGTTCAACATCTCAAGACAGAACCCCCAGGACCAGGGGGTTACCCACCTGTTGCTTACCCCTGCATGTGTACAGTGGTGTCTAAAAACACTATTTTGCTCAAAATGTGTGAACTTTAATGCATGTATAGTAGGGATATTGCTTTACTATATAGATAGATAACTAAAAGGACTAGGCACTTGTGTCCATCTGCCCCACCCCCATCCTGCACTGATGCAAGTGGACTAGTCAACATTGGCAAAGCATTAGTCACCCAGCCACCCCAACCCCCTCCCATCCATCCCGCTCAAGGCGCTTCAGGTTCCCTAATTGGACCTTCTCCCAAATGGCACCCAATCCATCCCTCTGGTCAATATGCACTATTATAGAACGTGGGGTTCCATTTGGGACTAAGCCTATAGGAGGTACAGAGAGACACCTGGTGTTTTGGAACATCCTCTGAAGGGTTCCAGAATGCTACATGACCTTCCAGAGGCACTGACAGACTGAGACTGTACCTCGCTCACAGAGGGCCTTTGACTGGAATCAGACCTGCCTGTCCGTTAGGGAATGAGGACCTCTCGGTGTAGGCCTGAGTGTATGAGGGAAGGTGCAGGAATATAGATGACCCAGTAAGGCCACAATCTAAAAGTTTATAACAAGTAATTTTGGTTCAAATCTCCTACTTTTCAGAATGAAATGTCACCAAAAGCCCCACCTTCTCAGCTCACCGGTCACCATAGCAGCATGTTCTCCAGCAGGTATATCTCACTGGTCACCATAGCAGCACCCACCCGTAGCACGTGCTCCAGCAGGTATATCTCACTGGTCACCCCCAAAGCCAACCCCTCCTTTGGCCACCTTTCCTTCCAGTTCTCTGCTGCCAATGACTGGAACGAACTACAAAAATCAATGAAGCTGGAGACCCACATCTCCCTCACTAGCTTTAAGCACCAGCTGTCAGAGCAGCTCACAGATCACTGCACCTGTACATAGCCCATCTGTAAACAGCCCAACCAACTACCTCATCCCCATAGTGTATTTATCTATCTTGGTCCTTTGCACCCCAGTATCTCAATTTGCACATTCATCTTCTGCACATATACCTCTCCAGTCTATCACTCCAGTGTTTAATTGCTATAATTACTTCACCACCATGGACTATTTATTGCCTTACCTCCCTTATCTTACCTCATTTACACACACTGTGTATAGACGTTTTCTTCTATTGTGTTATTGACTGTATGTTTGTTTTATTCCATGTGTAACTCTGTGTTGTTGTTTGTGTCGCACTGCTTTGCTTCATCTTGGCCAGGTTGCAGTTGTAAATGAGAACTTGTTCTCAACTAGTCCTACCTGGTTAAATAAATGTGTTCTCAACTAGTCCTACCTGGTTAAATAAAGGTGTTCTCAACTAGCCTACCTGGTTAAATAAAGGTGTTCTCAACTAGTCCTACCTGGTTAAATAAAGGTGTTCTCAACTAGTCCTACCTGGTTAAATAAAGGTGAAATAAATCAAATTTAAAAATTAAATACACAGAATATGTTCTTAACTGACTCATTAAATTAAAAGGGTAATATTTTTAAAAAATGTTTTAAAAAATTCAATAAATTTTTTAAAAGACTATGGGAGACTAAATGGAGCTCAGCTGCATCCTGTTTCCATTGATCA
The DNA here is from genome assembly GCF_021184085.1 of Oncorhynchus gorbuscha. Classification (NCBI taxonomy): domain Eukaryota; kingdom Metazoa; phylum Chordata; class Actinopteri; order Salmoniformes; family Salmonidae; genus Oncorhynchus; species Oncorhynchus gorbuscha. The sequence goes on from NC_060181.1 coordinate 6,512,676, forward strand.
GCCTTGATGTTTCTACAACTTGATTGTAAAAAAAAGGCACATGACAGCCCACTTGGAGTTTGCCAAATGGCACCTAAAGGACTGACCATGAGAAACAAGATTCTCTGGTCTGATGAAAGCAAGAATGAACTCTTTGGCCTGAATGCAGAGCGTCACATCTGGAGGAAACCTGTCACCATCCCTGCGGTGAAGCATGGTGGTGGTGGCAGCATTATACTGTGGGGATGTTTTTCCACCGGCAGGGACTGGGAGACTAGTATCGAGGCAAAGATTAACGGAGCAAAGTACAGAGCGATCCTTGATGAAAACCTACTCCAGAGCCCTCAGGACCACAAACTCAGGTGAAGGTTCACCTTTCCAACAGGACAACGACCCTAAGAACACAGCCTAGACAATGCAAGAGTGGCTTCAGGACAAGTCCTTGAGTGGCCCAGCCAGAGCCTGGACTTGAACCCGATGGAACATCTCTGGAGAGACCTGAAAAGAGCTGTGCGGCGACCCTCCCCATCCAACTTGACAGAGCTTGAGAGGAACTCTCCAAATACAGGTGTGCCAAGCTTGTAGTGTCATACCCAAGAAGACTCAAATCTGTAGTCGGTGCCAAAATGTGCTTCAACAAAGTACTGAGTGAAAAGGTCTGAATACTTCAGCAAACATTTCTATAAATATATGTTTTGGACGTCATTATGGGGTATTGTGTGTAGATTGATGAGGGAACAAATGTTAATTAAATTTAGAATAAGGCTGTAACGTAACAAAATGTGGAATAAATCAAGGGGTCTGAAGTACTTTCCAACGGCACAGTATATCCCAGAAGACGGAGACGCAAAACTCGGCCCTTTTAAAAAGGTTTAAAGAAGAAGCATAAGGAGGCATGTATGAAGGCTGTGTAGATTCACCAAGACCATGTCAAGGAACTCTGTGGGAACTGCAAGGCAAGCAGAAACCTCTGTACTATCTTGGTTAGATAAAAGCCTGACGGCTTGTCGTTTGAAGATGGTTTTTTTTTTTGTCTTCATTTTAGTCCTACAGGAAATGTGGCTTATGTTTCAGAGAATGTTTGAAGAAATCGTCACAGAAAGTAGTGTGTGTGTGTGTGTGTGCTCTGAGAAGTAGACAACTGCAGTAACCCTTTCAGAGCTGCAGCTGAAATCTTAATGAAGATGTACTCAAAATCGTACCGGGAGGTACTTTTCCCCAAAACATCAGACAATTACAACACAGGTCATAGTGAATGCATGGCAAGAACTGGCCTAACCCTATCCACTTAGCACGCATTCACTACCACCTAACCCTATCCACTACCACCTAACCCTATCCACTACCACCTAACCCTATCCACTACCACCTAACCCTATCCACTACCACCTAACCCCATCCACTACCACCTAACCCTATCCACTACCACCTAACCCTATCCACTACCACCTAACCCTATCCACTACCACCTAACCACTACCGCCTAACCCTATCCACTACCAACCTATCCACTACCGCCTAACCCTATCCACTACCAACCTCCACTACCCTATCCACTACCACCTAACCCTATCCACTACCGCCTAACCCTATCCACTACCGCCTAACCCCATCCACTACCGCCTAACCCTATCCACTACCACCTAACCCTATCCACTACCACCTAACCCTATCCACTACCACCTAACCCTATCCACTACCACCTAACCCTATCCACTACCACCTAACCCTATCCACTACCACCTAACCCTATCCACTACCACCTAACCCTATCCACTACCACCTAACCCTATCCACCTAACCCTATCCACTACCACCTAACCCTATCCACCTAACCCTATCCACTACCATCTATCCACTACCACCTAACCCTATCCACTACCACCTAACCCTATCCACCTAACCCTATCCACTACCACCTAACCCTACCCCTAACCCCTATCCACTACCACCTAACCCTATCCACTACCACCTAACCCTATCCACTATCCACTACCACCTATCCCTATCCACTACCACCTAACCCTATCCACTACCACCTATCCCTATCCACTACCACCTATCCCTATCCACTACCACCTAACCCTATCCACTACCACCTAACCCTATCCATCCACCTAACCCTATCCATCCACCTAACCACCTAACCACCTAATATCCACTACCACCTAACCCTATCCACTACCACCTAACCCTATCCACTACCACCTAACCCTATCCACCCACCCTATCCACTACCACCTAACCACCACTACCACCTAACCCTATCCACTACCACCTAACCCTATCCACTACCACCTAACCCTATCCACTACCACCTAACCCTATCCACTACCACCTAACCCTATCCACTACCACCTAACCCTATCCACTACCACCTAACCCTATCCACTACCACCTAACCCTATCCACTACCACCCTATCCACTACCACCTAACCCTATCCACTACCACCTAACCCTATCCACTACCACCTAACCCTATCCACTACCACCACCTAACCCTATCCACTACCACCTAACCCTATCCACTACCACCTAACCCTATCCACTACCACCTAACCCTATCCACTACCACCTAACCCTATCCACTACCACCTAACCCTATCCACTACCACCACCTAACCCTATCCACTACCACCTACCCTACTAACCCTATCCACTACCACCTAACACCTAACCACTACCAACCTATCCACTACCACCTAACCCTATCCACTACCACCTAACCCTATCCACTACCACCTAACCCTATCCACTACCACCTATATCCACTACCACCTAACCCTATCCACTACCACCTAACCCTATCCACTACCACCTATCCACTACCACCTAACCCTATCCACTACCACCTAACCCTATCCACTACCACCTATCCATCCACCTACCACCTAACCCTATCCACTACCACCTAACCCTATCCACTACCACCACCTATCCCTATCCACTACCACCTAACCCTATCCACTACCACCTAACCCTATCCACTACCACCTAACCCTATCCACTAACACCTATCCATCTACCACCTAACCCTATCCACTACCACCTAACCCCCACCTATCCACTACCACCTATCCACCTACCCTATCCACTACCACCTAACCCTATCCACTACCACCTAACCCTATCCACTACCACCTAACCCTAACCACCTATCCACTACCACCTAACCCTATCCACTACCACCTATCCACTACCACCTAACCCTATCCACTACCACCTAACCCTATCCACTACCACCTAACCCTATCCACTACCACCTATCCACTACCACCTAACCCTATCCACTACCACCTAACCCTATCCACTACCACCTAACCCTATCCACTACCACCTAACCCTATCCACTACCACCTAACCCTATCCACCACCTAACCACCTATCCACTACCACCTAACCCTATCCACTACCACCTAACCCTATCCACTACCACCTAACCCACCTATCCACTACCACCTAACCCTATCCACTACCACCTAACCCTATCCACTACCACCTAACCCTATCCACTACCACCTAACCCTATCCACTACCACCTAACCCTATCCACTACCACCTAACCCTATCCACTACCACCTAACCCTATCCACTACCACCTAACCCCACTATCCACTACCACCTAACCACCTAACCCTATCCACTACCACCTATCCACTACCACCTAACCACTACCACCCTATCCACTACCACCTAACCCTATCCACTACCACCTAACCCTATCCACTACCACCTAACCCTATCCACTACCACCTAACCACTACCACCTAACCACTACCACCTAACCCTATCCACTACCACCTAACCCTATCCACTACCACCTAACCACTACCACCTAACCATCTACCACCTAACCCTATCCACTACCACCTAACCACTACCACCTAACCATCCACTACCACCTAACCCTATCCACTACCACCTAACCCTCCACTACCACCTAACCCTATCCACTACCACCTAACCCTATCCACTACCACCTAACCCTATCCACTACCACCTAACCCTATCCACTACCACCTAACCCTATCCACTACCACCTAACCCTATCCACTCCACTAACCACCACTACCACCTAACTATCCACTACCACCTAACCCTATCCACTACCACCTAACCCTATCCACTACCACCTAACCCTATCCACTACCACCTAACCCTATCCACTACCACCTAACCACTATCCTAACCCTATCCACCACCTAACCCATCCACTACCACCTAACCCACCTAACCCTATCCACTACCACTACCACCTAACCCTATCCACTACCACCTAACCCTCCACTACCACCTAACCCTATCCACTACCACCTAACCCTATCCACTAACCCCTATCCACTACCACCTAACCCTATCCACTACCACCTAACCACTACCACCTAACCACTACCACCTATCCACTACCACCTAACCCTATCCACTACCACCTAACCCTATCCACTACCACCTAACCCTATCCACTACCACCTAACCCTATCCACTACCACCTAACCCTATCCACTACCACCTAACCCTATCCACTACCACCTAACCCTATCCACTACCACCTAACCCTATCCACTACCACCTAACCCTATCCACTACCACCTAACCACTACCACCTAACCCTAACCACTACCACTACCACCTAACTACCACCTAACCCTATCCACTACCACCTAACCCTATCCACTACCACCTAACCCTATCCACTACCACCTATCCACTACCACCTAACCCTATCCACTACCACCTAACCACTACCACCTAACCCTATCCACTACCACCTAACCACCTATCCACTACCACCTAACCCTATCCACTACCACCTAACCCTATCCACTACCACCTATCCACTACCACCTAACCCTATCCACTACCACCTAACCCTATCCACTACCACCTAACCCTATCCACTACCACCTATCCACTACCACCTAACCCTATCCACCTAACCCTATCCACTACCACCTAACCCTATCCACTACCACCTAACCCTATCCACTACCACCTAACCCTATCCACTACCACCTAACCCTATCCACTACCACCTATCCACTACCACCTAACCCTATCCACTACCACCTATCCACTACCACCTAACCCTATCCACTACCACCTATATCCACTACCACCTAACCCTATCCACTACCACCTAACCCTATCCACTACCACCTAACCCTATCCACTACCACCTAACCCTATCCACTACTAACCCTATCCACTACCACCTAACCCTATCTACCACCTAACCACTACCACCTAACCCTATCCACTACCACCTAACCACTACCACTACCACCTAACCACTATCCACCTAACCCTATCCACTACCACCTAACCCTACCACCTAACCCTATCCACTACCACCTAACCCACCTATCCACTACCACCTAACCCTATCCACTACCACCTAACCCCACTATCCACTACCACCTAACCCTATCCACTACCACCTAACCCTATCCACTACCACCTATCCACTACCTATCCACCTATCCACTACCACCTAACCCTATCCACTACCACCTATCCACTACCACCTAACCCCTATCCACTACCACCTATCCACTACCACCTAACCCTATCCACCACCTAACCCTATCCACTACCACCTAACCTATCCACTACCACCTATCCACTACCACCTAACCCTATCCACTACCACCTAACCACTACCACCTAACCCTATCCACTACCACCTATCCACCCACCTATCCACTACCACCTAACACCCACCTATCCACTACCACCCTAACCACTACCACTACCACCTAACCCTATCCACTACCACCTAACCCTATCCACTACCACCTATCCACTACCACCTAACCCTATCCACTACCACCACTAACCCCATCCATCCACTACCACCTAACCCTATCCACTACCACCTAACCCTATCCACTACCACTAACCCTATCCACTACCACCTAACCCTATCCACTACCACCTAACCCTATCCACTACCACCTAACCCTATCCACCTACCACCTATCCACTACCACCACCTAACCTACCCTATCCACTACCACCTAACCCTATCCACTACCACCTAACCACTACCACCTAACCACTATCCACCTAACCCTATCCACTACCACCTATCCACTACCACCCCTATCCACCCACCTATCCACTACCACCTAACCCTATCCACTACCTATCCACCTACCACCTATCCACTACCACCTAACCCTATCCACTACCACCTAACCCTATCCACTACCACCTAACCCTATCCACTACCACCTAACCCTATCCACTACCACCTAACCCTATCCACTACCACCTAACCCTATCCACTACCACCTAACCCTATCCACTACCACCTATCCACTACCACCTAACCCTATCCACTACCACCTATCCACTACCACCTATCCACTACCACCTATCCACTACCACCTAACCTAACCCTATCCACTACCACCTAACTACCACCTATCCACTACCACCTAACCCTATCCACTACCACCTAACCCTATCCACTACCACCTAACCCTATCCACTACCACCTAACCCTATCCACTACCACCCACTAACCCTATCCACTACCACCTAACCCCATCCACTACCACCTAACCCTATCCACTACCACCTAACCCTACCACTACCACCTAACCCTATCCACTACCACCTAACCACTATCCACCCACCTACCCTATCCACTACCACCTAACCACTATCCACTACCACCTAACCCTATCCACTACCACCTAACCCTATCCACTACCACCTAACCCTATCCACTACCACCTAACCCTATCCACTACCACCTAACCACTATCCACCTATCCACCACTACCACCTAACCCCATCCACTACCACCTAACCCTATCCAACCCTATCCACCTACCACCCTATCCACTACCACCTAACCCTACTACCACCTATCCACTACCACCTAACCCTATCCACTACCACCTAACCCTACCACTATCCACTACCACCTAACCCTATCCACTACCACCTAACCCTATCCACTACCACCTAACCCTATCCACTACCACCTAACCCTATCCACTACCACCTAACCCTATCCACTACCACCTAACCCTATCCACTACCACCTAACCCTATCCACTACCACCTAACCCTATCCACTACCACCTAACCCTATCCACTACCACCTATCCACTACCACCTAACCCTACCACCTAACCCTACTACCACCTAACCCTATCCACTACCACCTAACCACTACCACCTAACCCTATCCACTACCACCTAACCCTATCCACTACCACCTAACCCTATCCACTACCACCTAACCACTATCCACCCAACCCTAACCACTACCACTATCCACTACCACCTAACCCTATCCACTACCACCTAACCCTATCCACTACCACCTAACCCTATCCACTATCCACTACCACCACTAACCTATCCACTACCACCTAACCCTATCCACTACCACCACTACCACCTAACCCTATCCACTACCACCTAACCCTATCCACTACCACCTAACCCTATCCACTACCACCTAACTACCACCTATCCACCACCACCACCTAACCCTATCCACTACCACCTAACCCTAACCCCCTATCCACTACCACCTAACCCTATCCACTACCACCTAACCCTATCCACTACCACCTAACCCTATCCCACTAACCCTATCCCACCTAACCCTATCCACTACCACCTAACCCTATCCACCACCTAACCCTATCCACTACCACCTATCCACTACCACCTCCACTACCACCTATCCACTACCACCTAACCCTATCCACTACCACCTAACCCTATCCACTACCACCAACCTATCCACTACCACCTAACCCTATCCACTACCACCTAACCACCTATCCACTACCACCTAACCCTATCCACTACCACCTAACCCTATCCACTACCACCTAACCCTATCCACTACCACCTACCTAACCACCTATCCACTACCACCTAACCCTATCCACTACCACCTAACCCTACTACCTACCACCTATCCACTACCACCTAACCCTATCCACTACCACCTAACCCTATCCACTACCACCTAACCCTATCCACTACCACCTAACTACCACCTATCCACTACCACCTACCACCCCCCTATCCACTACCACCTAACCCTATCCACTACCACCTATCCACTACCACCTAACCCTATCCACTACCACCTAACCCTATCCACTACCACCTAACCCTATCCACTACCACCTAACCCTATCCACCTATCCACCACTACCACCTATCCACTACCACCTAACCCTATCCACTACCACCTAACCCTATCCACTACCACCTATCCACCCTATCCACTACCACCTAACCCTATCCACTACCACCTAACCCTATCCACTACCACCCCCTATCCACTACCACCTAACCCTATCCACTACCACCTAACCCTATCCACTACCACCTAACCACCACTAACCCTATCCACTACCACCTAACCCTATCCACTACCACCTAACCCTATCCATCTACCACCTCCACTACCACCTAACCCTCCACTACCACCTAACTACCACCTCCATATCCACTACCACCTATCCACTACCACTACCACCTATCCACTACCACCTAACCCTATCCACTACCACCTAACCCTATCCACTACCACCTAACCCTATCCACTACCACGCCTAACCTAACCCTATCCACTACCACCTAACCCTATCCACTACCACCTAACCACTACCACCTATCCCTATCCACTACCACCTAACCCTATCCACTACCACCTAACCCTATCCACTACCACCTATCCACACCCTATCCATCTACCACCTATCCCTACCACCTAACCCTATCCACTACCACCTAACCCTATCCACTACCACCTAACCCTATCCACTACCACCTAACCCCCTATCCACTACCACCTAACCCTATCCACTACCACCTAACCCTATCCACTACCACCTAACCACTACCACCTAACCCTATCCACTACCGCCTAACCCTATCCACTACCGCCTAACCCTATCCACTACCACCTAACCCTATCCACTACCACCTAACCCTATCCACCTATCCCTATCCACTACCACCTAACCCTATCCACTACCACCTAACCCTAACCACTACCACCTAACCCTATCCACTACCACCTAACCCTATCCACTACCACCTAACCCTATCCACTACCACCTAACCCTACCACCTCCACTACCACCTAACCCTATCCACTACCAACCTATCCACTACCACCTAACCCTATCCACTACCACCTAACCCTATCCACTACCACCTAACCCTATCCACTACCACCTAACCCTATCCACTACCACCTAACCCTATCCACTACCACCTAACCCTATCCACTACCACCTAACCCTATCCACTACCACCTAACCCTATCCACTACCACCTATCCACTACCACCTATCCACTACCACCTATCCACTACCACCTATCCACTACCACCTATCCACTACCACCTAACCATCCACTACCACCTAACCCTATCCACTACCACCTAACCCTCCACTACCACCTAACCCTATCCACTACCACCTATCCCTACTACCACCTAACCCTATCCACTACCACCTAACCCTATCCACTACCACCTAACCCTATCCACTACCACCTAACCCTATCCACTACCACCTAACCCTATCCACTACCACCTAACCACTATCCACTACCACCTAACCCTCCACTACCACCTAACCCTATCCACTACCACTAACCCTATCCACTACCACCTAACCCTATCCACTACCACCTATCCACTACCACCTAACCCTCCACTACCACCTAACCCTATCCACTACCACCTACCCCTATCCACTACCACCTATCCACTACCACCTAACCCTATATCCACTACCACCTAACCCTATCCACTACCACCTAACCCTATCCACTACCAACCTATCCACTACCACCTAACCCTATCCACTACCACCTAACCCTATCCACTACCACCTAACCCTATCCACTACCACCTAACCCTATCCACTACCACCTAACCCTACCCCTACCACTACCACCTAACCACTATAACCACTACCACCTAACCCTATCCACTACCACCTAACCCTATCCACTACCACCTAACCCTATCCACTACCACCTAACCCTATCCACTACCACCTATCCACTACCACCTAACCCTATCCACTACCACCTAACCCTATCCACTACCACCTAACCCTATCCACTACCACCTATCCACTACCACCTAACCCTATCCACTACCACCTAACCCTATCCACTACCACCTAACCCTATCCACTACCACCTAACCCTATCCACTACCACCTATCCACTACCACCTACCACCTATCCCTATCCACCTAACCCCATCCACTACCACCTATCCACTACCACCTAACCCTATCCACTACCACCTAACCCTATCCACTACCACCTAACCCCATCCACTACCACCTAACCCTATCCACTACCACCTAACCCTATCCACTACCACCTAACCCTATCCACTACCACCTATCCACTACCACCTAACCCTATCCACTACCACCTAACCCTATCCACTACCACCTATCCACTACCACCTAACCCTATCCACTACCACCTAACCCTATCCACTACCACCTAACCCTATCCACTACCACCTAACCCTATCCACTACCACCTAACCCTATCCACTACCACCTAACCCTATCCACTACCACCTAACCCTATCCACTACCACCTAACCACTACCACCTATCCACTACCACCTAACCCTATCCACCACCTACCACCTAACCCTATCCACTACCACCTAACCCTATCCACTACCACCTAACCCCCACTACCACCTAACCCTATCCACTACCACCTAACCCTATCCACTACCACCTAACCCTATCCACTACCACCTAACCCTATCCACTACCACCTAACCCCATCCACTACCACCTAACCCTATCCACTACCACCTAACCCTATCCACTACCACCTAACCCTATCCACTACCACCTAACCCTATCCACTACCACCTAACCCTATCCACTACCACCTATCCACTACCACCTAACCCTATCCACTACCACCTATCCACTACCACCTAACCCTATCCACTACCACCTAACCCTATCCACTACCACCTAACCCCCTATCCACTACCACCTAACCCTATCCACTACCACCTAACCTATCCACTACCACCTAACCCTCCACTACCACCTATCCACTACCACCTATCCACTACCACCTATCCACTACCACCTAACCCTATCCACTACCACCTAACCCTATCCACTACCACCTAACCCTATCCACTACCACCTAACCCCATCCACTACCACCTAACCCCATCCACTACCACCTAACCCCATCCACTACCACCTACCACTACTAACCCTATCCACTACCACCTAACCCTCCACTACCACCTAACCCTATCCACTACCACCTAACCACATCCACTACCACCTAACCCCATCCACTACCACCTATCCACTATCCACTATCCACCTAACCCTATCCACTACCACCTAACCCTATCCACTACCACCTAACCCCTATCCACTACCAACCTATCCACTACCACCTAACCCTATCCACTACCACCTAACCACTATCCACTACCACCTAACCCTATCCACTACCACCTAACCCCATCCACTACCACCTATCCACCACTACCACCTATCCACTACCACCTAACCCACTACCACCTAACCCTATCCACTACCACCTAACCCTATCCACTACCACCTATCCACTACCACCTAACCCTATCCACTACCACCTAACCCCATCCACTACCACCTAACCCTATCCACTACCACCTAACCCTATCCACTACCACCTAACCCTATCCACTACCACCTAACCCTATCCACTACCACCTAACCCTATCCACTACCACCTAACCCTATCCACTACCACCTATCCACTACCACCTAACCCTATCCACTACCACCTAACCCTATCCACTACCACCTAACCCTATCCACTACCACCTAACCCCATCCACTACCACCTAACCCTATCCACTACCACCTAACCCTATCCACTACCACCTAACCACTACCACCTAACCCTATCCACTACCACCTAACCCTATCCACTACCACCTAACCCTATCCACTACCACCTAACCCTATCCACTACCACCTAACCCTATCCACTACCACCTAACCCTATCCACTACCACCTAACCACTACCACCTATCCACTACCACCTATCCACTACCACCTAACCCTATCCACTACCACCTATCCACTACCACCTAACCCTATCCACTACCACCAACCCTATCCACTACCACCTAACCCTATCCACTACCACCTAACCCTAACCACCTATCCACTACCACCTATCCACTACCACCTATCCACTACCACCTATCCACTACCACCTATCCACTACCACCTAACCCTATCCACTACCACCTAACCCTATCCACTACCACCTAACCCTATCCACTACCACCTAACCCTATCCACTACCACCTAACCCTATCCACTACCACCTAACCCTATCCACTACCACCTAACCCTATCCACTACCACCTAACCCTATCCACTACCATCCACTACCACCTAACCCTATCCACTACCACCTAACCCTATCCACTACCACCTAACCCTATCCACTACCACCTAACCCCTATCCACTACCACCTAACCCTATCCACTACCATCCACTAACCTAACCCTATCCACTACCACCCCTATCCACTACCACCTAACCCTATCCACTACCACCTAACCCTATCCACTACCACCTAACCCTCACTACACTAACCACCACTACCACCTATCCATCCACTACCACCTAACCATCCACTACCACCTAACCCTATCCACTACCACCTAACCCTATCCACTACCACCTAACCACTATCCACTACCACCTAACCCTATCCACTACCACCTAACCCTCCACTACCACCTAACCCTATCCCACTACCACCTACCTAACCCTATCCACTACCACCTAACCCTATCCACTACCACCTAACCCTATCCACTACCACCTAACCCTATCCACTACCACCTAACCCTATCCACTACCACCTAACCCTATCCACTACCACCTAACCCTATCCACTACCACCTAACCCTATCCACTACCACCTAACCACTACCACCTAACCACCACTACCACCTATCCACTACCACCTAACCCTATCCACTACCACCTAACCCTATCCACTACCACCTACCACTACCACCTAACCACTATCCACTACCACCTAACCCTAACCCTATCCACTACCACCTATCCACCACTACCACCTAACCCTATCCACTACCACCTAACCCTATCCACTACCACCTAACCCTATCCACTACCACCTAACCCCATCCACTACCACCTAACCCTATCCACTACCACCTAACCCTATCCACTACCACCTAACCCTATCCACTACCACCTAACCACTACCACCTATCCACTACCACCTAACCCTATCCACTACCACCTAACCCTATCCACTACCACCTAACCCTATCCACTACCACCTAACCCCATCCACTACCACCTAACCCTATCCACTACCACCTAACCCTATCCACTACCACCTAACCCTATCCACTACCACCTAACCCTATCCACTACCACCCCATCCACTACCACCTAACCCCATCCACTACCACCTAACCCTATCCACTACCACCTATCCACTACCACCTAACCCTATCCACTACCACCTAACCCTATCCACTACCACCTAACCCTATCCACTACCACCTAACCCCATCCACTACCACCTAACCCCATCCACTACCACCTAACCCCATCCACTACCACCTAACCCCATCCACTACCACCTATCCACTACCACCTAACCCTATCCACTACCACCTAACCACTACCACCTAACCCTATCCACTACCACCTAACCCTATCCACTACCACCTAACCCACCTATCCACTACCACCTAACCCCTATCCACTACCACCTAACCCTATCCTACCACCTAACCCTATCCACTACCACCTAACCCTATCCACTACCACCTAACCCTATCCACTACCACCTAACCCTATCCACTACCACCTAACCCACCTATCCACTACCACCTATCCACTACCACCTAACCCTATCCACTACCACCCTATCCACTACCACCTAACCCACCTATCCACTACCACCTAACCCTATCCACTACCACCTAACCCTATCCACCACCACCACCTAACCCTATCCACTACCACCTAACCCTATCCACCACTACCACCTATCCACTCCACTACCACCTAACCCTATCCACTACCACCTAACCCCATCCACTACCACCTAACCCTATCCACTACCACCTACCACCTAACCAACCCTATCCACCCACCTAACCCTATCCACTACCACCTAACCCTATCCACTACCACCTAACCCTATCCACTACCACCTAACCCTATCCACTACCACCTAACCCTATCCACTACCACCTAACCCTATCCACCTAACCCTATCCACTACCACCTAACCCTAACCACTATCCACCTACCACCTATCCACTACCACCTAACCCTATCCACTACCACCTAACCACCTATCCACTACCACCTAACCCTATCCACTACCACCTATCCACTACCACCTATCCACTACCACCTATCCACTACCACCTATCCACTACCACCTATCCACTACCACCTAACCCTATCCACTACCACCTAACCCACCTATCCACTACCACCTAACCACTATCCACCTAACCTAACCACTACCACCTAACCCTACCACCTAACCCTACCACTAACCCTATCCACTACCACCTAACTACCACCTATCCACTACCACCTAACCCTATCCACTACCACCTATCCACTACCACCTAACCCTATCCACTACCACCTAACCCTATCCACTACCACCTATCCACTACCACCTAACCCTATCCACTACCACCTAACCCTATCCACTACCACCTAACCCTATCCACTACCACCTAACCCTATCCACTACCACCTAACCCTATCCACTACCACCTAACCCTATCCACTACCACCTATCCACTACCACCTATCCACTACCACCTATCCACTACCACCTAACCCTATCCACTACCACCTAACCCTATCCACTACCACCTAACCCTATCCACTACCACCTAACCCTATCCACTACCACCTAACCCTATCCACTACCACCTAACCCTATCCACTACCACCTAACCCTATCCACTACCACCTAACCCTATCCACTACCACCTAACCCTATCCACTACCACCTAACCCTATCCACCTAACCCTATCCACTACCACCTAACCCTATCCACTACCACCTAACCCTAACCACTACCACCTATCCACTACCACCTAACCCTATCCACTACCACCTATCCACTACCACTACCACCTATCCACTACCACCTAACCCCTATCCACTACCACCTAACCCTATCCACTACCACCTAACCCCTATCCACTACCACCTATCCACTACCACCTATCCCTATCCACTACCACCTATCCACTACCACCTATCCACTACCACCTAACCCTATCCACTACCACCTATCCACTACCACCTAACCCTATCCACTACCACCTAACCCTATCCACTACCACCTAACCCTCCACTACCACCTAACCCTATCCACTACCACCTAACCCTATCCACTACCACCTAACCCTATCCACTACCACCTAACCCTATCCACTATCCACTACCACCTAACCCTATCCACTACCACCTAACCCTATCCACTACCACCTAACCATCTACCTAACCCTATCCACTACCACCTAACCCTATCCACTACCACCTAACCCTATCCACTACCACCTAACCCTACCACTACCACCTATCCACCCACCTATCCACTACCACCACCCTATCCACTACCACCTATCCACTACCACCTAACCCTATCCACTACCACCTAACCCTATCCACTACCACCTAACCCTATCCACTACCACCACCACCTATCCACTACCACCTAACCCTATCCACTACCACCTAACCCTATCCACTACCACCTAACCCTATCCACTACCACCTAACCCTATCCACTACCACCTAACCACTACCACCTAACCCTATCCACTACCACCTAACCCTATCCACTACCACCTAACCCTATCCACTACCACCTAACCCTATCCACTACCACCTAACCCTATCCACTACCACCTAACCCTATCCACTACCACCTAACCCTATCCACTACCACCTAACCCTATCCACTACCACCTAACCCTATCCACTACCACCTAACCCTATCCACCTACCACCTAACCCTATCCACTACCACCTATCCCTATCCACTACCACCTAACCCTATCCACTACCACCTAACCCTATCCACTACCACCTAACCCCATCCACTACCACCTAACCACTACCACCTAACCCTATCCACTACCACCTAACCTATCCACTACCACCTAACCACTACCACCTAACCCTATCCACTACCACCTAACCCTATCCACTACCACCTAACCCTATCCACTACCACCTAACCCTATCCACTACCACCTAACCCTATCCACTACCACCTAACCCTATCCACTACCACCTAACCCTATCCACTACCACCTAACCACTACCACCTAACCCTATCCACTACCACCTAACCCTATCCACTACCACCTAACCCTATCCACTACCACCTAACCCTATCCACTACCACCTAACCACTACCACCTATCCACTACCACCTAACCACTACCACCTATCCACTACCACCTAACCCTATCCACTACCACCTAACCCTATCCACTACCACCTAACCACCTAACCTATCCACTACCACCTAACCCTATCCACTACCACCACTAACCCTATCCACTACCACCTAACCCTATCCACTACCACCTAACCCTATCCACTACCACCTACCACCTATCCACTACCACCTAACCCACCTATCCACTACCACCTATCCACTACCGCCTAACCCTATCCACTACCGCCTAACCCTATCCACTACCGCCTAACCCTATCCACTACCGCCTAACCCTATCCACTACCGCCTAACCCTATCCACTACCACCTAACCCCACCTATCCACTACCACCTAACCCTATAACCACCTATCCACTACCACCTAACCCTATCCACTACCACCTAACCCTATCCACTACCACCTAACCACTACCACCTAACCCTATCCACTACCACCTATCCACTACCACCTAACCCTATCCACTACCACCTAACCACTACCACCTATCCCTATCCACTACCACCTAACCCACCTATCCACTACCACCTAACCCTATCCACTACCACCTATCCACCTACCACCTAATCCACTATCCACCTACCACCTAACCCTATCCACTACCACCTAACCCTATCCACTACCACCTATCCACCACTACCACCTAACCCTATCCACTACCACCTAACCCTATCCACTACCACCTAACCCTATCCACTACCACCTAACCCCATCCACTACCACCTAACCCTATCCACTACCACCTATCCACTACCACCTATCCACTACCACCTAACCCTATCCACTACCACCTAACCCTATCCACTACCACCTAACCCTATCCACTACCACCTAACCCTATCCACTACCACCTAACCCTATCCACTACCACCTCCCTATCCACTACCACCTAACCCTATCCACTACCACCTAACCCTATCCACTACCACCTAACCCTATCCACTACCACCTAACCCTATCCACTACCACCTATCCACTACCACCTATCCACTACCACCTATCCCTATCCACTACCACCTATCCACTACCACCTATCCCTATCCACTACCACCTAACCCTATCCACTACCACCTATCCACTACCACCTATCCACTACCACCTAACCCTATCCACTACCACCTAACCCTATCCACTACCACCTAACCCTATCCACTACCACCTAACCCTATCCACTACCACCTAACCCTATCCACTACCACCTAACCCTATCCACTACCACCTAACCCTATCCACTAACCTAACCCTATCCACTACCACCCCACTACCACCTAACCCTATCCACTACCACCTAACCCTATCCACTACCACCTAACCCTATCCACTACCACCTAACCTAACCCTATCCACTACCACCTAACCCTATCCACTACCACCTAACCCTATCCACTACCACCTAACCCCACCCTACCACCTAACCCTATCCACTACCACCTAACCCTATCCACTACCACCTAACCCTATCCACTACCACCTAACCCTATCCACTACCACCTAACCCTATCCACTACCACCTAACCCTATCCACTACCACCTAACCCTATCCACTACCACCTAACCCTATATAGTGCACTACTTTTGACCAGGGCTTATAGGGCTCTGTTTTAATGCAGTATGTTGGAATAGGGTGCCATTTGGGACACGTGCGTTTGAAGCACACTTGGCACACCAGCGGGGTTTCCAAATGACCGGGGACCAATAGAGGGGAAAGGGCCAACACACAGACATTCCAGCGAGATCTATTGCTAAATCGTCGTTGGTATAACGCAGACTATCACCCTTCTGGCTGTCACCAAGTATTCCCGACACTCCCTTGCGCTTACACACACATATATATATATATATATATGTTGTTGCTGCATGGAACCTGTGAATAGTAACACTCCCAAAAAAAAGAAGAAATCTTGTAAGGCAATGTGGATATTTAAAACCGTCAGGTAGCCTGATATCCACCTGCAAAATAGAGGTTGGCCTTTTAGTTACAGCAACAGATGCCACAACGAGGGAATTCTCAACCAAAACGGCTGAATCAGTGGGAAAGAACCTCGAGCCCACAGATGGGAGTTCCGTCCTCTTTCCTCAGTTCTTTCCTTCCTGACTACCTGACTACCACTCGAAGGCTAAAATGTGATTTGATATGAGAAGCGGTAAAAATGGCAGGTACCATGGCAGCATTCGTCCGAAGCGTGTCCAGGGAGAACGGGAGACCATGAAGCCTATGATCGGGTCGGTCACAGCATCCCAGGCCCTCCCCACAAACAGGATGATCGACGCATAGAAGGGGTCCAACTAGAGAGGAGGAGAAGAGAGAGAACAAGGTTAGAGATATGGATGAATGGTTCAGATATGGATGAATGGTTAGAATGGGGGGGGGGGGTTGGGCGCCATCTTGCCCTCAACAACCAGATCAACATCAAAATTCTACTTAAGCAGAGGCGCAGAGCGGAGTCAGTCTAGCCGACTGTTCTCCCCAGGCCAGAGGAGTCAGTCTACTCAACCTCCCAAGCTCTGGCTAAGCCTCTGTGAGCACTTTGATCCAGTAAGGTCACAACCCACCACTGAGTTAATGACTACAAAAATAACTTAATAGGGTGCCATTTGGGACTCAGATTCTCTATACACACACACTACACCCCCGGGCCAGAGGAACCAGCCTACACCCCCGGGCCAGAGGAACCAGCCTACACCCCGGGCCAGAGGAACCAGCCTACACCCCCGGGCCAGAGGAACCAGCCTACACCCCCGGGCCAGAGGAACCAGCCTACACCCCCGGGCCAGAGGAACCAGCCTACACCCCCGGGCCAGAGGAACCAGCCTACACCCCCGGGCCAGAGGAACCAGCCTACACCCCCGGGCCAGAGGAACCAGCCTACATATGGCAGGTAATCTAGGTGATACAGCACTGTTTCTAAATAAAGAAATGCTAGGAGCATATAATAAGCCAATATAATTGTTTTCTTGTTTTGTTTCAGCCTGAGGGCATCCGACTAAGATCGTTCTATATTCCTGACCATTTGAAAAGACCACGGTACATTAGTCTTTATGATCTCTGAGGAATTTACACTCAGTTGGGAGTCGAGAAACCGAACACCATTCGAGATAGCAGGACCCATCACTATTCTGCTGGCACTTGCTCTGACAAGCCCTGTCAGATCTGTGAACACTAGGTGGGGGTAGGTCAGTGAAATGGTGATGGGTCCCAAATGATACCCCATTCCCTATATAGTGCACTAATTTTGACCAGAGCCCTATGGAATCCTATTCCCTATATAGTGCACTAATTTTGACCAGAGCCCTATGGAATCCTATTCCCTATATAGTGCACTAATTTTGACCAGAGCCCTATGGCTAGCACCCTGAATAGAGAGTAAGGATGCTACTGACTGAAGACTCACCTGTGCCACATCCAGTAGGTATATCTGGAGGAAGAAGCCCAGCGCGCAGCCTGTGATCTGATAGGGCGCTCCTCCCACCGCGTAGCACAGCTTGTTGCATATGGACAACCTGTCGCACTGCTCACGCTGGGAAAGACAGGGGGGGGAAAAGGGGTTTATTCATTACCAACAAGTTGACATGTTTAGCAGTTTAGTTTGTTAGGATCCACATTAAAAAAAGGTTATAACCCTGAACGAGCTGCGAATGTTGCATTAATTCATTCCTTTAAAAAAAATGTTTCATGCAATAGCTTAGGCCCTGAATGCCAGTCTGTTGTATCAATGGGGTTTGTTACTGCAAAGCAGAAACAAGATGGCACCCAGGGTTCCACAGAATGGATTGATGCAATAATGAGTCTTGTAAAAATAAAAAATAAATTGTTTCACATCAGACACCAACTGAACTTTGTTGCCGTCTGACCCTCAACAGAGTCACAAACCAACAAATAACTAAACAGCTCTAATAGAGGGAATTCTAGACGAAGTAGGGATGGGGGTGGGAGGAAACAGTATTGTTACGGTAATATTTTTTAAAAGATATAATAAAATAATTCTTCAAAAACCATACGGTATAGCATTTCCTATACAGTGCCTTGCAAAACATTAATCCAGTCTTGTGTTTTCCTATTTTGTTGCATTACAACATGTAATTTAAATGTTTTTTTTTTTTTTTTTAAATATTCGAAATTGGTGAAATGAAAAAAAAAAAATCAAAAACAGAATACTGGTGAGTGCAAATGTATTCACCCCTTTGCCATCTGTTCTGAAGCAAGTGGCACCATGAAGACCAAGGAGCTCTCCGAACATGTCAGAGACAAAGTAGTGGAGAAGTACAGATCATGGTTGAGTTATAAAAAAAAAAAAATCAGAAACTTTGAACATCCCACAGAGCACCATTAAATCCATTACCAAAACAAAATGGAAAGAATATGGCACCACAACAAACCTGCCAAGAGAGGGCCGCCCAGCAAAACTCACAGACCAGGCAAGGAGGGCATTAATCAGAGAGGCAACAAAGAGACCAAAGTAACCCCGAAGGAGCTACAAAGCTCCACGGCGGAGATTGGAGTATCTGTCCATAGCACCATTAAGCCGTACACTCCACAGAGCTGGGCTTTACGGAAGAGTGGCCAGAAAAAAGCCATTGCTTAAAGATAAAAATAAGCAAACATGTTTGGTGTTCACCAAAAGGCATGTGGGAGACTCCCCAAACATATGGAAGAAGGTACTCTGGTCAGATGACTAAAATTGAGCTTTTTGGCCATCAAGGAAAACACTGTCTGGTGCAAACCCAACACCTCTCATCACCCCGAGAACACCATCCCCACATTGAAGCATGGTGGTGGCAGCATCATGCTGTGGGGATGTTTTTCAACTGCAGGGACTGGGAAACATTGTCAAAATTGGAGGAATGATGGATGGCACTAAATACAGGGAAATTCTTGAGGGGAACCTGTTTCAGTCTTCCAGAGATTTGAGACTGGGACAGAGATTCATCTTCCAGCAGGACAATGACCCTAAGCATACTGCTAAAGTAACACTCGAGTGGATTAAGGGGAAACATTTAAATGTCTTGGAATGGCCTAGTCAAAGCCCAGATCTCAATCCAATTGAGAATCTGTGGTATGACTTAAAGATCGCTGTACACCAGCGGAACCAATCCAACTTGAAGGAGCTGGAGCAGTTTTGCCTTGAAGAATGGGCAAAAATCCCAGTGGCTAGATGGGGCATGTCTCTATAAGCTTGGCACAAGAGACTTGCAGCTGTAATTGCTGCAAAAGGTGTCTCTACAAAGTATTGACTTGGGGGGGGTGAATAGTTTGTCTTATTTCTTGCTTGTTTCACAAAAATGATTTTTCATCAAACTGGTAGGCATGTTGTGGAAATTAAAATGATACAAACTCCCCCCCAAAAATTTTTTTTTTAATTCCAGGTTGTAAGGCAACAAAATAGGAAAAGTGCCAAGGGGGATGAATACTAAGCCATTGTATTTGTCTTCGTGAAATGGTAAGCCAACATGATTGTAGCACTTATTTCCATGACTGATTAGAAGTTGTTTTCCATGACACCAATTCGCAATTCATATAGAATAGGAATACATATAGAGTTGTAAATATATTGCTAAGTCTGGTGAAACTATTGTATCGTAAGTTCCCTGACAATTCCCTACAAAGATGATCCAACTAACTGGACAATGTGTCAATAGCTTGAAACAATTAGTGCCAAGGTGCATTAACTTATGTAGAAACACACTGGCTGGGGAAGAAAACTTCATAGAAAATGCAGGAACCCTGGGAAGAAACGTAGAGAGAAGAACCTGGCTTTGAGGGATGGCCAGACCTCTTCTGGCTGTGCTGGGGGATAATGAGAGTACATGGCCAGATCGTTCTTCAAAGATGTTCAAATGTTCATAAATGACCAGAAGGGTCAACTAATAAAATCACAGCAACTTATTTGCAGAGCTAAGCCTAAGTATGATTGGATCTACGGTATCTTTGGCTTAGCATTTAGCAGGCTCTCTTTATAATGGTGATAGGGGGGGTATTCTACTTAGCAGCCTAATCCAAAACAAGTCTCTCTCCCATCCCTCCCTCCCTCATCTGTTTTACTCAAGAGTTCTGGTTTCCAGATCTACCATCCAGCTACAGAACAGGAGGACCAGCACAGGACCAGGGGCTACAGACCAGCACAGGACCAGGGGCTACAGACCAGGAGGACCAGGGGCTACAGACCAGGAGGACCAGGGGCTACAGACCAGGAGGACCAGGGGCTACAGACCAGGAGGACCAGGGGCTACAGACCAGGAGGACCAGGGGCTACAGACCAGGAGGACCAGGGGCTACAGACCAGGAGGACCAGGGGCTACAGACCAGGAGGACCAGGGGCTACAGACCAGGAGGACCAGGGGCTACAGACCAGGAGGACCAGGGGCTACAGACCAGGAGGACCAGGGGCTACAGACCAGGAGGACCAGGGGCTACAGACCAGGAGGACCAGGGGCTACAGACCAGGAGGACCAGGGGCTACAGACCAGGAGGACCAGGGGCTACAGACCAGGAGGACCAGGGGCTACAGACCAGGAGGACCAGGGGCTACAGACCAGGAGGACCAGGGGCTACAGAACAGGAGGACCAGGGCAGGGGGCTATAGAACAGGAGGACCAGGGCAGGGGGCTATAGAACACACCCACAGTAACAGGAGGACCAGGGCAGGGAATCTGGGACAGAGAGGCATTTTGTCACGAGTGTAACCCAATTATTCTCTCTGTCCACACAGGTTGTAGACTGGAACCTTTCCCACCTCGATACCAATCACCCTGTCCGCATCTCAAACGGTACCATATTCCCCATACATAGTGCACTACTTTCATATCAATTTCCTGGCATTACTTTCATATCAATTTCCTGGCATGAGTGACCTGACAGACTGCCTCCAGAAGGGCACCGTATTCTCTACATCACTCTATGGAGCCTGGTCAAAAGTAGTTGGAGCCTGGTCAAAAATACAAAAACAGCCAGACTGGTTAGTGTGTCTCCTCACAGGGTTGTCACAATCCCCTGGCAAGAACGAGGGCCTTTCTGCACTTCTCTGGCAGGGAACTTCGCCAGGTTGGCTAGCCAGCTTGAAAGGGAGCCCTCAACATTTGTCAACCAATAGGCAGTCAGGAGCACAGGCACCCACACCCTCCTCCTAAGCCAATGAAAAGGGCTCTCTGTGGCCACCATCCGGTTTGCGAGGATCCTGATTGGTGGGATCTGAGACGTCACCTCATTCACACATAGGGGGGAAACACTGGGTACTAAGAACTGCAGGGAACATAAAAGTGTATTTGTGCCCGGGTCCCAAATCAATCCTTATCCTCTGCTAGACTAAGTGGAGTTGCCAACACATCTAGATTTTCAGGGCAAGTTCACAGGCCATAAAACAAATTCAAAATAAAACAACTCCTTGAGAATCTGTGTCTATTATTGTTTGTACTTTGGATCTGGTCACCATGTGATCATAAACGTCAGATAACCAAGGCTGTTGACGCACCAACACATTCTTTCAGTGACAACTTGTTGTTCTGACTGAAAAAGGATCCCATCTTAAGCCTAGGCTAACCACAGGGACATTAAGGCATCTTTCACAGTGTTGTGGACTGACTCACTGACAATATACAATAACTGGCCAAACACTAGGTTTTAATTCAGGTCAAACACTGATGGTATTGCACAAGTGTAACGGATGTGGAACGGCTAGCTACTTAGTGGTTGTGCGCGCTAAATAGCGTCTCAAAAATCGGTGACGTCACTTGCTCTGAGACCTTGAAGTAGTGGTTCCCCTTGCTCTGCAAGGGCCGCGGCTTTTATGGAGCGATGGGTAAACGATCCTTCGAGGGTGAGACTGTTGATGTGTGCAGAGGGTCCCTGGTTCGTGCCCGGGTATGGGCAAGGGGACAGTCTAAAGTCATACTGTTAGACAAGGTTGAATCTTTCGAAACCAAAACTGTGTCAACCCATGACGTGCATTTCCCAACAGACTTATTAGGACTTATTAGCTACCCTACACATTACCCATATCAAACCTGTCTGTCTGGCACACAGACTTATTAGGACTGCTACCCTACACATCACCCATATCAAACCGGTCTGTCTGGCACACAGACTTATTAGGACTGCTACCCTACACATCACCCATATGCTTTTACACCTGCATTGTTTGCTGTTTGGGGTTTTAGGCTGGGTTTCTGTACAGCACTTTGAGATATCAGCTGATGTACGAAGGGCTATATAAATACATTTGATTTGATTTGATCAAACCGGTCTGTCTGGCACACAGACTTATTAGGACTGCTACCCTACACATTACCCATATCAAACCTGTCTGTCTGGCACACAGACTTTAATACGAGTCTGGAAGGAGAGTTCACAGTCTAGCCAGACATCTAGGTATTTGTAGTTGTCCACATATTCTTAGTCGGAACCGTCCAGAGTAGTGAGGATCGTCGGTTGGGCATGGAACGGTTGAAAAGCACGCATTTAGTTTTACTAGCATTGAAGCTCATTTGGAGGTTTGTTAACAAAGTATTCAAAGAAGGGCCAGATGTATACAGAATGGTATCGTCTGTGTAGAGGTGGATCAGGGAATCACCCGCAGCAAGAGCGACATTGTTGATTATATACAGAGAAAAGAGTCGGCCTGATAATTGAACCCCGTGGTACCCCCATAGAGACAGCCAGAGGTCCGGACAACAGGCCCTCCAATTTGACACACTGAACTCTGAGAAGTAGTTGGTGAACCAGGCGAGGCAGTCATTTGAGAAACCAAGGCTGTTGAGTCTGCCGATAAGAATACGATGATTGACAGAGTTGAAAGCCTTGGCCAAGTCGATGAACACAGCTGAACAGTATTGTCTTTTATTGATGGCGATTCTGATATTGTTTAGTACCTTGAGCGTGGCTGAGGTGCACCCGTGACCGGCTCGGAAACCAGATTGCACAGTGGAGAAGGTACGGTGGGATTCGAGATGGTCAGGGATCGGTTTATTGACTCGGTATTTGAAAGGCAGGGCAGGATGGATATAGGTCTGTAACAGTTTGACCACGGCAGCTTTCCAATCTTTAGGGATCTCGGACGATACGAAAAAAAAGGTTGAACAGACTGGTAATAGGGGTTGCAACAATGGCGGCGGATAATTTCAGAAAGAGAGTGTCCAGATTGTCTAGCCCAGCTGATTTGTACGGGTCCAGGTTTTGCAGCGCTTTCAGAACATCAGCTATCTGGATTTGGGTGAAGGAGAAGCTGGGGAGGCTTGGGCAAGTAGCTGCAGGGGTGCGGAGCTGTTGGCCGGGGTTGGGGTAGCCAGGAGGAAAGCATGGCCAGCCGTAGATAAATGCTTATTGAAATTCTCGATTATCGTGGATTTATCGGTGGTGACAGTGTTACCTAGCCTCAGTGCAGTGGGCAGCTGGGAGGAGGTGCTCTTATTCTCCATGGACTTCACAGTGTCCCAAAACATTTTGGAGTTAGAGCTACAGGATGCACATTTCTGTTTGAAAAAGCTGGCCTTTGCTTTCCTGACTGACTGTGTGTATTGGTTCCTGACTTTCCTGAAAAGTTGCATATCGCTGGGACAATTCAATGCTAGTGCAGTCAGCCACAGGAAGTTTTTGTGCTGGACGAGGCCAGTCAGGTCTGGAGTGAACCAAGGGCTATATCTGTTCTTAGTCCTACATTTTTAGAAAGGGGCATGCTTATAAGATGGTGAGGAAATTACTTTTAAAGAACGACCAGACATCCTCGACTGACGGGATGAGGTCAATATCCTTTCAGGATACCCAGGCAAGGTCGATTAGAAAGGCCTGCTCGCAGAAGTTTAGGGTGCGGTTGACAGCGCTGATGGCTGGTCGTTTGACTGCAGACCCATAGCGGATGCAGGCAATGAGTCAGTATTTGGAGGGAAAGTTGGTCAGGATAAAATCTAGGAGAGTGCCCATGTTTGTAGATTTAGGGTTATACCTGGTGGGTTCCTTGATAATTTGTGTGAGTTTGAGGGCATCTAGCTTAGATTGTAGGACTGCTGGGGTGTTAAGCATATCCCAATTTTGGTCACCTAACAGAACGAACTCTGAAGATAGATGGGGGCGGGGGGGGGGGTCTATAACAGGCAGCAACAGTGAGAGACTTATTTCTGGAGAGATTCA
The DNA here is from genome assembly GCF_021184085.1 of Oncorhynchus gorbuscha. Lineage (NCBI taxonomy): Eukaryota > Metazoa > Chordata > Actinopteri > Salmoniformes > Salmonidae > Oncorhynchus > Oncorhynchus gorbuscha. Next base: position 6,539,336 of record NC_060181.1, read on the forward strand.
TTTTTAAAATTAGAATCTCAAACTGTTTGGGCATAGACCTGGAAAGTATAACAGAACTTTGCAGGCTAACTCCTCCCCCTTTGGCAGTTCTACCTTGATGGAACATGTTGTAGTTGGAGATGTAAATCTCAGAATTTTTGGTGTCCTTCCTGAGCCAGGATTCAGACAAGGCAAGGACATCAGGGTTGGCAGAGTGTACTAAAGCACTGAGTAAAACAAACTTGAGGAGGCTTCTGATATTAACATATGCAAGGCTTTTACGGTTACAGAAGACAACAAATGAGAGCGCCTGGGGACACGCAGGGTCTGGGTTAACAAACCTGTCTGGAATGTGGGCCTACACTTGTAAAGGAGTTAAATGAATTGGAAACTGCAGAACATGGTCATCAAACTTGTACTGCAACAGCTAAACATTCCTGTGCAATCAACCTCTAGAAAAGAGTGTGCAATAATCCAGGCCTCGGCCTTAACCCAGGGCTCAGCCTTAACCCAGGGCTCGGCCTTAACCCAGGGCTCGACCTTAACCCAGGGCTCGACCTTAACCCAGGGCTCGACCTTAACCCAGGGCTCGACCTTAACCCAGGGCTCGACCTTAACCCAGGGCTCGACCTTAACCCAGGGCTCGACCTTAACAATTGGCCAGGACAAGAAAAATAAGTCTGACAAGGAGAATATAGACCGAGGATGCGATGTGTTGCGCACTGTCAACTCCCAATCTCTTCACGGAGACACTGTCTATCAGTGCGTAGGCTTCAAGTGGCCTATAGAGATTAGGCGGAAATTAATTGAGCTGCGAGTGCCTCAACTTAAGTCTCATGCCGTGTCCTGCAGTTATACCTTCGTTTTCAGATGTGTGTAGCCTACTCTTGTCAGTGTGATCTCTGGCAGATCGAAGTGTAAATAAAATGTTTCGACAAGCATCAAAAGCTGGTCAAAGAGGCACCAGACAAGCTGGTCAAAGAGGCACCAGACAAGCTGGTCAAAGAGGCACCAGACAGGCTGGTCAAAGAGGCACCAGACAGGCTGGTCAAAGAGGCACCAGACAGGCTGGTCAAAGAGGCACCAGACAGGCTGGTCAAAGAGGCACCAGACAGGCTGGTCAAAGAGGCACCAGACAAGCTGGTCAAAGAGGCACCAGACAAGCTGGTCAAAAAGGCACCAGACAAGCTGGTCAAAAAGGCACCAGACAAGCTGGTCAAAAAGGCACCAGACAAGCTGGTCAAAAAGGCACCAGACAAGCACCCCATCGGTCCAACACCACCCAACCTTGAACCAGTTTAGGAGGATAAGACAATTCATTCCGACCAGGAAAGAAGAGTTTATTTCTGCGTGCAGTTTGAAGATAGTTGATAACTTGCATTATTGCACTAACATCATTACACAACTATCGGTTAGGCATTTTTCTTAACGTTAAGGATCCCAAACTTTTTTACGATTCACATCTCTAGTATACACCAAAATCAAGCATGGAAGCGCTCATTCAAACTTTAGAAGAAATCACAGCTCCAGCCCGGGTGAAATGACACGTAGCCTCGCTGCTTGTGTTTGCTACATCGAGCAAGACGCTCCTCTGACACGGCGTAGACTACTCCTATATGTTTCCAGCCCCCAAAAGCCACATTACAATTCATATATATCCGAGGGGACGGACGTAAAGTCTAATATATATATTTGAATTGCCTAAACCGCATAGCTATTTCAAATCACTTATATAACCCACGCTATTCTCAATAGGTTTTTCAAAGCAAAAAAAAAGCATCCTTGCCGTAAATAGCTATAGCTAATAATTTACAATGAATTTTCAATGAATAAAGGGAAGACAGGACGAGGTTTGGTGCTCGCCTTGCGGAATGTAATTGAAACGTGGTGGCTGCTGTCATCAAAGCCGGTGGAAATAAAACTGCTTATAGTTTATCATAAATAACTAGACTAATTGATTAGGCTCGACTTATAAAAAGTTAAGACGTGAGAATGTTGACAAAACTTCCATCTCTTTGGAATCGCTGTTCAATCAAAGCCGTCTTCCTCTCCAGTTTAGTTCAGGATGTACATTCATGCATACACATTTACTGCTAATATTGTTGTTCATAAAACTATACATTAAATCAACTTACCTTCCCAGCTAATTTGACCACATCTGGGTTGATCGGTTTATTCGTTAATAAACTATTGTTGGAATATTGATCGGCGCCTTCTCCTTTTGCCATCACTTTTACGGATAAATAACTGTTTGAAAAACAAATATTATACTTACAAAAAAAATGTAAACGTCGTCTTAAAACACAAATCGGTTACACCTTGTGAGATCCGTTCAGACTACACATGTGAAAGTTTACGACGAGGAGTGGGCCATGATGTAGCAGTAGGACCCCGCCCCTTACCGGTCAGTAAGTTTTAACCCCGCCCACAAAGCTGGTGGAGACTCAGACCAAGTTTTAATATGGAATTTATGTAACCTTTATTTAACGAGGCAAGTCAGTTAAAGAACAAATTCCTATTTACAAATGACGACCTACCAAAAGGACTCCTGCGGGGACGGCGGATTAGATTAAAAATATATTAAATAAAAATATAGGACAAAACACATCACGATAAGAGATTACAACGCAACACTACATAAAGAGAGACCTAAAGACAACAACACAGCGTGGTAGCAACATGACAACAACAACATGGTTGCAACACAAAACATGGTACAGACATAATTGGCCACAGACAACAGAACAAATGGCAAGAAGTTAGAGACAACAATACATCACGCAAAGCAGCCACAACTGTCAGTAAGAGTGTCCATGATTGAGTCTTTGAACGAAAAGATGAGATAAAACTGTCCAGTTTCAGTGTTTGTTGCAGCTCGTTCCAGTCGAGGGCTGCACTGAACAGAAAAGGGACCCAGGGATGTGTGAGCTTTGGGGACCTTTAACGGTAGGTGACTGGCAGAACGGGGGTTGTAATGTGGAGGATGAGGGCTGCAGTAGATATCTCAGATATTAGAAGTTAAGGAAATATTATCATACTGTTTATAGATTGTGTAACACAGGAGGTTGGTGGCACCTTAAATGGGGAGGACAGGCTCGTGCTAATGACTGGAGCAGAATTGTTTATTAAATATAACCTTTATTTAACGAGGCATGTCAGTTTAAGAACATATTCTTATTTACAAGGACAGCCTAACAGTGGGTTAACTGCCTTTTTCAGGAGCAGAACATCCAATGTTTTTTAACTTGTCAGCTCGGTTACTAGTCCAACACTCTAACCACTACGCTACCTGCTGGTTACTAGTCCAACACTCTAACCACTACGCTACTTGCTGGTTACTAGTCCAACGCTCTAACCACTACGCTACCTGCTGGTTACTAATCCAACACTCTAACCACTACGCTACCTGCTGGTTACTAGTCCAACACTCTAACCACTACGCTACCTGCTGGTTACTAGTCCAACACTCTAACCTGCTGGTTACTAGTCCAACACTCTAACCACTACGCTACCTGCTGGTTACTAGTCCAACACTCTAACCACTACGCTACCTGCTGGTTACTAGTCCAACACTCTAACCACTACGCTACTTGCTGGTTACTAGTCCAACGCTCTAACCACTACGCTACCTGCTGGTTACTAATCCAACACTCTAACCACTACGCTACCTGCTGGTTACTAGTCCAACACTCTAACCACTACGCTACCTGCTGGTTACTAGTCCAACACTCTAACCACTACGCTACCTGCTGGTTACTAGTCCAACACTCTAACCACTACGCTACCTGCTGGTTACTAGTCCAACACTCTAACCACTACGCTACCTGCCGCCCCCAAAAATTGGTGAAATGGTATCAAATACATCAAACACATAGTTTCCAATGGACATGGACTGAAATGTTTGTCCGTTTTAACACATTTATCCTGGTAATGTAAAACATGTACGTGTGTTTTAAGATATAGCAAATAGGTCATCTCAAAAGATCACTACATACAACTACACACTACGAACCAGAGATACCAGGTACCCCGGGGTGTGGCCTAATACAAACTGTAAACTATACAGCAACGTTGATGTTTTCGTGGACATTCCACATCTGCAGTAGAGCAAGTAGATGGTGAGCTGCATACAGCCTTGTGATTCTGTGTGCAGGTAAACGTTCTATTTGTTAATGGTCAGTGGCAACTGGTTATGATGTGAAGGGTATGTTTCCTAGCTATGCACATATACACTAGTAAGGCTCCCGACTGGTGCTTGTGGTCTAAGGCACTGAATGTCAGTGATAGAGGCATCACTACAGACGCTGGTTATATTTTTGTGGGTATTTTTCTTAAAACTGCATTGTTGGTTAAGGGTTTGTAAGTAAGAAATTCACTGTAAGGTCTACCTACACCTGTTGTATTCGGCGCATGTGACAAATACATTTTAATTGATTTAATTTGGTTCGATCCCGGGCTTCATCACAACCGGGACAAAAGGGTTGTGTGTGTGTGTGTGATAAAAGGGTTGTGTGTGTGTGTGTGATAAAAGGGTTGTGTGTGTGTGTGTGATAAAAGTTTGAATAATTCTAACCATTATATCAGGAGTCTCATAGGGCGGTGCACAATTGGTCCAGCGTCATCCTGCTTAGGAGAGGGGTTTGGCCGGGGATAGGCCGTCATTGTAGAATAATAATTTGTTCTTAACTGACTTGCCTAGTTAAATGAAGGTTAAAAAAAATATATTTTAAAAAATGACACACACCACAGGCAGCTGGTGACACCTTCAATGAGGAGGACAGGCTCATATTAATGGCTGGAATGGAATCGTATCCAACACATATGGTTTCATTGTGTCTGATGACGTTCTCAACGCTCCAATCCAGCCATTGTTATGAGCCTGTCCTCCTCTCAGCAGCCTCCTGTGACTCAAACACCGTGACTTTGAACATTGGACTGTGTGTTACTGAGGATCACGGAGGGCCACGTGGAGAGTAATGTAGTTCACACACACACACACACACACACACACACACACACACACACACACACACACACACACACACACACACACACACACACACACACACACACACACACACACACACACACACACACACACACAAACTCATACACTATGCCTACACACACACACATATTTTGATTTAATTTGATATTCACACACACACAAACACGCACACACACACACACACACTCATACACTATGCCTACACACACACACACACATATTTTGATTTAATTTGATATTCACACACACACACACACACACTGTAATGTCAGCCAGCTTCTTGGAGAGAGTAGTTCATCCATAAATGAACAGAAATTCCTTTGCCCTGGTGAACAACTTGTCACTGACCTCTGTAACGCCAACTCTACACTCAAGTTCAGGCAGAATCAGACCATATCAGACCATGGGTTCAAGTACTATTTGAAATATTTTAGCATTGGCTCTGGCCTGCATCGAGTACAAGAGGTTGACAGTCTTTTGGGGACATTCAATTGGTCCACAAAACCAGGCAAGCTCAATCAAGCACAGATCAAGTATTTTAAATGATTTCAAATTTGCTTGAACCCAGTTGAAAACCATGTAGTCCCAGAGTCAGACTGGACCATATAGTCCCAGAGTCAGACTGGGCCATATAGTCCCAGAGTCAGACTGGGCCATATAGTCCCAGAGTCAGACTGGGCCATATAGTCCCAGAGTCAGACTGGGCCATATAGTCCCAGAGTCAGACTGGACCATATAGTCCCAGAGTCAGACTGGACCATATAGTCCCAGAGTCAGACTGGACCATATAGTCCCAGAGTCAGACTGGACCATATCATCCCAGAGTCAGACTGGACCAAATAGTCCCCCAGTCCCAGAGTCAGACTGGATATCGTCCCAGAGTCAGACTGGACCATATAGTCCCAGAGTCAGACTGGACCATATAGTCCCAGAGTCAGACTGGACCATATAGTCCCAGAGTCAGACTGGGCCATATAGTCCCAGAGTCAGACTGGACCATGTAGTCCCAGAGTCAGACTGGACCAAATAGTCCCAGAGTCAGACTGGACCATATAGTCCCAGAGTCAGACTGGACCATATAGTCCCAGAGTCAGACTGGGCCATATATTCCCAGAGTCAGACTGGGCGAAATAGTCCCAGAGTCAGAATGGACCATATAGTCCCAGAGTCAGAATGGACCATATAGTTCCAGAGTGAGACTGGACCATATAGTCCCAGAGTCAGACTGGACCATATCGTCCCAGAGTCAGACTGGACCATATAGTCCCAGAGTCAGACTGGACCATATAGTCCCAGAGTCAGACTGGACCATATAGTCCCAGAGTCAGACTGGACCATATAGTCCCAGAGTCAGACTGGACCATATAGTCCCAGAGTCAGACTGGGCCATATAGTCCCAGAGTCAGACTGGACCATATAGTCCCAGAGTCAGACTGGACCATATAGTCCCAGAGTCAGACTGGACCATATAGTCCCAGAGTCAGACTGGACCATATAGTCCCAGAGTCAGACTGGACCATATCGTCCCAGAGTCAGACTGGCCATATAGTCCCAGAGTCAGACTGGGCCATATCGTCCCAGAGTCAGACTGGACCATATAGTCCCAGAGTCAGACTGGACCATATAGTCCCAGAGTCAGACTGGACCATATAGTCCCAGAGTCAGACTGGGCCATATAGTCCCATACTGTTTCTGATCTTTCGGTAAAGTTGCAATACATTTGATAACAATGTTGCAAAAGCTTGCAAGGGAAGCCATGTTGAAATATCATCTACAGTGCATTTGGAAAGTATTCAAACCTCTTGACTTACAGTTACAGCCTTATTAAAAATGGATTATATTGATTTTTTTCCTTATCAATCTACACACAATATCCCATGATGACAATGGGAAAAACAGGTTTTTAGAAATGTTTGCAAATTTATAGAAATAAAAAAGAGAAATACCTTTTTTATATAAGTATTCCGACCCTTTCCTATGATACTCAAAATTAAGCTCAGGTGCATCCTGTTTCAATTGATTATCCTTGAGAATTTCTACAACTTGATCGGAGTCCACCTGTGGTAAATTCAACTGGTTGGTCATGATTTGGAAAGGCACACACCTGTCCATATAAGGTCCCACAGTTGGCAGTTTTATGTCAGAGTGAAAACCAAGCCATGAGGTCAAAGGAATTGTCTGTAGACCTCTGAGACAGGATTGTGTCGAGGCACAGATCTGGGGAAGGGTACCAAAACATTTCTGCAGCATTGACGATCCCCAAGAACACAGGGGTCTCCATCATTCTCAAATGGAAGAAGTTTGGAACCACCAAGACTCTTCCTAGAGCTGGCCGCCCGGCCAAACTGAGCAATCAGAGGAGAAGGGCCTCGGTCAGGGAGGTGACTGATGAAACTCTTTGGCGTGAATGCCAAGCATCACTTCTGGAAGAAACATGGCACCATCCCTATGGTGACGCATGGTGGTGGCAGCATCATGCTGTGGGGATGTTTTTCAGTGGCAGGGACTGGGAGACTAGTCAGGATCGAGGGAAAGATGAATGGAGCAGAGTACAGAGAGATCCTTGTTGAAAACCTACTCCAGAGCACTCAGGACCTTAGACTGGAGCCAAGGTTGACATTCCAACAGGACAATGACCCTAAGCACACAGCCAAGACAACGCAGGAGTGGCTTCAGGACAAGTCTGTGAATGTCCTTGAGTGGCCCAGCCAGAGGCCGGACTTGAACCCGATCGAACATCTCTGTAGAGACTGGAAAATAGCTGTGCGGCGACGCTCCCCATCCAACCTGACAGAGCTCGATAAGATCTGCAGAGAATAATGGGAGAAACTCCCCAAATACAGATGTGCCAAGCTTGTAGCGTCATACCCAAGAAGACTCGAGAGTGCAATCACTGCCAAAGGTGCTTCAACAAAGTACTGAGTAAAGGGTTTGAATACTTAAAAATAAAAACCAGTTTTTTTTTTGTCATTATGGGGTATTGTGTAGATAAATGACCCCCTCATTCATCTACACAAATATATGCTTCAACAAAGTACTGAGTAATGTCATTATGGGGTATTGTGTAGATGAATGAGGGGGTGGGGGGGGGGAATATATGCTTCAACAAAGTACTGAGTAATGTCATTATGGGGTATTGTGTAGATGAATGAGGGGGTGGGGGGGGGGAATATATGTAATACATTTTAGAATAAGTCTGTAACGTATCAAACTATGGATAAATTCAAGGTGATCTGACTACTTTACGAATGCACTTTTATTTAGTATTCAATCTGCAGCATCGTGTTCACCAGAACAACATATCCTCAAGATTATTAAAGGTCTGTGTGCCTGGGTAGACATGTCATGATGTTGAAGCTGTTTAATTGTATTACTTTTATTTAACTAGGCAAGTCAGTTAAAGAACAAATTCTTATTTTCAATGACAGCTGCCTTGTTCAGGGGCAGAACGACAGATTTGTCAGCTCGGGGATTCTGTCATGCGACCTTTCGGTTACTAGTCCAACGCTCTAACGACTAGGCTCCCTTCCTCTAACCACTAGGCTCCCTGCCTCTAACCACTAGGCTCCCTGCCTCTAACCACTAGGTTACCTGCCTCTAACCACTAGGCTACGCTGCCTCTAACCACTAGGCTACCTGCCTCTAACCACTAGGCTACCTGCCTCTAACCACTAGGTTACCTGCCTCTAACCACTAGGCTAGCTGCCTCTAACCACTAGGCTACCTGCCTCTAACCACTAGGTTACCTGCCTCTAACCACTAGGCTACCTGCCTCTAACCACTAGGCTACCTGCCTCTAACCACTAGGCTACCTGCCTCTAACCACTAGGTTACCTACCTCTAACCACTAGGCTACCTGCCTCTAACCACTAGGCTACCTGCCTCTAACCACTAGGTTACCTGCCTCTAACCACTAGGCTACGCTGCCTCTAACCACTAGGCTACCTGCCTCTAACCACTAGGCTACCTGCCTCTAACCACTAGGCTACCTGCCTCTAACCACTAGGTTACCTGCCTCTAACCACTAGGCTACCTGCCTCTAACCACTAGGCTACCTGCCTCTAACCAACCACTAGGCTCCCTGCCTCTAACCACTAGGCTCCCTTCCTCTAACTACTAGGCTACCTGCCTACCAATAGATTGTAAGGATAGGTAGGAACTTCTGCTCTCAAAAGTTTAACTTAGCCTTAACTTAGAGAATGTGTATGATATTGTCTGTTAGCATGAGTTTCTGTTCATTTACGAATTAACTTCTCTCTTCAAGGAGCTGGCTGACATTACAGTGTGTGTGTGTGTGTGTGTGTGTGTGTGTGTGTGTGTGTGTGTGTGTGTGTGTGTGTGTGTGTGTGTGTGTGTGTGTGTGTGTGTGTGTGTGTGTGTGTGTGTGTGTGTGAGAGAACGTTTATGTAAACTACTTTAACATGGTGGATCTAGTATAATATAGTAGTATAAGCCGCCGGGGGATGTACTATTGACTTGGGTTGGAGAGATGCAACACAGCAAATGCACGCGCATATGCAAGGACACACGCACGCACGCACGCACACACACACCAACACACACATAAACACACACAGACACGCACACACACAGACACACACACACCCACACACTCACACATAAACACACACACACACACAGACACACACACACACACACAGACACACACACACACCCACACACTCACACATAAACACACACACACACAGACACACACACACACAGACACACACACACGCACACACTCACACATAAACACACACACACACACAGACACACACACACGCACACTCTCACACACACACACACACACACACACACACACACACACACACACACACACACACACACACACACACACACACACACACACACACACACACACACACACACACACACACACACACACACACATATTTAGGCACACAGACACACAAACACAGACTGTTCTCTACTCTAACTGTTTTCTAGGGGAGTTATTTGGCAGTAACAATGTGTCCTCGAAGAACTCTCCAGAAGTGGCAGACAGGGAGCAACTCTTGCCTTTCGCTGCGCCAGTAATCACCAAGACTTAGAAACACTGGACAGACTGGCTGAATTACAGATTCAATATTGATTGATTACCTATATCCATCTGTCTGTGAAAAAAACGGACACCTTTCAAAAATGAGTCTAAAGTTGACACATTCCCACATGATCCAGAAATAACTGCTTTCTACTGGCTGAATATGTTCTGGGGCGGACTATGTGTGTTGATTTGGGAGTTGGCCAACCGTAAAGACAGGGTTCCCCGACCTATCTCAATGAATCATGAAGTTCTGTTTTAAATTCTGTTCTATATTGCATCATGTTTTTATTTGCATATTTGTTGTGATTATTTCAAACACAATAGCTACATAGAACCATATCCCCATGTTCTAAAGGAATGTTCTATATAAAACCCTATCCCCATGGTCAGAAGGGCCCTGGTCTAAAGTATTGTACTATATAGGGAATAGGACTCTGGTCTAAAGTAGTGTACTATATAGGGAATAGGGCTCTGGTCTAAAGTAATGTACTATATAGGGAATAGGGCTCTGGTCTAAAGTAATGTACTATATAGGGAATAGGGTTCTGGTCTAAAGTAATGTACTATATAGGGAATAGGGCTCTGGTCTAAAGTAATGTACTATATAGGGAATAGGGCTCTGGTCTAAAGTAGTGTACTATATAGGGCTCTGGTCTAAAGTAGTGCACTATATAGGGAATAGGGCTCTGGGTTGGAGTTAAAACCTACAGGAGGGTCTCTCTCCAGGAACAGGGTTGGAGTTAAAACCTACAGGAGGGTCTCTCTCCAGGAACAGGGTTGGAGTTAAAACCTACAGAAGAGTAGCTCTCCAGGAACAGGGTTGGAGTTAAAACCTACAGGAGAGTAGCTCTCCAGGAACAGGGTTGGAGTTAAAACCTACAGAAGAGTAGCTCTCCAGGAACAGGGTTGGAGTTAAAACCTACAGGAGAGTAGCTCTCCAGGAACAGGGTTGGAGTTAAAACCTACAGGAGAGTAGCTCTCCAGGAACAGGGTTGGAGTTAAAACCTACAGGAGAGTAGCTCTCCAGGAACAGGGTTGGAGTTAAAACCTACAGGAGAGTAGCTCTCCAGGAACAGGGTTGGAGACCCCTCGTCCATAGCATCTATTGAGCTGCATGGAGGTTTACAACTCACAGGTAAGGGAATCAGTGACAGACGGGTGTTAGTGATTTGGACTCCGTAAATGATCATATCAGAACTGGTGGTTCCATACCATTGTCAACACACAGTAGTGACCAGGAAGGCAGTGGTAAGAGCTTCAGTATAATTGACCAATGGGTGTGATGCTTGCTGCCAGATCCACTGCACATGTTCTGCAACAATCCAGCACAATACTGTGACTTCATACAAAGCCTGAGAAAAAACATTTTATGTATTTTACATGAATGATATGAATGTTCATTTGATTCTTTGAGAATATAACTTTATAAATGCGCTTCATGAGCTTAGTTCCACTGTCTTGCTTAATGTTAATCTCATATTGTTTTGATTCCTAATACCTCTCATATCAAATAATTTGTGGGTAACAATGAAATATCTTATTGTGATTGTTTTCAATTTAAAATGGGCGACAACAAAAATTAAAATCTTCTTAGCGAAGAGTGATTTTCTCAAGCAATAAGTTTGCTAGGACGGTCTGGGAGGGGTCTGAGGGGGGAGGGGACAACTGAAAAGTAGCTGTTATTGGCAGAGAGCTTTGGAACTCTCTTTCTTATTGGTCCATTAACCAATTTACCACTTGGTGATGTCACCGGGCAGGCCAAAACGCCATCCAACCACAACGGGGCTGGAATTTCAGGGAGGCTTTTCAAACAGCTCTTTAAACTAAAAGGGCATTATCATTTTCACAGTATTTATTTAACTGCACTGGGACTTTAAGTATTGATTGAATCCAGAGTATTGGTGGTAAAGGTCACAGCTTTCTGTACATAGGAAAACTCTTCCACTGTCTGATCCTGTTCATCTGATCTTGTTCATCTGGTTCTCTAATTTGGACTGAAATTACCTCTAGGCTCAAGTTCAAGTGACTGTCCTCAGTGGCCAATCAGCTGCTGCGGGCACACGCGCATGCACGCATAAACACATACATGGCTTGTTTAGAAATCTCAGCTGATGGGTGTCAAAGTCCATCAGTCCCGTCAATGTACTTAGAGTTGTTGAGACACAAATCACTGTACACAACAGCTTCTGAAGTTAATGATGTCACTGTGTTTACATTAGAGGAATGGCGTGTCCGTATGGACTTGTGACCCTTGGGCTATATTCTCCCCGTGTGTCCTGGAATGACATTGACCTCATCCTGACAGTAGAGGATGCCTGGTTATTCTTTAAAAGTGCCTTCCTCACCATCTTAATAAATAAGCATGCTCCATTCAAGAACTTTAGAACCAGGAACAGATACAGCCCTTGGTTCACTCCAGACCTGTCTGCCCTTGACCAGCACAAAAACATCCTGTGGTGTTCTGCATTAGCATCGAATAGCCCCCACGATATGCAACTTTTTAGGGAAGTTATGAACCAATATACACAGGCAGTTAGGAAAGCTAAGGCTAGCTTTTTCAAACAGAAATTTGCATCCTGTAGCACAAACTCCAAAATGTTCTGGGACACTGTAAAGTCCATAGAGAATAAAGAGCATCTCCTCCCAGCTGCCCACTGCACCGAGGCTAGGAAGCACAATCACTACCGATAAATCCACTATAATTAAGAATTTCAAGAAGCATTTTTCTACGGCTGGCCATGCTTTCAACCTGGCTACCCCTACTCCTGTCATAAAGCCCTGCGCTCCCCACAGCAACTCGCCCAAAACCTCCCCCTACTCCTTCACCCAAATCCAGATAGCTGATGTTCTGAAAGAGCTGCAAAATCTGGACCCCTACATATCAGCCGGGCTAGGCAATCTGGACCCCTACATATCAGCCGGGCTAGGCAATCTGGACCCCTACATATCAGCCGGGCTAGGCAATCTGGACCCCTACATATCAGCCGGGCTAGGCAATCTGGACCCCTACATATCAGCCGGGCTAGGCAATCTGGACCCCTACATATCAGCCGGGCTAGGCAATCTGGACCCCTACATATCAGCCGGGCTAGGCAATCTGGACCCCTGCATATCAGCCGGGCTAGGCAATCTGGACGCTAGCTAGGAATTCTGTATACCTCTGGCCCTTCGTTAGACACTGTGTTAACTAACCTCCAGATGAGCTTCAATGCCATACAACTCTCCTTCCGTGGCCTCCAACTGCTCTTAAATGCAAGTAAAACTAAATGCAGGCTCTTCAACCGATCGCTGCCCGCACCTGTCCGCCCGTCCAGCATCACTACTCTGGACGGTTCTGACTTAGAATATGTGAACAACTACAAATACCTAGGTGTCTGGTTAGACTGTAAATTCTCCTTCCAGACTCACATTAAACATTTCCAATCCAAAATTAAATCTAGAATCGGCTTCCTATTTTGCAACAAAGCATCCTTCTCTCATGCTGCCAAACATACCCTCGTAAAACTGACTATCCTACCGATCCTTGACTTCAGCGATGTAATTTACAAAATAGCCTCCAACACTCTTCTCAACAAATTGGATGCAGTCAATCACAGTGCCATTCCTTTTTAATCACCAAAGCCCCATATACTACCCACCACTGCAACCTGCTTGCTCTCGTTGGCTGGCCCTCACTTCATACTCCTCGCCAAACCCACTGGCTCCAGGTCATCTACAAGTCTCTGCTTGGTAAAGCCCTGCCTTATCTCAGCTCACTGGTCACGATAGCAGCACCCACACGTAGCACGCGCTCCAGTAGGTGTATCTCACTGGTCACCCCAAGTCAATTCTTCCTTTGGCCGCCTCTCTTTCCAGTTCTCTGCTGCCAATTACTGGAACGAACTGCAAAAATCTCTGAAGCTGGAGACCCACATCTCCCTCACTAGCTTTAAGCACCAGCTGTCAGAGCAGCTCACAGATCACTGTACCTGTACATAGCTCATCTGGAAATAGCCCATCCAACTACCCCATACTGTATTTATTTATTTATCTTGCTCCTTTGCACCCCAGTGTCTCTACTATACATGCTGTATATAGATTTTTCTACTATATAATTGGATTATGGATTATTCCATGTGTAACTCTGTGTTGTCTGTTCACACTGCTT
>NC_060181.1:6554037-6581537 GCF_021184085.1 Oncorhynchus gorbuscha
AATAAAGGTGTTCTTAACTAGCCTACCTGGTTAAATAAAGGTGTTCTCAACTAGCCTACCTGGTTAAATAAAGGTGTTCTCAACTAGCCTACCTGGTTAAATAAAGGTGTTCTCAACTAGCCTACCTGGTTAAATAAAGGTGTTCTCAACTAGCCTACCTGGTTAAATAAAGGTGTTCTCAACTAGCCTACCTGGTTAAATAAAGGTGTTCTCAACTAGCCTACCTGGTTAAATAAAGGTGTTCTCAACTAGCCTACCTGGTTAAATAAAGGTGTTCTCAACTATCCTACCTGGTTAAATAAAGGTGTTCTCAACTAGCCTACCTGGTTAAATAAATGTGTTCTCAACTAGCCTACCTGGTTAAATAAAGGTGTTCTCAACTAGCCTACCTGGTTAAATAAAGGTGTTCTCAACTAGCCTACCTGGTTAAATAAAGGTGTTCTTAACTAGCCTACCTGGTTAAATAAAGGTGTTCTTAACTAGCCTACCTGGTTAAATAAAGGTGTTCTCAACTAGCCTACCTGGTTAAATAAAGGTGTTCTCAACTAGCCTACCTGGTTAAATAAAGGTGTTCTCAACTAGCCTACCTGGTTAAATAAAGGTGTTCTCAACTAGCCTACCTGGTTAAATAAAGGTGTTCTTAACTAGCCTACCTGGTTAAATAAAGGTGTCCTTAACTAGCCTACCTGGTTAAATAAAGGTGTTCTCAACTAGCCTACCTGGTTAAATAAAGGTGTTCTCAACTAGCCTACCTGGTTAAATAAAGGTGTTCTCAACTAGCCTACCTGGTTAAATAAAGGTGTTCTCAACTAGCCTACCTGATTAAATAAAGGTGTTCTCAACTAGCCTACCTGGTTAAATAAAGGTGTTCTCAACTAGCCTACCTGGTTAAATAAAGGTGTTCTCAACTAGCCTACCTGGTTAAATAAAGGTGTTCTCAACTAGCCTACCTGGTTAAATAAAGGTGTTCTCAACTAGCCTACCTGGTTAAATAAAGGTGTTCTCAACTAGCCTACCTGGTTAAATAAAGGTGTTCTCAACTATCCTACCTGGTTAAATAAAGGTGTTCTCAACTAGCCTACCTGGTTAAATAAAGGTGTTCTCAACTAGCCTACCTGGTTAAATAAAGGTGTTCTCAACTAGCCTACCTGGTTAAATAAAGGTGTTCTCAACTAGCCTACCTGGTTAAATAAAGGTGTTCTCAACTAGCCTACCTGGTTAAATAAAGGTGTTCTTAACTAGCCTACCTGGTTAAATAAAGGTGTTCTTAACTAGCCTACCTGGTTAAATAAAGGTGTTCTCAACTAGCCTACCTGGTTAAATAAAGGTGTTCTCAACTAGCCTACCTGGTTAAATAAAGGTGTTCTCAACTAGCCTACCTGGTTAAATAAAGGTGTTCTCAACTAGCCTACCTGGTTAAATAAAGGTGTTCTTAACTAGCCTACCTGGTTAAATAAAGGTGTTCTCAACTAGCCTACCTGGTTAAATAAAGGTGTTCTTAACTAGCCTACCTGGTTAAATAAAGGTGTTCTTAACTAGCCTACCTGGTTAAATAAAGGTGTTCTCAACTAGCCTACCTGGTTAAATAAAGGTGTTCTCAACTAGCCTACCTGGTTAAATAAAGGTGTTCTTAACTAGCCTACCTGGTTAAATAAAGGTGTTCTTAACTAGCCTACCTGGTTAAATAAAGGTGTTCTCAACTAGCCTACCTGGTTAAATAAAGGTGTTCTCAACTAGCCTACCTGGTTAAATAAAGGTGTTCTCAACTAGCCTACCTGGTTAAATAAAGGTGTTCTCAACTAGCCTACCTGGTTAAATAAAGGTGTTCTTAACTAGCCTACCTGGTTAAATAAAGGTGTTCTCAACTAGCCTACCTGGTTAAATAAAGGTGTTCTTAACTAGCCTACCTGGTTAAATAAAGGTGTTCTTAACTAGCCTACCTGGTTAAATAAAGGTGTTCTCAACTAGCCTACCTGGTTAAATAAAGGTGTTCTCAACTAGCCTACCTGGTTAAATAAAGGTGTTCTCAACTAGCCTACCTGGTTAAATAAAGGTGTTCTTAACTAGCCTACCTGGTTAAATAAAGGTGTTCTCAACTAGCCTACCTGGTTAAATAAAGGTGTTCTCAACTAGCCTACCTGGTTAAATAAAGGTGTTCTCAACTAGCCTACCTGGTTAAATAAAGGTGTTCTCAACTAGCCTACCTGGTTAAATAAAGGTGTTCTTAACTAGCCTACCTGGTTAAATAAAGGTGTTCTCAACTAGCCTACCTGGTTAAATAAAGGTGTTCTTAACTAGCCTACCTGGTTAAATAAAGGTGTTCTTAACTAGCCTACCTGGTTAAATAAAGGTGTTCTCAACTAGCCTACCTGGTTAAATAAAGGTGTTCTCAACTAGCCTACCTGGTTAAATAAAGGTGTTCTCAACTAGCCTACCTGGTTAAATAAAGGTGTTCTCAACTAGCCTACCTGGTTAAATAAAGGTGTTCTCAACTAGCCTACCTGGTTAAATAAAGGTGTTCTCAACTAGCCTACCTGGTTAAATAAAGGTGTTCTCAACTAGCCTACCTGGTTAAATAAAGGTGTTCTTAACTAGCCTACCTGGTTAAATAAAGGTGTTCTTAACTAGCCTACCTGGTTAAATAAAGGTGTTCTCAACTAGCCTACCTGGTTAAATAAAGGTGTTCTCAACTAGCCTACCTGGTTAAATAAAGGTGTTCTCAACTAGCCTACCTGGTTAAATAAAGGTGTTCTCAACTAGCCTACCTGGTTAAATAAAGGTGTTCTTAACTAGCCTACCTGGTTAAATAAAGGTGTTCTCAACTAGCCTACCTGGTTAAATAAAGGTGTTCTTAACTAGCCTACCTGGTTAAATAAAGGTGTTCTTAACTAGCCTACCTGGTTAAATAAAGGTGTTCTCAACTAGCCTACCTGGTTAAATAAAGGTGTTCTCAACTAGCCTACCTGGTTAAATAAAGGTGTTCTTAACTAGCCTACCTGGTTAAATAAAGGTGTTCTTAACTAGCCTACCTGGTTAAATAAAGGTGTTCTCAACTAGCCTACCTGGTTAAATAAAGGTGTTCTCAACTAGCCTACCTGGTTAAATAAAGGTGTTCTCAACTAGCCTACCTGGTTAAATAAAGGTGTTCTCAACTAGCCTACCTGGTTAAATAAAGGTGTTCTTAACTAGCCTACCTGGTTAAATAAAGGTGTTCTCAACTAGCCTACCTGGTTAAATAAAGGTGTTCTTAACTAGCCTACCTGGTTAAATAAAGGTGTTCTTAACTAGCCTACCTGGTTAAATAAAGGTGTTCTCAACTAGCCTACCTGGTTAAATAAAGGTGTTCTCAACTAGCCTACCTGGTTAAATAAAGGTGTTCTCAACTAGCCTACCTGGTTAAATAAAGGTGTTCTTAACTAGCCTACCTGGTTAAATAAAGGTGTTCTCAACTAGCCTACCTGGTTAAATAAAGGTGTTCTCAACTAGCCTACCTGGTTAAATAAAGGTGTTCTCAACTAGCCTACCTGGTTAAATAAAGGTGTTCTCAACTAGCCTACCTGGTTAAATAAAGGTGTTCTTAACTAGCCTACCTGGTTAAATAAAGGTGTTCTCAACTAGCCTACCTGGTTAAATAAAGGTGTTCTTAACTAGCCTACCTGGTTAAATAAAGGTGTTCTTAACTAGCCTACCTGGTTAAATAAAGGTGTTCTCAACTAGCCTACCTGGTTAAATAAAGGTGTTCTCAACTAGCCTACCTGGTTAAATAAAGGTGTTCTCAACTAGCCTACCTGGTTAAATAAAGGTGTTCTCAACTAGCCTACCTGGTTAAATAAAGGTGTTCTCAACTAGCCTACCTGGTTAAATAAAGGTGTTCTCAACTAGCCTACCTGGTTAAATAAAGGTGTTCTCAACTAGCCTACCTGGTTAAATAAAGGTGTTCTCAACTAGCCTACCTGGTTAAATAAAGGTGTTCTCAACTAGCCTACCTGGTTAAATAAAGGTGTTCTCAACTAGCCTACCTGGTTAAATAAAGGTGTTCTCAACTAGCCTACCTGGTTAAATAAAGGTGTTCTCAACTAGCCTACCTGGTTAAATAAAGGTGTTCTTAACTAGCCTACCTGGTTAAATAAAGGTGTTCTTAACTAGCCTACCTGGTTAAATAAAGGTGTTCTCAACTAGCCTACCTGGTTAAATAAAGGTGTTCTCAACTAGCCTACCTGGTTAAATAAAGGTGTTCTCAACTAGCCTACCTGGTTAAATAAAGGTGTTCTCAACTAGCCTACCTGGTTAAATAAAGGTGTTCTCAACTAGCCTACCTGGTTAAATAAAGGTGTTCTCAACTAGCCTACCTGGTTAAATAAAGGTGTTCTCAACTAGCCTACCTGGTTAAATAAAGGTGTTCTCAACTAGCCTACCTGGTTAAATAAAGGTGTTCTCAACTAGCCTACCTGGTTAAATAAAGGTGTTCTCAACTAGCCTACCTGGTTAAATAAAGGTGTTCTCAACTAGCCTACCTGGTTAAATAAAGGTGTTCTTAACTAGCCTACCTGGTTAAATAAAGGTGTTCTTAACTAGCCTACCTGGTTAAATAAAGGTGTTCTCAACTAGCCTACCTGGTTAAATAAAGGTGTTCTCAACTAGCCTACCTGGTTAAATAAAGGTGTTCTCAACTAGCCTACCTGGTTAAATAAAGGTGTTCTCAACTAGCCTACCTGGTTAAATAAAGGTGTTCTCAACTAGCCTACCTGGTTAAATAAAGGTGTTCTCAACTAGCCTACCTGGTTAAATAAAGGTGTTCTTAACTAGCCTACCTGGTTAAATAAAGGTGTTCTCAACTAGCCTACCTGGTTAAATAAAGGTGTTCTCAACTAGCCTACCTGGTTAAATAAAGGTGTTCTTAACTAGCCTACCTGGTTAAATAAAGGTGTTCTTAACTAGTCCTACCTGGTTAAATAAAGGTGTTCTCAACTAGCCTACCTGGTTAAATAAAGGTGTTCTCAACTAGCCTACCTGGTTAAATAAAGGTGTTCTCAACTAGCCTACCTGGTTAAATAAAGGTGTTCTCAACTAGCCTACCTGGTTAAATAAAGGTGTTCTTAACTAGCCTACCTGGTTAAATAAAGGTGTTCTCAACTAGCCTACCTGGTTAAATAAAGGTGTTCTCAACTAGCCTACCTGGTTAAATAAAGGTGTTCTTAACTAGCCTACCTGGTTAAATAAAGGTGTTCTTAACTAGTCCTACCTGGTTAAATAAAGGTGTTCTCAACTAGCCTACCTGGTTAAATAAAGGTGTTCTCAACTAGCCTACCTGGTTAAATAAAGGTGTTCTCAACTAGCCTACCTGGTTAAATAAAGGTGTTCTCAACTAGCCTACCTGGTTAAATAAAGGTGTTCTCAACTAGCCTACCTGGTTAAATAAAGGTGTTCTTAACTAGCCTACCTGGTTAAATAAAGGTGTTCTTAACTAGCCTACCTGGTTAAATAAAGGTGTTCTCAACTAGCCTACCTGGTTAAATAAAGGTGTTCTCAACTAGCCTACCTGGTTAAATAAAGGTGTTCTCAACTAGCCTACCTGGTTAAATAAAGGTGTTCTCAACTAGCCTACCTGGTTAAATAAAGGTGTTCTCAACTAGCCTACCTGGTTAAATAAAGGTGTTCTCAACTAGCCTACCTGGTTAAATAAAGGTGTTCTCAACTAGCCTACCTGGTTAAATAAAGGTGTTCTCAACTAGCCTACCTGGTTAAATAAAGGTGTTCTCAACTAGCCTACCTGGTTAAATAAAGGTGTTCTCAACTAGCCTACCTGGTTAAATAAAGGTGTTCTCAACTAGCCTACCTGGTTAAATAAAGGTGTTCTTAACTAGCCTACCTGGTTAAATAAAGGTGTTCTTAACTAGCCTACCTGGTTAAATAAAGGTGTTCTCAACTAGCCTACCTGGTTAAATAAAGGTGTTCTCAACTAGCCTACCTGGTTAAATAAAGGTGTTCTCAACTAGCCTACCTGGTTAAATAAAGGTGTTCTCAACTAGCCTACCTGGTTAAATAAAGGTGTTCTCAACTAGCCTACCTGGTTAAATAAAGGTGTTCTCAACTAGCCTACCTGGTTAAATAAAGGTGTTCTTAACTAGCCTACCTGGTTAAATAAAGGTGTTCTCAACTAGCCTACCTGGTTAAATAAAGGTGTTCTCAACTAGCCTACCTGGTTAAATAAATGTGTTCTTAACTAGCCTACCTGGTTAAATAAAGGTGTTCTCAACTAGCCTACCTGGTTAAATAAAGGTGTTCTTAACTAGCCTACCTGGTTAAATAAAGGTGTTCTTAACTAGTCCTACCTGGTTAAATAAAGGTGTTCTCAACTAGCCTACCTGGTTAAATAAAGGTGTTCTCAACTAGCCTACCTGGTTAAATAAAGGTGTTCTCAACTAGCCTACCTGGTTAAATAAAGGTGAATAAAAAATGAAGTGTGTTTTTTACCAGTCAAAAGTTTGTATACACCTACTTATTCAAGGCTTTTTCTTTGAAGAATAATAGAGAATACATCAAAACCATGAAATAACACATATGGAATCGTGTAGTAACCACACACACACACACACACACACACACACACACACACACACACACACACACACACACACACACACACACACACACACACACACACACAAAAAAATTTTAAACAAGTCCAAATATATTTGAGATTCTTCAAAGTAGCCGCACTTTGCCTCGGATGACAGACAACTGTATACCACCCCTACCTTGTCACAACACAACTGATTGGCTGAAATGCATTAAGAAGGAAAGAAATTCCACAAATTAACTTAAGGCACACCTGTTGATTGAAATATATTCCAGGTGACTACCCCATGATGCTGGTTGAGAGAATGCCCAGATTGAGCAAAGCTGTCATCAAGGCAAAGGGTAGCTACTTTGAAGAATCTAAAATATATTTTGACTTGTTGAACACTTTTTGTGTGTGTGTGTGTGTGTGTGTGTGTGTGTGTGTGTGTGTGTGTGTGTGTGTGTGTGTGTGTGTGTGTGTGTGTGTGTGTGTGTGTGTGTGTGTGTGTGTGTGTGTGTGTGTGTGTGTGTGTGTGGTTACTACACGATTCATTTACATTACATTTACATTTAAGTCATTTAGCAGACGCTCTTATCCAGAGCGACTTACAAATTGGTGCATTCACCTTATGACATCCAGTGGAACAACCACTTTACAATAGTGCATCTAAATATTTTAAGGGGGGGGGGGGTGAGAAGGATTACTTTATCCTATCCTAGGTATTCCTTAAAGAGGTGGGGTTTCAGGTGTCTCCGGAAGGTGGTGATTGACTCCGCTGTCCTGGCGTCGTGAGGGAGTTTGTTCCACCATTGGGGAGCCAGAGCAGCGAACAGTTTTGACTGGGCTGAGCGGGAACTGTACTTCCTCAGTGGTAGGGAGGCGAGCAGGCCAGAGGTGGATGAACGCAGTGCCCTTGTTTGGGTGTAGGGCCTGATCAGAGCCTGGAGGTACTGAGGTGCCGTTCCCCTCACAGCTCCGTAGGCAAGCACCATGATCTTGTAGCGGATGCGAGCTTCAACTGGAAGCCAGTGGAGAGAGCGGAGGAGCGGGGTGACGTGAGAGAACTTGGGTATGATTCCATATGATTCCATATGTGTTATTTCATAGTTTGTCTTCACTATTATTCTACAATGTAGAAAATAGTGAAAAATAAAGAAAATCCTTGAATGAGAAGGTCCAAATGATTTACTGGTACTCTACATTAAGTTTCACTCAGTTCCATGGACGGTTTGGGGTTGTGGATCGTTGGTGGACACATCACTCCCCCTCTGGCCATCAGTGGTGGAAAAAGTACCCAATTGTCATACTGTGGTACTTTAGCTGTGATGTGTGATAATAGAGGAATCTGTGGTACACTTTGCTGACACCTATTGGTGAAGTTATGCTATTGCAGGAAGGGTGTGGCTGATGTCAGTGTAAACTCAGTGTTTAGTAAAAGTACACTAGATGGCGATACAAAACCACTGCAATAATGTGACTCTTTTCTTGCCACTTAAAGGGGAACTACACCCGCTGATTTGGCCTGGATTTTTTATTGTCTTGCTTGTCAAAAAATACTGGCGGTCATGACAGAAGCCAAACGTGTGTTGTCTTGAGGGTGTGGTTTGATGTGGATGTTTCTTGGGCGTGTCCTTCCCACCTCCAAGACACACCCCTCTGTCAGAACCTTGTCCACAGCTGTTACCCCTCCACTCACAACACACCTCCCCCTGCAGGGTGACTTCAATAACTACAGACAGATGTGTGGTGAGATGCCGGAGGAAGCCTTGAATAGGTCAGTAGCCCACTTATGAATATGAGAAGAATGCAATTGCTGAATTGATATAGATATTTTTTAAACTAAGTGTTTGGATGACTTTCAAATGTAGTAACAGGTCCATGTAAAATAAACAACCTTTTACAGAATACCACAGAAGAAGTGTTCTGCTAATATAACAATGTGTACCTTTTCATCTTTCATTGTCATTCCCAGCTGATACAGATACTGTGCCTATTGGCATTTTGTCTGGTGGTAATGGGGCTACCATGGTAACATGTCAGAGTGGTCATACCTTCCTGTATGGTGGTAATGGGGTTACCATGGTAACATGTCAGAGTGGTCGTACCGACCTGTATGGTGGTAATGGGGTTACCATGGTAACTTGTCAGAGTGGTCATACCTTCCTGTATGGTGGTAATGGGGTTACCATGGTAACATGTCAGAGTGGTCGTACCTACCTGTATGGTGGTAATGGGGTTACCATGGTAACATGTCAGAGTGGTCGTACCTTCCTTTCTAGTGTTAATGGGGTTACCATGGTAACATGTCAGAGTGGTCATACCTTCCTGTATGGTGGTAATGGGGTTACCATGGTAACATGTCAGCGGTCATACCTTCCTGTTTGGTGTCCCAAACAAGGAACAGGAGTTCCCTGATGCTGGTGCAGTAGACACAGGTACAACTCCAATGTTAATGCTAAGTCGCTCTGGATAAGAGCGTCTGCTAAATGACTTAAATGTAAATGTAAATGAGTAGCAGGTCTCTCTCTCTATTCAGAGACGTCAGTATCAAGCCTGTTTGTCTGTCTGGACTCCATCACATCATCTTGCAAGTCTCCATGTCCTGGCTCTGGAAAATATACACACAAACACACACAGACACGCACACAGACACGCACAAAGAGCACTGATGACATGTATCAATGGTGGTTTTTATTAGCCTGGTGGAACCAACCTGTTCACCTTTTCTATTTCACTTCAGACATCATAACAGTTAAATATAATGGTGAACGCAGAGACCAGGCTGGTTCCCACCAGGTCAGGTTATGAGGGTGAATTGGGACAAAATTAAAAACTATTTTGACCTTTTGACTTCATTAAATAGTACCCGCAAAACACCAGTCTCAAAGTCAACAGTGAAGAGGCGACTGTGGGACGCTGGCCTTCTAGGCAGAGTTCCTCTGTCCAGTGTCTGTCTTCTTTTGCCCATCTTAATTTTTGTTGGCCAGTCTGAGATATGGCTTTTTCTTTGCAACTCTGCCTAGAAGGCCAGCATCCCGGAGTCGCCTCTTCACTGTTGACGTTGAGACTGGTGTTTTGTGAGTACTATTTAATGAAGCTGCCAGTTGGGGACTTGTGAGGCATCTGTTTCTCAAACTAGACACTCTAATGTACCTGTCCTCTTGCTCAGTTGTGCACTGGGGCCTCCGACTCATCTTTCTATTCTGGTTAGAGCCAGTTTGCGCTATTCTGTGAAGGGAGTAGTACACAGCTTTGTACGAGATCTTTTGTTTCTGGACATTTTGAGCCTGTAATCAAACCCACAAATGCTGATGCTCCAGATACTCAACTAGTCTAAAGAAGGCCAGTATTATTGCTTCTTTAAAATCAGAACAACAGTTTTCAGCTGTGCGAACATAATTGCAAAAGGGTTTTCTAATGATCAATTAGCCTTTTAAAATGATCAACTTGTATTAGCTAACACAACGTGCCATTGGAACACAGGAGTGATGGTTGCTGATAATGGGCCTCTGTACTTGGATTAGCTAACACAACGTGCCATTGGAACACCAGGAGTGATGGTTGCTGATAACAGGCCTCTGTACACCTATGTAGATGTAGCTACATGTAGCTACAATAGTAATTTACAACATTAACAATGTTTACACTGTATTTCTGATCAATTTGATGTTATTTTAATGGAGTGTGCTTCTCTTTTAAAAAAACAAGGACATTTCTAAATGACCCTAAACTTTTGAACGGAAGTGTAAGAAACCTCCTTAATTTTAATTGACTAAATCCTGTGTAATACCTAGTAATTGGGGATGGCAGCGTAGCCTAGTGGTTAGAGCGTTGGACTAGTAACCGGAAGGTTGCGAGTTCAAACCCCCGAGCTGACAAGGTACAAATCTGTCTTTCTGCCCCTGAACAGGCAGCTAACCCACTGTTCCCAGGTGGTCATTGAACATAATAATTTTTTCTTAACTGACTTGCCTGGTTAAATAAAGGTAAAAAAATAAAATACATCATCATTTTGCAGATTGTACATGTACTCTGTGGTATAATTGTGTGTTTATCCACCATATGGTACATATTAAATGTTTTTTGACAACTCAATCAAGTTAACCCAGGCGGCACACATTTTGAGAGCAAGTACTAGCAACAACACTGAGTGACCATTTTGGTGTGTGCATTCACGGGTAGGTAATTAGAGCCTATGTAATCTCGGGACGCCCAGCATCTGTCCACTACAACTTTGCGATAGTTAATATCGAGAATCGGAAGCAGCTGGGAAGAAACCAAACACGAAAGTGATGAAGTTAGTGGAAATTGCCCGTTTGTAACAAGCGTGGTAACAATCATTTGTTGTTACACCTCTGTAATTACAGACTGCAATTACCACCAGTAGCATGTTATGACACTGTATTTGACCTTTATTTAACCAGGCAAGTCAGTTAAGAACACATTCTTATTTTCAATGACGGCCTGGGAACAGTGGGTTAACTGGGGGGGTTTGAACTCGCAACCTTCCGGTTACTAGTCCAACGCTCTAACCACTAGGCTACCCTGCCGCCCCAACTGTACCTATGAGTTAATACAATTAACTACAATGCTTGTTACACTAATTACACTGCAATAAGGACCCCTTAAAATGAAGTGTTACCAAAGTAGCACTTTTTTTCCCTTACACATTTTGCTAGCATATGCTATCCGGGCCCCCTGTTGTTGATGAAGCTCTCTGTGCTCAATGTGGCCATGCTTTGTAATGGCCTCTAGGTTCGAGTTGGTTGCTGCTAGTTAGTACACTGTTAGCTAGTAGCACCGTAGCCGCATCCAATACAGACACCTTCAGCAAATACAATGCTGTGCACATGGTTAAACATCGTGACCCTCACCCTCTGACCCTAACCATCTCCCTCTCAATGTTCTGGTCAGCTTGGATAGTGAGGGAGGTAGGGGTGATGGACGATCGCCTACCTGTCGACATTAATGATTTACTAATCTGGGGGAAGGGATGGGAGGGGGGATTGGGGGAAAGGACAGATTGGGAGAGGAGGAGGGAGAGGGATGGAGAAGGGGGGTAGGGAAGGAGATCAATCATGTTGATTGACAACCCAAATTCCAGGATGAGGGGAGGGGCAGAGCTGGGCTCTCCCTGAGGGTGCATAGTATTCTTCATCATCAACACACACACACACACACACACACGTGCAATCGCTGACTATGCACATAGCTCAACCTCTCCCTCCTATTACGCAGTGCTAGATGCAAGAACAACTCTTACTAACTCAGAAATCGTATTCAATCGCTTCAACAGAATCTGGATGAACCGAAGGCATCTAGCAAAAAATGATAACAATACTGAAAGAAGGTGCTATGCCAAAGAAGATTATTGATATCAGGGATATATTGGAATTCTACCTGATGGTTCAAGATCCTATAAGGATGTCATAAGGTGAATGCACCAATTTGTAAGTCGCTCTGGATAAGAGCGTCTGCTAAATGACTTAAATGTAAAAATGTAAATAAGTAAAAAAATGGGGAAACTGATTTACAGGAAGAATATGAGGAGAACCATTGGTCACAGATATGTGAAAACCTGTTCCTACAACCTATGACTTAAACTACTGCAATTTATTAAGATAATTCATTCCTGCCAGAATGTAATGTAATGTAATGTACCCAGACATATCTCTGTAGGAGATACACAACCACAAAGGAACCATATTATCCTGTGGTCCTGTGATACTATGGTCCTGTGATACTATGGTCCTGTGATACTATGGTCCTGTGATACTGTGGTCCTGTGATACTATGGTCCTGTGATACTGTGGTCCTGTGATACTATGGTCCTATGGTCCTGTGGTCCTGTGATACTATGGTCCTGTGATACTATGGTCCTGTGATACTATGGTCCTGTGATACTGTGGTCCTGTGATACTATGGTCCTGTGATACTATGGTCCTGTGATACTGTGGTCCTGTGATACTATGGTCCTGTGATACTGTGGTCCTGTGATACTATGGTCCTGTGATACTATGGTCCTGTGATACTGTGGTCCTGTGATACTGTGGTCCTGTAATACTATGGTCCTGTGATACTATTGTCCTGTGATACTATGGTCCTGTGATACTATGGTCCTGTGATACTGTGGTCCTGTAATACTATGGTCCTGTGATACTATGGTCCTGTGATACTGTGGTCCTGTGATACTGTGATACTATTGTCCTGTGATACTGTGGTCCTGTGATACTATGGTCCTGTGATACTATGATCCTGTGATACTGTGGTCCTATGATACTGTGATACTATTGTCCTGTGATACTGTGGTCCTGTGATACTATGGTCCTGTGATACTATGATCCTGTGATACTGTGGTCCTATGATACTGTGATACTATTGTCCTGTGATACTGTGGTCCTGTGATACTATGGTCCTGTGATACTGTGATACTATGGTCCTGTGATACTGTGATACTATGGTCCTGTGATACTGTGGTCCTGTGATACTATGGTCCTGTGATACTGTGGTCCTGTGATATTGTGGTCCTGTGATACTATGGTCCTGTGATACTGTGGTCTTGTGGTCCTGTGATACTGTGGTCCTGTGATACTGTGGTCCTGTGATCCTGTGGTCCTGTGATCCTGTGGTCCTGTGATACTGTCGTCCTGTAATACTATGGTCCTGTGATACTGTGGTCTTGTGGTCCTGTGATACTGTGGTCCTGTGATACTGTGGTCCTGTGATACTATGGTCCTATGGTCCTGTGGTCCTGTGATAGTATTGTCCTGTGGTCCTGTGATACTGTCGTCCTGTAATACTATGGTCCTGTGATACCGTGGTCCTGTGGTCCTGTGATACTGTGGTCCTGTGATACTGTGGTACTGTGATCCTATGGTCCTGTGGTCCTATGGTCCTGTGGTCCTGTGATACTATGGTCCTGTGGTCCTGTGATACTATGGTCTTGTGGTCATGTGATGCTGTGGTAGTATGGTCCTGTGGTCCTGTGATACTATGGTCCTGTGATACTATGGTCCTGTGGTCCTGTGATACTATGGTCCTGTGATACTGTGATACTATGGTCCTGTGATACTGTGGTCCTGTGATACTATGGTCCTTTGATACTGTGGTCCTGTGATACTGTGGTCCTATGATACTGTCGTCCTGTAATACTATGGTCCTGTGATACTGTGGTCTTGTGGTCCTGTGATACTGTGGTCCTGTGATACTGTGGTCCTGTGATACTATGGTCCTATGGTCCTGTGGTCCTGTGATAGTATTGTCCTGTGGTCCTGTGATACTGTCGTCCTGTAATACTATGGTCCTGTGATACCGTGGTCCTGTGGTCCTGTGATACTGTGGTCCTGTGATACTGTGGTCCTGTGATCCTATGGTCCTGTGGTCCTATGGTCCTGTGGTCCTGTGATACTATGGTCCTGTGGTCCTGTGATACTATGGTCTTGTGGTCATGTGATGCTGTGGTAGTATGGTCCTGTGGTCCTGTGATACTATGGTCCTGTGATACTATGGTCCTGTGGTCCTGTGATACTATGGTCCTATGGTCCTGTGGTCCTGTGATACTATGGTCATATGGTCCTGAGTTCCTGTGATACTATGGTCCTGTGATACTATGGTCCTGTGGTCCTGTGATACTATGGTCCTGTGATACTGTGGTCCTGTGATACTGTGGTCCTGTGATACTGTGGTCCTGTGGTCCTGTGATACTGTGGTCCTGTGATACTATGGTCCTGTGGTCCTGTGATACTGTGGTCCTGTGATACTGTGGTCCTGTGATACTGTGGTCCTGTGGTACTATGGTCCTGTGATACTATGGTCCTGTGATACTGTGGTCCTGTGATACTGTGGTCCTGTGATACTGTGGTCCTGTGATACTGTGGTCCTGTGATACTGTGGTCCTGTGATACTGTGGTCCTGTGATACTATGGTCCTGTGATACTATGGTCCTGTGATACTATGGTCCTGTGATACTGTGGTCCTGTGGTCCTGTGATACTGTGGTCCTGTGATACTATGGTCCTGTGATACTGTGGTCCTGTGATACTATGGTCCTGTGATACTGTGGTCCTGTAATACTATGGTCCTGTGATACTGTGGTCCTGTGGTCCTGTGATACTATGGTCCTGTGATACTGTGGTCCTGTGATAAACTGGCACCATTTTGAGATTTGTATGCGCTATCATATCCATCTCCATGATTATGTCTGTTGGGGAATTTCAATATTGGTGATCAATATCAGAGTTTTTTTTGATCTAGGTCTAATTGCTGGTTTAAAAAAAAATGTATGGCCATAAATTGGAAAGCCTCATTTACCATCAAGAACCAACTGGAGGACTGAACTATTTAGCTACATGGCGTTGTATTTTGTATTTTATAAAGTTGAACAAAAACCCATCACCTAATGGGAGTAAACTAATGGACAACAACACTTGTTGTTTATTTGTTGTGGTATGTATAATCCACTTCCAGATTATACATACATCAATTTCACTGACAGTATATTTCAAATTAGATTTTTTTTGTTTTGTTTTTAGCCCTAGCTTTCATCTCCACTCAACCCCTCCCATCTATCTCTGACCACCATCCAGTCCCAGCTTTCAGCTACCCTCAACCCCTCCCATCTATCTCTGACCACCATCCAGTCCCAGCTTTCAGCTACCCTCAACCCCTCCCATCTATCTCTGACCACCATCCAGTCCCAGCTTTCAGCTACCCTCAACCCCTCCCATCTATCTCTGACCACCATCCAGTCCCAGCTTTCAGCTACCCTCAACCCCTCCCATCTATCTCTGACCACCATCCAGTCCCAGCTTTCAGCTACCCTCAACCCCTCCCATCTATCTCTGACCACCATCCAGTCCCAGCTTTCAGCTACCCTCAACCCCTCCCATCTATCTCTGACCACCATCCAGTCCCAGCTTTCAGCTACCCTCAACCCCTCCCATCTATCTCTGACCACCATCCAGTCCCAGCTTTCAGCTACCCTCAACCCCTCCCATCTATCTCTGACCACCATCCAGTCCCAGCTTTCAGCTACCCTCAACCCTCCCATCTATCTCTGACCACCATCCAGTCCCAGCTTTCAGCTACCCTCAACCCCTCCCATCTATCTCTGACCACCATCCAGTCCCAGCTTTCAGCTACCCTCAACCCCTCCCATCTATCTCTGACCACCATCCAGTCCCAGCTTTCAGCTACCCTCAACCCCTCCCATCTATCTCTGACCACCATCCAGTCCCAGCTTTCAGCTACCCTCAACCCCTCCCATCTATCTCTGACCACCATCCAGTCCCAGCTTTCAGCTACCCTCAACCCCTCCCATCTATCTCTGACCACCATCCAGTCCCAGCTTTCAGCTACCCTCAACCCCTCCCATCTATCTCTGACCACCATCCAGTCCCAGCTTTCAGCTACCCTCAACCCCTCCCATCTATCTCTGACCACCATCCAGTCCCAGCTTTCAGCTACCCTCAACCCCTCCCACTATCTCTGACCACCATCCAGTCCCAGCTTTCAGCTACCCTCAACCCCTCCCATCTATCTCTGACCACCATCCAGTCCCAGCTTTCAGCTACCCTCAACCCCTCCCATCTATCTCTGACCACCATCCAGTCCCAGCTTTCAGCTACCCTCAACCCCTCCCATCTATCTCTGACCACCATCCAGTCCCAGCTTTCAGCTACCCTCAACCCCTCCCATCTATCTCTGACCACCATCCAGTCCCAGCTTTCAGCTACCCTCAACCCCTCCCATCTATCTCTGACCACCATCCAGTCCCAGCTTTCAGCTACCCTCAACCCCTCCCA
Source organism: Oncorhynchus gorbuscha (assembly GCF_021184085.1). Classification (NCBI taxonomy): domain Eukaryota; kingdom Metazoa; phylum Chordata; class Actinopteri; order Salmoniformes; family Salmonidae; genus Oncorhynchus; species Oncorhynchus gorbuscha. The sequence continues at coordinate 6,570,402 of NC_060181.1, forward strand.
TCTATCTCTGACCACCATCCAGTCCCAGCTTTCAGCTACCCTCAACCCCTCCCATCTATCTCTGACCACCATCCAGTCCCAGCTTTCAGCTACCCTCAACCCCTCCCATCTATCTCTGACCACCATCCAGTCCCAGCTTTCAGCTACCCTCAACCCCTCCCATCTATCTCTGACCACCATCCAGTCCCAGCTTTCAGCTACCCTCAACCCCTCCCATCTATCTCTGACCACCATCCAGTCCCAGCTTTCAGCTACCCTCAACCCCTCCCATCTATCTCTGACCACCATCCAGTCCCAGCTTTCAGCTACCCTCAACCCTCCCATCTATCTCTGACCACCATCCAGTCCCAGCTTTCAGCTACCCTCAACCCCTCCCATCTATCTCTGACCACCATCCAGTCCCAGCTTTCAGCTACCCTCAACCCCTCCCATCTATCTCTGACCACCATCCAGTCCCAGCTTTCAGCTACCCTCAACCCCTCCCATCTATCTCTGACCACCATCCAGTCCCAGCTTTCAGCTACCCTCAACCCCTCCCATCTATCTCCTAACACCATCCAGTCCCAGCTTTCAGCTACCCTCAACCCCTCCCATCTATCTCTGACCACCATCCAGTCCCAGCCTTCAGCTACCCTCAACCCCTCCCATCTATCTCCTAACACCATCCAGTCCCAGCTTTCAGCTACCCTCATCCCCTCCCATCTATCTCTGACCACCATCCAGTCCCAGCCTTCAGCTACCCTCAACCCCTCCCATCTATCTCTGAAGACCATCCAGTCCCAGCCTTCAGCTACCCTCAACCCCTCCCATCTATCTCTGAAGACCATCCAGTCCCAGCCTTCAGCTACCCTCAACCCTCCCATCCATCTCTGAAGACCATTCAGTCCCAGCCTTCTGCTACCCTCAACCCCTCCCATCTATCTCTGAAGACCATCCAGTCCCAGCCTTCAGCTACCCTCATCCCCTCCCATCTATCTCTGAAGACCATCCAGTCCTAGCCTTCAGCTACCCTCAACCCCTCCCATCTATCTCTGAAGACCATCCAGTCCCAGCCTTCAGATACCCTCATCCCCTCCCATCTATCTCTGAAGACCATCCAGTCCTAGCCTTCAGCTACCCTCAACCCCTCCCATCTATCTCTGAAGAACATCCAGTCCCAGCCTTCAGCTACCCTCAACCCTCCCATCTATCTCTGAAGACCATCCAGTCCTAGCCTTCAGCTACCCTCAACCCCTCCCATCTATCTCTGACCACCATCAGTCCCAGCCTTCAGCTACCCTCAACCCTCCCATCTATCTCTGAAGACCATCCAGTCCCAGCCTTCAGCTACCCTCAACCCCTCCCATCTATCTCTGACCACCATCCAGTCCCAGCCTTCAGCTACCCTCAACCCCTCCCATCTATCTCTGACCACCATCCAGTCCCAGCTTTCAGCTACCCTCAACCCCTCCCATCTATCTCTGACCACCATCCAGTCCCAGCTTTCAGCTACCCTCAACCCCTCCCATCTATCTCTGACCACCATCCAGTCCCAGCTTTCAGCTACCCTCAACCCCTCCCATCTATCTCTGACCACCATCCAGTCCCAGCTTTCAGCTACCCTCAACCCCTCCCATCTATCTCTGACCACCATCCAGTCCCAGCTTTCAGCTACCCTCAACCCCTCCCATCTATCTCTGACCACCATCCAGTCCCAGCCAGCTACCCTCAACCCTCCCATCTATCTCTGACCACCATCCAGTCCCAGCTTTCAGCTACCCTCAACCCCTCCCATCTATCTCTGACCACCATCCAGTCCCAGCTTTCAGCTACCCTCAACCCCTCCCATCTATCTCTGACCACCATCCAGTCCCAGCTTTCAGCTACCCTCAACCCCTCCCATCTATCTCTGACCACCATCCAGTCCCAGCTTTCAGCTACCCTCAACCCCTCCCATCTATCTCTGACCACCATCCAGTCCCAGCTTTCAGCTACCCTCAACCCCTCCCATCTATCTCTGACCACCATCCAGTCCCAGCTTTCAGCTACCCTCAACCCCTCCCATCTATCTCTGACCACCATCCAGTCCCAGCTTTCAGCTACCCTCAACCCCTCCCATCTATCTCTGACCACCATCCAGTCCCAGCTTTCAGCTACCCTCAACCCCTCCCATCTATCTCTGACCACCATCCAGTCCCAGCTTTCAGCTACCCTCAACCCCTCCCATCTATCTCTGACCACCATCCAGTCCCAGCTTTCAGCTACCCTCAACCCCTCCCATCTATCTCTGACCACCATCCAGTCCCAGCCCACCCTCAACCCCTCCCATCTATCTCTGACCACCATCCAGTCCCAGCTTTCAGCTACCCTCAACCCCTCCCATCTATCTCTGACCACCATCCAGTCCCAGCTTTCAGCTACCCTCAACCCCTCCCATCTATCTCTGACCACCATCCAGTCCCAGCTTTCAGCTACCCTCAACCCCTCCCATCTATCTCTGACCACCATCCAGTCCCAGCCCCAGCTTTCAGCTACCCTCAACCCCTCCCATCTATCTCTGACCACCATCCAGTCCCAGCTTTCAGCTACCCTCAACCCCTCCCATCTATCTCTGACCACCATCCAGTCCCAGCTTTCAGCTACCCTCAACCCCTCCCATCTATCTCTGACCACCATCCAGTCCCAGCTTTCAGCTACCCTCAACCCCTCCCATCTATCTCTGACCACCATCCAGTCCCAGCTTTCAGCTACCCTCAACCCCTCCCATCTATCTCTGACCACCATCCAGTCCCAGCTTTCAGCTACCCTCAACCCCTCCCATCTATCTCTGACCACCATCCAGTCCCAGCTTTCAGCTACCCTCAACCCCTCCCATCTATCTCTGACCACCATCCAGTCCCAGCTTTCAGCTACCCTCAACCCCTCCCATCTATCTCTGACCACCATCCAGTCCCAGCTTTCAGCTACCCTCAACCCCTCCCATCTATCTCTGACCACCATCCAGTCCCAGCTTTCAGCTACCCTCAACCCCTCCCATCTATCTCTGACCACCATCCAGTCCCAGCTTTCAGCTACCCTCAACCCCTCCCATCTATCTCTGACCACCATCCAGTCCCAGCTTTCAGCTACCCTCAACCCCTCCCATCTATCTCTGACCACCATCCAGTCCCAGCTTTCAGCTACCCTCAACCCCTCCCATCTATCTCTGACCACCATCCAGTCCCAGCTTTCAGCTACCCTCAACCCCTCCCATCTATCTCTGACCACCATCCAGTCCCAGCTTTCAGCTACCCTCAACCCCTCCCATCTATCTCTGACCACCATCCAGTCCCAGCTTTCAGCTACCCTCAACCCCTCCCATCTATCTCTGACCACCATCCAGTCCCAGCTTTCAGCTACCCTCAACCCCTCCCATCTATCTCCTAACACCATCCAGTCCCAGCTTTCAGCTACCCTCAACCCCTCCCATCTATCTCTGACCACCATCCAGTCCCAGCCTTCAGCTACCCTCAACCCCTCCCATCTATCTCCTAACACCATCCAGTCCCAGCTTTCAGCTACCCTCATCCCCTCCCATCTATCTCTGACCACCATCCAGTCCCAGCCTTCAGCTACCCTCAACCCCTCCCATCTATCTCTGAAGACCATCCAGTCCCAGCCTTCAGCTACCCTCAACCCCTCCCATCTATCTCTGAAGACCATCCAGTCCCAGCCTTCAGCTACCCTCAACCCCTCCCATCCATCTCTGAAGACCATTCAGTCCCAGCCTTCTGCTACCCTCAACCCCTCCCATCTATCTCTGAAGACCATCCAGTCCCAGCCTTCAGCTACCCTCATCCCCTCCCATCTATCTCTGAAGACCATCCAGTCCTAGCCGTCAGCTACCCTCAACCCCTCCCATCTATCTCTGAAGACCATCCAGTCCCAGCCTTCAGATACCCTCATCCCCTCCCATCTATCTCTGAAGACCATCCAGTCCTAGCCTTCAGCTACCCTCAACCCCTCCCATCTATCTCTGAAGACCATCCAGTCCCAGCCTTCAGCTACCCTCAACCCCTCCCATCTATCTCTGAAGACCATCCAGTCCTAGCCTTCAGCTACCCTCAACCCCTCCCATCTATCTCTGACCACCATCCAGTCCCAGCCTTCAGCTACCCTCAACCCCTCCCATCTATCTCTGAAGACCATCCAGTCCCAGCCTTCAGCTACCCTCAACCCCTCCCATCTATCTCTGAAGACCATCCAGTCCTAGCCTTCAGCTACCCTCAACCCCTCCCATCTATCCCTGAAGACCATCCAGTCCCAGCCTTCAGCTACCCTCAACCCCTCCCATCTATCTCTGAAGACCATCCAGTCCCAGCCTTCAGCTACCCTCAACCCTCCCATCCATCTCTGAAGACCATTCAGTCCCAGCCTTCTGCTACCCTCAACCCTCCCATCTATCTCTGAAGACCATCCAGTCCCAGCCTTCAGCTACCCTCATCCCCTCCCATCTATCTCTGAAGACCATCCAGTCCTAGCCTTCAGCTACCCTCAACCCCTCCCATCTATCTCTGAAGACCATCCAGTCCCAGCCTTCAGCTACCCTCATCCCCTCCCATCTATCTCTGAAGACCATCCAGTCCTAGCCTTCAGCTACCCTCAATCCCTCCCATCTATCTCTGAAGACCATCCAGTCCCAGCCTTCAGCTACCCTCATCCCCTCCCATCTATCTCTGAAGACCATCCAGTCCCAGCCTTCAGCTACCCTCAACCCCTCCCATCTATCTCTGACCACCATCTAGTCCCAGCCTTCAGCTAAAAATTACAGACCTCTACATGCTTTGTAAGTAGGAAAACCTGCAAAATCAGCAGTGTATCAAATACTTGTTCTCCCCACTGTATATATACATTTGGCAAAAAAGTATTTAGTCAGCCACCAATTGTGCAAGTTCTCCCACTTAAAAAGATGAGAGGCCTGTAATTTTCATCATCGGTACACTTCAACTATGACAGACAAAATGAGAAAAAAAATCCAGAAAATCACATTGTAGGATTTTCTATGAATTTATTTGCAAATTATGGTGGAAAATAAGTATTTGGTCAATAACAAAAGTTTCTCAATACACTGGAGGTTGTTGCAGGCAGCAGAACGTTCTCCATGGTATCTCCAGACTCTTCTATGGAGTTGAGACTGGCTAGGCCACTCCAGGACCTTGAAATGCTTCTTACGAAGCCACTCCTTCGTTGCCCGGGCGGTGTGTTTGGGATCATTGTCATGCTGAAAGACCCAGCCACGTTTCATCTTCAATGCCCTTGCTGATGGGAGGAGGTTTTCACTCAATCTCACGATACATGGCCCCATTCATTCTTTCCTTTACACGGATCAGTCGTCCTGCTCCTTTTGCATAAAAACATCCCCAAAGCATGATGTTTCCACCCCCATGCTTCACAGTAGGTATGGTGTTCTTTGAATGCAACTCAGCATTCTTTGTCCTCCAAACACGATGAGTTGAGTTTTTACCAAAAACGTGTATTTTGGTTTCATCTGACCATATGACATTCTCCCAATCTTCTTCTGGATCATGCAAATGCTCTCTAGCAAACTTCAGACGGGCCTGGACATGTACTGGCTTAAACCAAGCATCAGGTGTTAATGTTCAGACCAAGCATCACCTGTTAATGTTTAAACCAAGCATCACGTGTTAATGTTGACACCAAGCATCAGGTGTTAATGTTTAAACCAAGCATCACATGTTAATGTTGACACCAAGCATCATGTGTTAATGTTTAAACCAAGCATCAGGTGTTAATGTTTAAACCAAGCATCAGGTGTTAATGTTGACACCAAGCATCACGTGTTAATGTTGACACCAAGCATCACGTGTTAATGTTGACACCAAGCATCACGTGTTAATGTTGACACCAAGCATCACGTGTTAATGTTGACACCAAGCATCACGTGTTAATGTTGACACCAAGCATCACGTGTTAATGTTGACACCAAGCATCACGTGTTAATGTTGACACCAAGCATCACGTGTTAATGTTGACACCAAGCATCACGTGTTAATGTTGACACCAAGCATCATGTGTTAATGTTCACACCAAGCATCAGGTGTTAATGTGCACACCAAGCATCACGTGTTAATGTTTAAACCAAGCATCACGTGTTAATGTTCACACCAAGCATCACGTGTTAATGTTTAGGTTGAGCGTTGGGGTTCTGAATAACAAAACTCCCCCCGACCGAAGACGCCTTCGTCCACTGACTCGGATGTGTAATGTAATGGAACTGAGAGTCAGGTTCAAGGGCTAGGGACATCCCTACACCATTGAAATTGAAAATGTTTATGGTTAGGGTAAAAGTTAAGGGTAGGGACGCCCCAAGGACCCCACTGACCATGTTACTTTCCTGCTGTTCACAGCTGATCTGTGCATGGAGACAGGCGGACTCTGTAACTAGGCAACGGCAAGAGGTTCCCATGGCACCAGTGTGGATAAAAAGATGGTGTGAGTGAAGATTGGGAAGGTCTTTTGTTCCAGAACACAATAGGAAATAGTACTTCAACCTAAATATGTTTCTCACTGACACAAACAAAAAATGGCAACTTTATTTTTTAACCATACAATTATATTAGGCTGTTGTAAGTTGTTGTTATATGTGAACAAACAAAGTAGTAATAATAATAATAATAGCAAATAATAATAATAATAATAATAATAATAATAGGGGGGTCCTTGGGGCGTCCCTACCCCCTTGAACGTGCCGTCCTTGGCCAGCTCTCCCGCTATCTCTCTCTGAATGACCTTCTTGATCCAAATCAGTCAGGTTTCAAGACTAGTCATTCAACTGAGACTGCTCTCCTCTGTATCACGGAGGCGCTCCGCACTGCTAAAGCTAACTCTCTCTCCTCTGCTCTCATCCTTCTAGATCTATCGGCTGCCTTCGATACTGTGAACCATCAGATCCTCCTCTCCACCCTCTCCGAGTTGGGCATCTCCGGCGCGGCCCACGCTTGGATTGCGTCCTACCTGACAGGTCGCTCCTACCAGGTGGCGTGGCGAGAATCTGTCTCCTCACCACGCGCTCTCACCACTGGTGTCCCCCAGGGCTCTGTTCTAGGCCCTCTCCTATTCTCGCTATACACCAAGTCACTTGGCTCTGTCATAACCTCACATGGTCTCTCCTATCATTGCTATGCAGACGACACACAATTAATCTTCTCCTTTCCCCCTTCTGATGACCAGGTGGCGAATCGCATCTCTGCATGTCTGGCAGACATATCAGTGTGGATGACGGATCACCACCTCAAGCTGAACCTCGGCAAGACGGAGCTGCTCTTCCTCCCGGGGAAGGGCTGCCCGTTCCATGATCTCGCCATCACGGTTGACAACTCCATTGTGTCCTCCTCCCAAAGCGCTAAGAACCTTGGCGTGATCCTGGACAACACCCTGTCGTTCTCAACCAACATCAAGGCGGTGGCCCGTTCCTGTAGGTTCATGCTCTACAACATCCGCAGAGTACGACCCTGCCTCACACAGGAAGCGGCGCAGGTCCTAATCCAGGCACTTGTCATCTCCCGTCTGGATTACTGCAACTCGCTGTTGGCTGGGCTCCCTGCCTGTGCCATTAAACCCCTTCAACTCATCCAGAACGCCGCAGCCCGTCTGGTGTTCAACCTTCCCAAGTTCTCTCACGGCACCCCGCTCCTCCGTTCTCTCCACTGGCTTCCAGTTGAAGCTCGCATCCGCTACAAGACCATGGTGCTTGCCTACGGAGCTGTGAGGGGAACGGCACCTCAGTACCTCCAGGCTCTGATCAGGCCCTACACCCAAACAAGGGCACTGCGTTCATCCACCTCTGGCCTGCTCGCCTCCCTACCACTGAGGAAGTACAGCTCCCGCTCAGCCCAGTCAAAACTGTTTGCTGCTCTGGCCCCCCAATGGTGGAACAAACTCCCTCACAACGCCAGGACAGCAGAGTCAATCACCACCTTCCGGAGACACCTGAAACCCCACCTCTTTAAGGAATACCTAGGATAGGATAAGTAATCCCTCTCACCCCCCCCCTTTAAGATTTAGATGCACTATTGTAAAGTGACTGTTCCACTGGATGTCATAAGGTGAATGCACCAATTTGTAAGTCGCTCTGGATAAGAGCGTCTGCTAAATGACTTAAATGTAAATGTAATAATAGCCAATAAAAAAAGCCAATGTATTGTCTGTTCTTGACTTCTTGACTAATGGGACTGCTTCTCCTAGCAAATCCGGCTCATAAGGGTTACTATGGAAACTGAGGGCAGCAGAGCCACAGTAACTGAAGATGCTTGTTGCCGTGGCAATGAGGCCACGGTGTGTTTCCGTGGACATGGCGCTTGACGAGTGAGTGGGAGTCGTTTTCACTCACTCACACAGGTGTTGATTTTAAAGTACAAGAAAAGACACCTGAAAATAGCTTGTTTCTCCTCCTCAGTGGGTCAGTAGACCTCGAACCTTACTGACCAGCTTACTTCAGCAACACAAAATATCAGTGGGTCAGTAGACCTCGGACCCTACTGACCAGCTTACTTCAGCAACACAAAATATCAAGAAAAAGAGGGCAATTCCTTCCCATCTCAAGTGTGTTAAGAGTAGACATACGTAGTTCTTGCCCGCCAGTAAAATGAAGACTCGTTTTTTTATAAAGCTAGTCTTGAACACCGTCTCACCATTATATTATAGTCCATAAATAAGTGGGTATTATCATTCTATTCATATATTATCATTCACATCATTCATTCATATATCTGTGACTATCTTCTCTGTTTTCATAGTGTGAATGACCATTCCTATGAGCTTGGCATTAAACATGAACAGGAAGTAGGCATAGACATAGAAAGGAGAACAGAGACCTGAGGTTACGTTTTAAATTAAATGTATTATCTTTGTCTGATTCTCTCCACACGTAGAAGGTTTATGAGGAAGTGAAAACAAAGTGTTTGAGACCAGACTTTCCCCCACCACCACAGAGTGAAATGTATTATGGTCCAACGTGACTGTGTCTGACAGCAGAGACAGACTAGTGACAAATACAAACACCACCAGTGGGTACCAGCCAATCCTGAGGAGGAGCAAGACCTCGCTGAAAGAAGGGATGGATAGAAAGAGTAGTGAAAGCGAAGAGATGATCTCTGTTTCTCTCTCTCCCTGCTGCTCTCTCTCCTGCTCTCTCTCTCCTGCTCTCTCTCTCTCCTGCTCTCTCTCCCTCCTGCTCTCTCTCCCTCCGGCTCTCTCACCCTCCTGCTCTCTCACCCTCCTGCTCTCTCTCCCTCCTGCTCTCTCTCCCTCCTGCTCTCTCACCCTCCTGCTCTCTCACCCTCCTGCTCTCTCTCCCTCCGGCTCTCTCCCTCCTGCTCTCTCCCTCCTGCTCTCTCCCTCCTGCTCTCTCTCCCTCCTGCTCTCTCTCCCTCCGGCTCGCTCCCTCCTGCTCTCCCTTCCTGCTCTCTCTCCCTCCTGCTCTCTCTCCCTCCAGCTCTCTCTCCCTCCTGCTCTCTCTCCCGCCTGCTCTCTCTCCCTCCGGCTCTCTCCCTCCTGCTCTCTCTCCCTCCGGCTCTCTCTCCCTCCTGCTCTCTCTCCCTCTGGCTCTCTCTCCCTCCTAATCTCTCTCTCTCTCCTGCTCTCTCTCTCTCCTGCTCTCTCTCTCTCCTGCTCTCTCTCCCTCCGGCTCTCTCTCCCTCCGGCTCTCTCTCCCTCCTGCTCTCTCTCCCTCCTGCTCTCTCTCCCCTATTTTCTCACCCTCTTCATCATCTCTCTCTCTCTCTCTCAGCCAGAGGGAGTAATCCAAGCTTTCAGGACTACCATCAGTAGCAGCTCAGCCTCTGAACCTAGGCTGCCAAAAAGGTACCACCCAACCTGAACCTCAAGCTCCCTGGGCCCGTATCCACAAAGCGTCGGAGTAATGATCTAGGATCTGTCCATATACACAGAGTGTAGAAAACATTAAGAACACCTTCCTAATATTGGGAGATGCACCCCCCCCCCTCCTCCCTTTTTCCCTCAGAACAGCCTCCATTCTTCGGGGCGTGGACTCTACAAGGTGTTGAAAACGTTCCACAGGGATGCTGGGCCAATGGTAACTCCAATGCTTCCCGCAGTTGTGTCAAGTTGGCTGGATGTCCTTTGGTGGGGTGGACCATTCTTGATACACACAGGAAACTGTTGAGCGTGAAAAACCCAGCAGCGTTGCAGTTCTTGACACACTCAAACCGGTGCGCCTGGCACCTACTACCATACCCCCCGGTCTTACCTCATCCTCTGAATGGCAGACCTACACCATGTTTCAAGGCTTAAAAATCCTTCTTTAACCCCCGTCTCCTCCCCTTCATCTACATGTCTCCTCCCCTTCATCTACATGTCTCCTCCCCTTCATCTACATGTCTCCTCACCTTCATCTACATGTCTCCTCCCCTTCATCAACACTGATTGAAGTGGATTTAACAAGTGACATCAATAAGGGGTCATAGCTTTCACCTGGATTTACCTGGTCAGTCTATATCATGGAAAGAGCAGGTGTTCTTAATGTTTCGTACACTCGGTTTTTAATCTTAATTCATTAATCAGACAAATATGTAAATAAATATATAAATATAAAGACGTTGATAATGTTTTGTACACCTCAAAAAAAAAAATATCTCATATCTTATTAACACGGAAAAGCATACAAAATAAAATAAGAATAACTTCTTCTGAGGTATCCTGAGATCTCTCACTGGTTATGACAGCCCACTGACTAGGCTATATTAAGACACCCTCAAGTCTGTTACAGTACAGGGCTAGGGCCTGTCCCAAATAGCACTCTATTCCCTACATAGTGAACTTCTTTGGACCAGGACCCATAGGGTTCTAATGGACCCATAGGGTTCTTGCAACAACAACAAAAATACTGTATAAAAAGTTCACAATATAGGGAATAGGGTGCCATAAAGTACTGGTCTAATGTAGTGCACTAAATAGGGAATAGGGTGCCATATGGCTCTGGTCAGAATTAGTGCACTATATTTTAAAAAAGAGTGCGCAATTTGGAACACATTCCTAGTTTCAGAGCAACTCTGTTGCTATGGCTTGAAATAATCACCCCCATCTAACTAGCTGCTGAGATGGTGGGTTCACATGGGGCCACGGACCAGTCAAGGCATT
>NC_060181.1:6586537-6621537 GCF_021184085.1 Oncorhynchus gorbuscha
CAAACATACAGTCAATAATACAGTATAAACAAGTCTATATACAATGTGAGCAAATGAGGTGAGAAGGGAGGTAAAGGCAAAAAAGGCCATGGTGGCAAAGTAAATACAATATAGCAAGTAAAACACTGGAATGGTAGTTTTGCAATGGAAGAATGTGCAAAGTAGAAATAAAAATTATGGGGTGCACAGGAGCAAAATAAATAAATTAATTAAATACAGTTGGGAAAGAGGTAGTTGTTTGGGCTAAATTATAGGTGGGCTATGTACAGGTGCAGTAATCTGTGAGCTGCTCTGACAGTTGGTGCTTAAAGCTAGTGAGGGAGATAAGTGTTTCCAGTTTCAGAGATTTTTGTAGTTCGTTCCAGTCATTGGCAGCAGAGAACTGGAAGGAGAGGCGGCCAAAGAAAGAATTGGTTTTGGGGGTGACTAGAGAGATATACCTGCTGGAGTGTGTCCTACAGGTGGGAGATGCTATGGTGACCAGCGAGCTGAGATAAAGGGGGACTTTACCTAGCAGGGTCTTGTAGATGACATGGAGCCAGTGGATTTGGCGACGAGTATGAAGCGAGGGCCAGCCAACGAGAGCGTACAGGTCGCAATGGTGGGTAGTATATGGGGCTTTGGTGACAAAACGGATTGCATTGTGATAGACTGCATCCAATTTGTTGAGTAGGGTATTGGAGGCTATTTTGTAAATGACATCGCCAAAGTCGAGGATTGGTAGGATGGTCAGTTTTACAAGGGTATGTTTGGCAGCATGAGTGACGGATGCTTTGTTGCGAAATAGGAAGCCAATTCTAGATTTAACTTTGGCTTGGAGATGTTTGATATGGGTCTGGAAGGAGAGTTTACAGTCTAACCAGACACCTAAGTATTTGTAGTTGTCCACGTATTCTAAGTCAGAGCCGTCCAGAGTAGTGATGTTGGACAGGCGGGTAGGTGCAGGTAGCGATCGGTTGAAGAGCATGCATTTAGTTTTACTTGTATTTAAGAGCAATTGGAGGCCACGGAAGGAGAGTTGTATGGCATTGAAGCCTGGAGGGTTGTTAACATAGTGTCCAAAGAAGGGCCGGAAGTATACAGAATGGTGTCGTCTGGGTAGAGGTGGATCAGAGACTCACAAGCAGCAAGAGCGACCTCATTGATGTATACAGAGAAGAGAGTCGGTCCAAGAATTGAACCCTGTGGCACCCCCATAGAGACTGCCAGAGCTCCGGACAGCAGACCCTCCGATTTGACACACTGAACTCTATTAGAGAAGTAGTTGGTGAACCAGGCGAGGCAATCATTTGAGAAACCAAGGCTGTCGAGTCTGCTGATGAGGATGTGGTGATTGACAGAGTCGAAAGCCTTGGCCAGATCAGCCTTAATGTGGGCGGACGGGCTCGTGGCTGGAGCAAGAATCACTGGAATGGTATCAAATACATCAAAAACACTCAGTTTCCAAACACTCTGTTCCACTCATTATTAGCAGCCTCCACTGAGCTCAAGCTCTCTCTCTCCGGTTATTCATCTCAGTCATGTGTCATGAGAGATAGACAGACACAGAGAGAGAGACAGAGACAGAGAGAGAGAGAGAGAGAGAGAGAGAGAGAGAGAGAGAGAGAGAGAGAGAGAGAGAGAGAGAGAGAGAGAGAGAGAGAGAGAGGAGAGAGGGAGAGGGAGAGAGAGAGAGAGAGAGACACAGAGAAATAGACAAACAGAAATAGACAGAGAGCGAGAGAGAGGGCGAGAAATAGACACAGAAATAGACAGAGAGGGAGAGAGAGATCGAGAAATAGACTAGAGGTCGACCGATTAATCGGAATGGCCGATTAATTAGGGCCGATTTCAAGTTTTCATAACAATCGGAAATTGGTGCCGATTTGCCGATAAAAAAAATGTATACCTTTATTTAAGGCAAGTCAGTTAAAGAACATATACTTATTTTCAATGACAGCCTAGGAACGGTGGGATAACTACCTCGTTCAGGGGCAGAACGACAGATTTTCACCTTGTCAGCTCGGGGGATCCAATCTTGCAATATTACAGTTAACCTGTTACTCCTACCCCCTACTTTTTCGAACATTCTGTTAAAAATCGCGCAACATTTCAGCGCCCTGCTGCTCATGCCAGGAATATATTATATGCATATGATTAGTATGTGTGGATAGAAAACACTCAGACGTTTATAAAACTGGTTAAATCACGGCTGTGACTATACCAGAGCGTGAGTTTCATCGAATAGCGCAGGAAAACCTGATCACTGAAAATGGAAATAAATATCCTTGCGCTTACTTCCAGGAATTGTTCAAAGTGAACCGAATTACATGAGACCGAGGTTTCAGCGCCTACAGCTACCACACGTTGTCTAGAGTCTTGTCATTTGATTCAGCTTTGATTCTTGGTCTAACCGGTTCAAGTGAATCGATTCCCTCCGGTCTCCGACCGGATGTTTTGGTCGAGCTCTCTCCGGCCATGTTTTTTTCCAGATGACACCTATAGAATATACATCGCCTCCTGATGAATGTTATCGCTTATTAACGTGTACTAATACCTAAAGTTGCATTACAAAAGTATTTTGAAGTGTTTTGTGAAAGTTTATCGTCGACTTTTTGAATAAAAAAAAATGACGTTACGTTATGAAACTATATTATTTTTAGTTTATCACACAGTCTACATAGAACGATATCTAGGCTATATATGGACCGATTTAATCGAAAAAAGACCCAATAGTGATTATGGGACATTTAGAAGTGCCAACAAAGAAGATGGTCAAAGGTAATGAATGTTTTATATTTTATTGTGCGGTCTGTGTAGCGCCGAATATGCAAATTATTTTGTTTAAGTCTCCTGCGGGTCTTTTGTGGTGTTACATGCTATCAGATAATAGTTTCTCATGCTTTCACCGAAAAGCATTTTGGATTCACAACGAGTGTAGCTTTAATTCAATACCATGCATGTGTATTTTAATGAACGTTTGAGTTTTAACTAATACTATTAGCATTTAGCGTAGCATTTGCATTTCCAGAGCTCTAGATGGGACGCCTGCGTGCCAGATAGGAGCAAGTGGTTAACTAGTCCAACGCAATAACGACCTGCCTCTCTCTCGTTGCATTCCACAAGGAAACTGCCTGTTACGCGAATGCAGTAAGCCACGGTAAGTTGCTAGCTAGCATTAAACGTATCTTATAAAAAACAATTAATCATAATCACTAGTTAACTACACATGGTTGATGATATTACTAGATATTATCTAGCGTGTCCTGCGTTGCATATAATCTGACTGAGCATACAAGTATCTAAGTATCTGACTGAGCGGTGGTAGGCAGAAGCAGGCGCGTAAACATTCATTCAAACAGCTCTTCCGTGCGTTTTGCCAGCAGCTCTTTATTGTGCGTCATTGCGCTGCTTCCGACCCTATCAACTCCCGAGATGAGGCTGGTGTAACCGAAGTGAACTGGCTAGCTAGTTAGCGCGCGCTAATAGCGTTTCAAACATCACTCGCTCTGAGCCTTCCAGTAGTTGTTCCCCTTGCTCTGCATAGGTAACGCTGCTTCGAGGGTGGCTGTTGTCGTGCTGCTGGTTCGAGCCCAGGGAAGAGCGAGGAGAGGGTCGGAATACATCTAATAGTCAAAGGTTAATGAAATACAAATGGTATAGAGGGGAATAGTCCTATAATTCCTATAATAACTACAACCTAATACTTCTTACCTGGGAATATTGAAGACTCATGTTAAAAGGAATCACCAGCTTTCATATGTTCTCATGTTCCGAGCAAGGAACTGAAACGTTAGGTTTTTTACATGGCACATATTGCACTTTTACTTTCTCCTCCAACACTTAGTTTTTGCATTATTTAAACCAAATTGAACATGTTTCATTATTTACTTGAGGCTAAATTGATTTTATTGATGTATTATTTTAAGTTAACATAAGTGTTCATTCAGTATTGTTGTAATTGGCATTATTACAAATAAAAAAATATAAAATAGTCAGATTAATCGGTATCGGTATCGGCGTTGAAAAATCATAATCGGTCGACCTCTAAAATAGACACACAGAAATAGACACAGAGAGAGTGAGAGAGAGAGAGAGAGAGAGACAGAGAAATAGACAAACAGAAATAGACACACAGAGAGAGACAGAGAAATAGACACAGAGAGAGTGAGAGAGAGAGAGAGAGACAGAGAAATAGACAAACAGAAATAGACACACAGAGAGAGACAGAGAAATAGACACAGAGAGAGAGAGAGAGAGAGAGAGAGAGAGAGAGAGAGAGAGAGAGAGACAGAGAAATAGACAAACAGAAATAGACACACAGAGAGAGACAGAGAAATAGACACAGAGAGCGAGAGAGAGACCGAGACCACTGCACAACCAGACCAATGCCCCTCCTGCCCTCCACCTCCGGCAAAGAAGGCCTGAACACGAGTCACACATATGCCCAGGCCGTGAGCAGGCAAACAGGCCCAACCCCCACTCTAGCCCAAGCCAATGGTATGTATCAGATGCTCAGCAGACTCTGCTCACACTTACTGGCCTGAGGCCAATCCACATAGAACACAAAGCCTTCACTATCTCATGCTGGAATATTCAAGGCCTGAGGTCATCTGCCTTTGGGCCAAAGAGCAGGAATCCAGACTTCAAGGAAATCTGAAATACAGACCTTGTCATCCTACAAGAAACATGGTATAGAGGAGACGGACCCATTGGTTGCCCTCTAGGTTACAGAGAGCTGGTAGGACCATCCACCGCACTACCAGGTGTGAAACAGGGAAGGGACTCAGGAGGTATGCTAATATTACTGCATTGTCGGAACTAGAAGTAGAAGCACAAGCATTTCGCTACACTCGCATTAACATCTGCTAACCATGTGTATGTGACAAAAAATTTGATTTGATTTGAATTTGGTATAGAGCAGACCTAACTCACTCTATTCAATTAATCAAAACAGGAACATTTTACATTTGGCTAGAATTTCAAAAAGAAAATGATCTTAACAGAGAAAAATGTCCTCCTGTGTGCTACCTATATCCCCCCACTAGAATCCCCATACTTTAATGAAGAGTCATTTCCCGCTCCAGAGTGGAGGAGCTGTCATTTTCAGGCCCAGGGACATGTACTAGTTTGTGGCGACCTAAATGCCAGAACCGGACAAGAACCTGACACCCTCAGCACACAGGGGGACAAACACCTGCCTGGAGGTGACAGCATTCCCTCCCACATATGCCCCCCTAGGCACAACTATGACAACATAACCAACAAAAACAGGTCACAGCTACTGCAGCTCTGTTGCACGCTGGGTATGTACATAGTCAATGGTAGGCTTCGAGGGGACTCCTATGGTAGGTACACCTATAGCTCTGTTGCACGCTGGGTATGTACATAGTCAATGGTAGGTTTTGAGGGGACTCCTAAGATATATACACCTATAGCTCATCTCTTGGCAGTAGTACTGTAAACTTCTTTATCACAGACCTCAACCCAGTCTCTCAGAGAGTTCACAGTCAGCCCACTGACACCCCTATCAGATCAGAGCAAAATCACAGTCTATTTGAACAGAGCAACACTCAACCACGAGACATCAAAGCCCAACCGCATGATCTCAAAGAGAAGACAGGATATACATGTGGCCACTGCCCACAATGAGCTGGAAACAGAGCGGCACTTCCTAACCTCCTCCCGAATCTCTCTCTCTCTCTCTCTCTCTCTCTCTCTCTCTCTCTCTCTCTCTCTCTCTCTCTCTCTCTCTCTCTCTCTCTCTCTCGGTCTCTCTCTCTCTCTCTCTCTCTCTCTCTCTCTCTCTCTCTCTCTCTCTCTCTCTCTCTCTCTCTGTCTCTCTCCCCCTCTCTCTCTCTCTCTCTCTCTCTCTCTCTCGGTCTCTCTCTCTCTCTCTCTCTCTCTCTCTGTCTCTCTCTCTCTCTCTCCCCCCCTCTCTCTCTCTCTGAAATGAGCCTGGGCAATCAAGCCACGTGCCGTAAGAAATTGACTACAGCCATTCATTCACTATACAATAATACATATTATAGGCATTGTTGGTTGTAAAGAACTTCAGTCATTCACAACGCAGAAATCTCTTAGCCTTGTGTCAACGTGTGATTTTTAACACTGAGCCTTGATTTAACACGCCAATGTAATAACAGTTGATATCAGCTCCAACTCTGGACGAGACACCAAGGAGCCAGTGGTAGTACTGCTGCCCCCTCAACCCATCCCAAATGGCACCCTAGTCCCCATATAGTGAACTACTTTTGACAAGAGCAAAAAAAGAAGAAAAGAAGGGCAGTAGTGGTCTACATAGGGACTAAGTGTTCCATTTGGGGCGCTGCCTCCTTGTAAATTGAAAGAGAAAGACACCAAAGTAATTGATTCCCCTGTGGATTCGGCTGCTGTTGAAGCGGTAATAGACTGGAGATAAATATAATGGGAGCCCAATAGGCCAAAGGGAGGAGGGGATTATAGGCTATAGAGCAGAGGCCCGCGGAACAGATTCAGCTCGTTTCGCAATTTAAAATGGTCTTCTGATCAATTCAAGGTTTAATGTCACGTCCACAAGTACAGTGAAATGCCTTTCTCGCAACAACGCAGTAATCAATATATATGTAGCAGAAATAATAAGAAATATCTTGAAATATCTATACCATACTATATACAGGGTCAGTTAATACCATACTATATACAGGGTCAGTTAATACCATACTATATACAGGGTCAGTTAATACCACACTATATACAGGGTCAGTTAATACCACACTATATACAGGGTCAGTTAATACCATACTATATACAGGGTCAGTTAATACCATACTATATACAGGGTCAGTTAATACCATACTATATACAGGGTCAGTTAATACCATACTATATACAGGGTCAGTTAATAACATACTATATACAGGGTCAGTTAATACCACACTATATACAGGGTCAGTTAATACCATACTATATACAGGGTCAGTTAATACCATACTATATACAGGGTCAGTTAATACCATACTATATACAGGGTCAGTAGGTACCATACTATATACAGGGTCAGTTAATACCATACTATATACAGGGTCAGTTCAATGCCACACTTACAATGTGCAGGGTGCTCTCGAGTGGCGCAGAGTTAAAAATAAAAAGGCATATCTCAGACTAGACAATAAAAATAAAAGATTAAGATGGGCAAAAGAACACAGACACTGGACAGAGGAACTCTGCCTAGTAGACCAGCATTCCAACTAGACACTAATGTACTTGTCCTCTTGCTCAGTTGTGCACCGGGGCCTCCCACTCCTCTTTCTGTTCTGGTTAGAGACAGTATCCGCTGTTTTGTGGAGGGAGTAGTACACAGCGTTGTACGAGATCTTCAGTTTCTTGGCAATTTCTCACATGGAATAGCCTTCGTTTCTCAGAACAAGAATAGACTGATGAGGTTCAGAAGAAAGTTATTTGTTTCTGGACATTTTGAGCCTGTAATTGAACCCACAAATGCTGATGCTCCAGATACTCAACTAGTCTAAAGAAGGCCAGTTTAGTTGCTTCTTTAATCAGCACAACAGTTTTCAGCTGTGTTAAAATAATTGCAACTCCCTGAGGGGGAGCTGTCGCGCCTTCTTCATGACCGTGCATGTGTTTGGACCATTTTAAGTATTTAGTGATTTGGACACCGGGGAACTCTCGATCCGCTCCACTGCAGCCCCGTCGATGTAGAGTCCCCCCCCGTTTCCTCTAGTTTCACGATCAGCTCCTTGGTCTTACTGACATTGAGATGGTTTGTTCTGGCACCACACTGTCAGGTCACTGACCTCCTCCTTGTCGGCTGACTCATTGTCACCGGTGATCAAGCCTACCACTGTTGTGTTGTCAGCCAACTTATAATATATAATAATAATATATGCCATTTAGCAGACGCTTTTATCCAAAGCGACTTACAGTCATGTGTGCATACATTCTACGTATGGGTGGTCCCGGGGATCGAACCCACTACCCTGGCGTTACAAGCGCCATGCTCTACCAACTGAGCTACGGAAGGACCACAACTTGATGGTGGTGTTGGAGTCATGAGTCATAAGATTTAGATGCACTATTGTAAAGTGGCCGTTCCACTGGACGTCATAAGGTGAATGCACCAATTTGTAAGTCGCTCTGGATAAGAGCGTCTGCTAAATGACTTAAATGTAATGTAAATGTAATGAGTGGCCACGCAGTCGTGGGTTAACAGGGACTACAGGAGGGGACTAAGCACACAACCCTGTGGGGCTCCCATGTTGAGGGTCAGTGTGCCGGAGGCGATGTTGCCTACCCTCACCACCTGGGGTCGGCTCGTCAGGAAGTCCAGGATCCAGTTGCAGAGGGATGTAATTCAGACCCAGAGTCCTTAGCTTGGTGACGAGCTTAGAGGGGACAATGGTGTTGAACGCTGAGCTGTAGTCAATGAACAGCATCCTCACATACATAGGTATCTAGGTGGATGAGGGCAGTGTGGAGTGCAATTGAGATTGTGTCAAGGATCTGTTGAGGTGGTATGCAAATTAAAAGGGTGTCTGGGATGATGGAGTTAATGTGTGCCATAACCAGCCTCTCAAAGCACTTCCTGATTACAGATGTGAGGGCTACAGTGTGGTAGTTATTGTGGCATGAAGCCTTAGAGTTCTGCGTATGCTCTGATTACGTACCCTGGAATACATTCAGGTCCCGCAGCCTTAACCTGATTAAAGACCTTTCTCACGTCGGCCTCAGAGAGCGAGATCCTCTTGAACATGAATTAAAAACAAATCTACCCCCCCCAAAAAAACGAATCCGGCAAAAAATGTGATGTTTATTGCCAAAAGGAACCCTCATTCAATATTCTCCAATGGGAGAACCTGTTTTTCTGTAGTCCCGTCCATTAAGTGCTGTCAATCAATATTATCCAACATACCAGTTACAGCCAATCAGAGCTGCTAACAGGGGTGCAGGGTATGTCTGCCCGCCTGTTGGCTCTTTCACCAAATCAGATCACTAAAGTGCCTCATACACCAGTGCGTGATTTGTGCTTAACTCAGCGATGACTCAAAGAAACACTATGGACTCAGTTATGGGCTATCAGAAACATTATCCTATCAACATCTGGCCTGCAACATGGCTTGTTTCGAAAGTCTGCTGAGCATCATGATCCAAGTCATCAGTACAGATCACTCCGTGATGTCAGAGTTTTTAGATAAACTGAAAAGCTAACTTTGGAACGAGATGAAGTCACCACAGAGGTGATGCAGTTTATTACAGGGAGTTGTTCTCTACTGAAAGCTAGGCAACTGAGAAATGCCATGCATTAAAAAGGGTTTATGTGTAGTGTAACAGTATACTTTTAAACCATCCCCTCGCCCATACCCGGGCGCAAACCAGGGACCTTCTGCACACATCAACAACAGTCACCCACGAAGCATCGTTAGCCATCGCTCCACAAGAGCCGCGGCCCTTGCAGAGCAAGGGGAAACACTACTTCAAGGTCTCAGAGCAAGTGACGTAACCGATTGAAACGCTATTTAGCGCACACCGCTAACTAAGCTAGCCGTTTCACATCCGTTACACTCACCCCCCTTTTGACCTTCCTCCTTTTTCCGCAACAACCAGTAATCCGGGTCAACAGCATCAATGTAACAGTATAATTTTAAACTGTCCCCTCGCCCATACCCGGGCGCGAACCAGGGACTCTCTGCACACAACGACAACAGTCACCCACGAAGCGTCGTTACCCATCGCTCCACAAAAACCGCGGCCCTTGCAGAGCAAGGGGAAACACTACTTCATGGTCTCAGAGCAAGTGACGTAACCGATTGAAACGCTATTTAGCGCACACCGCTAACTAAGCTAGCAGTTTCACATCCGTTACAGTAGCAATAAACAAGACAGAAAATAACTAAATGATAATGAAATAGAAAACAGAATATGATGCTGGTCAACTGAGAAATGATTTCATATGTGTAGAAGAAAGAAGAGATGAAGCTATGTACAATGGACAGGAAAGTAGAAATTCATGAATTAGGGTAATTTTCAAGCACTTAAAATATATATTTTTTGCAACGTTTCATGTTAATAAAGTTGCTTCATAAGATTAGAATTGTGTTTGTGTCTTTTTTAAATATATATTTTTTATATATATATATATATATATATAGAGGTTTTAGGAAGATCAATCCCATGTCGAACATGTCTGACCCCCCCCCCCTGTTAATAGCCTTTTTTTAATGAATCAAAATGCCTGGCCCCTTAAGAATATAGTTGAATAAACCTGCTACATACCATTATCATGCATGAGGTCAGATAGAGATAAGGACAAATTGGTTCCTTGGTATCTGTCTGTCAACCAACTAGTACTGATCTGAGGCCTATTCTGCACTTTCCATTAGAACTCTTCTGTATAAGTGTACATCTACCTGCACTGAGGAATCAATCATTCAATCATTCATTCAATCATTCAATCATTCATTCAATCAATCATTCATTCATTCAATCATTCATTCATTCAATCATTCATTCATTCAATCATTCAATCAATCAATCATTCATTCAATCAATCAATCATTCATTCAATCATTCATTCAATCATTCATTCAATCATTCATTCAATCATTCAATCAATCAATCATTCATTCAATCATTCAATCAATCAATCATTCATTCAATCATTCAATCATTCAATCATTCAATCATTCAATCAATCAATCATTCATTCATTCAATCATTCAATCAATCAATCATTCATTCAATCATTCAATCAATCAATCATTCATTCAATCATTCAATCATTCAATCATTCAATCATTCAATCAATCAATCATTCATTCATTCAATCATTCAATCAATCATTCATTCAATCAATCATTCATTCATTCAATCATTCAATCAATCATTCATTCGTTCCTAGCTTTCTGGCACCCAACCCCCTTTCATACAGTATTGAAATAGATGATACTACATGTATAAATATGAATATCAAGCCTGGTATGAAACAGTGTCACACATTGCGAGAGATTTTAACAAGGTGAATGGACCATTTTTATCACTGGTCTACTAGTCCATCACTAGTAAGTTGACCAAACCCAACTTCTGACACAATTGGTGCCGTTGCCACATCAGCTCAGGAAGGAATGCCAAAACGCTGCACTGCAACAAGTCTCCATTGTGACATTCCACACACATTAGATAGAGAGAGAGACTAGTCACATGCCAAACTAAATACCTACACTGAAGACCAACGCAAAGTAGCTCAATGAAATGAAGAGAATGTAGAGAGCATATTTATTACAAGTTATTCAGTTTATCCAAGAAGCAATATTTAACACACACACACATATACATACACACACACACACACATATATATATATATATATATATATATATATATATATATATATAATGTAACGTGTTTCTTTCAGTGTCGTTGAGGATGAGGAAATGGTAAGAACATTAAAGTGAACCATAAATTATACTTGAAAAGGGAGAGTAGGCCAGGACACTGTTCTCTCTAGCAGCTGGTATCTTGGACCATAGCCAATCAACAGATGTTTCAGATGGGAGGGTCATTCTCACAAAGCAGTGGGGCTGCCAGGGGCAACGCAATGCGGTCACTAAAGCCTTCAGCAGCCACATTGCTACCAATACTGTTCAGAAAAACACATTGTGAAAACTGCCACCTACTAAAACTTTGTGGCCAGTAAGGTCACTTATGGCAAATTGGCTGCATCCACACTTATGATTGACATTATATAAGAGCTTTTCATAGTCAGTTTCACAGTCCAATGTTGAACTTATAACGTACCTGATGAGTCTGTGTGGGTCTCTGAACAGGAGGACACCGACGGTTTCTTAAACGTTCCCCCGGTTAGCGGGAAGGCGAGAACAGCAGCCGGGTCCACGCAATCCGTCGCCAGGCTACCGAGAACTGGAACAGCCGCGTCCACTGGCACCGTCACGCACTGCGCCCTCCCGGCGGTGGTGATTGCAGCTCCCAACGCCTGCATGGGCAGTTTGTTCGGACAGGAGGCAAGCCGCTCCCCGAAAACTTTCTCCAGCTGCTTTCCCGCTGAGAAGCCGCTCCACATGCAGTCCTGTACGATAATGGAGCTCAGGTTCCCCAAAGCCTCGTCGGCTGAGCTGAGTTTACACGGCACATCCTGGTCGTCCTCTTGACCCAAAAACTGAGACACCCACTCGAGTTTGTCCCCCAGCGAAGGGCAGACCATCCCGATCCCGGCGGCCCCCTCC
This sequence comes from Oncorhynchus gorbuscha, assembly GCF_021184085.1. NCBI lineage: Eukaryota > Metazoa > Chordata > Actinopteri > Salmoniformes > Salmonidae > Oncorhynchus > Oncorhynchus gorbuscha. The sequence goes on from NC_060181.1 coordinate 6,598,756, forward strand.
AAAGTCCGGATAGGGGACATGGGCGGGGTTGGTACTAGTTCAAATTTCTTCCATATGTCCTCGCTGGGCGCAGTGGATTTAGAGAAATCCTCGTCTGGATCGTGGTCGTCGTAGAAGTAATGTTGATAGTGGTCGTATTCCATCTCCCAGCCGGACTCATAGCGAGAGGCGGTGGTGGAGTTTATGCCCGGCATCTAGAAGTCAGGGCAGGCGTGGTTGAGGAAGCGCACTCTTCAACTGTGAACTGATCTCCGTTAAGACTATCCTACCTCGGAACAGAGAGACTTGGAATCAACCAAGCACGTTGGACTGCTATAATAAACACAATAGTCTGTTATGATAAAACTACATAACACCAAGTTTCGCAACGTAGTTTGCATTACATAATACAACAGTCCAACTAAACCGGGGAAATAGAACCACAGTTCAGCAACCCTCTCTTTGTAGGCTAAAAAAGCAAACGCTTATAACACCCTGTATGTCTCTTTCGGGTTACGTGGCTGATAAAATGTCGTTTAAATGGCTGCCAAAACAACAATTCCCAGATGTCTCAATAAATAAATAAAAGTTTTGCGTCTTCAGAGCAACACAACGTTTTACGGTAGTCAAAACAAACCGTTATCTCACAAAGCATTGAGAAAAAGCAAGAGAGCAAATAAATCCCAATCCACTGGTAGGCCTAAATCTGCCATAATTAAATAACAACAGACGTGTTCACAAACCCTAAACTTCTGAAAACACTGCGATGTATGCTTTCTAGTAGCGGGCTATAGTAAATAAATAGAACACACGTCCGTTCGGGGATGGAGAAAAAAAAAATAATGTTATCTTTGTTAAATATTTGAATAATCCTTTTAGCGTTGGTGAAATTGAACGGGCGTCTTCTTAATGAATTCCTATAATGCGTAGTAACCAACACAGCGACGCTGAAGCTTTCTTGCGGTAAATTACACTCAATAAATAGCTGTTGCTTTCAGTTGAACGCTCACTATCGGAAAAGTAACTCGTAGGTCTACTTTCCAAATCCAGTAATTTAGATAGATTTCACAGTGGACACTTGACAACTCGACTAGTGCACTATATGATGCGGGAGAGAAAGACGGTGGTTTGCATAAAAGGCGTGGGGAGAGTAGAAAAGCCACGCCTGCCGTTTAAAGGGACATAGTCATTTCCAAGGAGTCCTTTTTTCCCCAAGGATGTCATGATGCAACATTACAAGACTGTGATTTAATAACCACGTGACTATGATATAGACCTCACCCGAACCCACGGCTGGTTCACCCTGCTGTGCGTCAAAGCTGCGACCGAGAGACATATATACAAGCCGGGCTCCGCCTGGTATTCTGCACTGAACATTACACAAAGTCTCTAGCCAGCTACCTTCGGTTCTCCACTCTGCACTTTAGACACTGTCTATACACACCATCCTAAATAACTACTGTCTAAAGTTTAGACAGTAGTTATTTAGGATGGTGTGTATAGACAGTAGTTATATAGAATGGTGTGTTTAGTACCATCCTATATAACTACTGTCTATACACACCATCCTATATAACTACTGTCTATACACACCATCCTATATATGTAATGATCTTCGTCTGTTGTTTGTAGAGAGTCAGACCGAAATGCAGCGTGTAGGTTACTCATGACTTTTAATGAAGAAAATACGGTACATGCAATAACTGAAAATACGAAAACAACAAACGAGTGAAACTAATTACAGCCTATCTGGTGACTAACACAAAGACAGGTACAATCACCCACGAAATACAACGCACACTCAGGCTGCCTAAATACGGTTCCCAATCCGAGACAACGAGAATCAGCTGACTCCAATTAGCAATCTCCCTGCCTAACTAGACACACCCCTAATAATACACACTCCCAATTAATACACACCCCAATACGAAATACAACATATAAACCCATGTCACACCCTGGCCTACCCAAACATATAACAAAAACACAAGATACAATGACCAAGGCGTGACAGAACCCCCCCCCCTAAGGTGCGGACTCCGGGAAGCACCTCAAGAGCATAGGGAGGGTCCGGGTGGGCGTCTGTCCATGGTGGCGGTTCTGGCTCGGGACGTGGACCCCACTCCATAAATGTCCTAGTTCCTCCCCTTCGCGTCCTAGGATAATCCACCTTCGCCGCCGACCATGGCCTAATAGTCCTCACCCTGATCCCCACATAACTGAGGGGCAGCTCGGGACCGAGGGGCAGCTCGGGACCGAGGGGCAGCTCGGGACCGAGGGGCAGCTCGGGACAGAGGGGCAGCTCGGGACAGAGGGGCAGCTCGGGACAGAGGGGCAGCTCGGGACAGAGGGGCAACTCGGGACAGAGGGGCAGCTCGGGACAGAGGGGCAGCTCAGGACAGAGGGGCATCTCGGGACCGAAGCAGCCCGGTACTGAGGGGAAGCCCGGTACTGAGAGGGAGCCCAGTACAGAGAGGAAGCCTAGTACTGAGAGGAAGCTCAGTACTGAGAGGAAGCTCAGTACTGAGAGGAAGCTCAGGCAGGTAGTAGGCTCCGGTAAATCCTGGCTAGCTGGTGGACCTGGATGATTCAGGTTGTCTGGCCGATCTAGAAGATCTTGGCAGACTTGCACTTCTGGCGGATCCTGGCAGACTGGCACTTCTGGCGGATCCTGGCAGACTGGTGACGATGGGCCGACTGGCGGCGCTGGGCAGACAGGAGACTCCGGCAGCGCAGGAGAGGAGAAAAGCTCTGGCTGCGCTAAACAGGGGAGGCGCACTGGACGCGCTGGGCCGACTGGGAGCACTGGTGGTGCTGGACAGACAGGAGACTCCGGCAGCGCAGTAGAGGAGAAAGGCTCTGGCTGCGCTGAACAAGCGAGGCGCACTGGACGCGCTGGGCCGACTGGAAGCACTGGTGGCGCTGGACAGACAGGAGACTCCGGCAGCGCAGGAGAGGAGAAAGGCTCTGGCTGCGCTGAACAGGCTGGAGACTCCGATAGCACGGCAGAAGAGAACAGCTCTGGTTGCGCTAAACAAGCGGGAGACTCCGGCAGCGCAGGAGGGGAGAAAAGCACTGGCTGCGCTGAACAGGCGAGGCGCACTGGAGGCTTGGTGCGTGGTGCTGGAACTGGTGGTACTGGCGCGAGGACACGCACAGGAAGCCTGGTGCGGGGAGCTGCTACCGGAGGACTGGTGTGTAGAGGTGGCTCTGGATAGACCGGACCGTGCAGGCGCACTGGAGCTCTTGAGCACCGAGCCTGCCCAAGCTTACCTGGCTCGATGCCCACTCTAGCCCGGCCAATAGGAAGAGCTGGTATGTGCCTCACCGGGCTATGCTCCTGCACTGAAAACACCGTGCGCTCCATAGCATAACACGGTGCCTGCCCGGTCTCTCTAGCCCAACGGTGAGCACAGGGAGTATGCGCAGGTCTCCTACCTGGCATAACTATTCTCCCTTCTAGCTCCCCCCCAATATTTTTTGGGGGCTGTTTTTCCGGTTTCCTTGCCAACCGTGTTCCCTCATATCGTCGGCTCCTATCTCCCGCTGCCTCTGCTCTCCTTAGTGCCTCCACCTGTTCCCATGGGAGGCGATCTCTTCCGGCCAATATCTCCTCCCAAGTGTAACAACCTTTACCATCCAACACGTCTTCCCATGTCCATTCTCCAAATAATTCATCCTCCCTTTGCTGCTCCAGCTGTCGCTGCCTGTTTAAACCAGCGCCTCTCCGTTTTTCCGGCGTGTCTTTTTCGTTGATTCGATTCGCCTGTAGCCCTCCTCGCATTGCTGTAGGGAATCCCAGGCGGGCTCCTGCACTCGCACTGGGTCGGCCGCCCACCTGTCGATTTCTTCCCACGTCTTATAATCCTTGCTTCTGTTGACCATAACGTCCACCTTCAGATCCTGCCAGTTCACACGCTGCTCGGTCTGTGAATCGTGGTGGGTGATTCTGTAATGATCTTTGTCTGTTGTTTGTAGAAAGTCAGACCGGAATGCAGCGTGTAGGTTACTCATGACTTTTAATGAAGAAAATACGGTACATGAAATAACTGAAAATACGAAAACAACAAACGAGTGAAACTAATTACAGCCTATCTGGTGACTAACACAGAGACAGGTACAATCACCCACGAAATACAACGCGCACTCAGGCTGTATATACTGTCTATACACACCATCCTATATAACTACTGTCTATACACACCATCCTATATAACTACTGTCTATACACACCATCCTATATAACTACTGTCTATACACATCATCCTATATAACTACTGTCTATACACACCATCCTATATAACTACTGTCTATACACACCATCCTATATAACTACTGTCTATACACACCATCCTATATAACTACTGTCTGTACACACCATCCTATATAACTACTGTCTGTACTGTCTATACACACCATCCTATTATAACTACTGTCTATACTGTCTATACTGGCTATACACACCATCCTATATAACTACTGTCTATACACACCATCCTATATAACTACTGTCTATACACACCATCCTATATAACTACTGATGTCCATACCTTTTCTATTCACATACTGTCCATACTGTCTATACTCATTATTCACATACATATATATTCTTTATATTCCGGACTGAGGTCCAGAAGCTAATGGTGTGTTCAATACAACTGGAAACTCTGGAAAAACTAGGTAAAATCATGATGTCAGTGATCTTAAGGTCGGACAACCGAAGCTCTTGGAATTTCTAGTTGGACGAACGACCGTTCAAAAATACATTTCTCCCCGAGTTCACAGTTGTCTTTTTAACGCACTGAAGTCGGAGATTTCAGAGTTCCAAGTTCAGAGCTCCCAGGTGTTTTGAACGGGGCATAATTTCCTGCAATTCTATCAATTTTGCTATGGGGCTTTATGTACGGTGTATTTAAATACTGTATTCTCGACATAGCTCACTACTGCTACATTTTAATTAAACTGTTTATACACACCGTATATTTATGTATATGTTGTATATATTGTACCTATCACTCCTTGTATATCTTGTGTACTCCGGTGTCGATAGATATATACGTATAGATTACATTTGGAATACTGTTGCAGTGCTATTTGAGCTGTTATTGGAATCGTGTAAGTCGCTCTGGATAAGAGCGTCTGCTAAATGACTTAAATGTAAATGTAAATGTGTGTCCGTGTGTCCGTGTGTGTGTTGTACCAGACATATGGCTGCGGTGTCTGATGTCCTCAGTGTATCTTAGAGGCTCTTAATTAAAGGCTCGAACACATTCTAGCGTTCAGTCTGTCGATCGTTCAGCGCATTGTGTTTTAGGTACCATCCGCTGGAGTCGTCTGACTGGCGACATTTCTCACCAAATCTTTGCGCACTTGGTTGGCAAATTACTCTCAGAGGTGCTAAGTACTCTCGGCCAGCAAACGCTATTGGTGTGTCAGAGCCTTTATATTATGTCTGCGATCAATATCATCCTGAAGATGTGAAAGTCCCCCAGTGCCACAAACACGCACACACATCTCAGTCGATAGTGAAGACAAGCCAGTGCTCTGCTCTGTTAGGCCATGTGTATCTGCTCACCAGCTGATCAAACACACACACACAATGCTGCTGCTCACGCAACCTCCATCTACCTCATCGAGTCCACCAGATCTACAGTCCCCCGACCTGACAGGGAATAGAGAGAGGGTTCTCTCCCATTCCCCTGGGGAAGTTACATTACATTAAGACAGCTGAAGACTTAGATGTTTCTCTCTCACTGACTCTCTCACTCACCAATTTAAGGGCCTTTATTGGCATGGGAAACACATGTAAACATTGCCAAAGCAAGTGAAATAGATAAACAAAAAAAATCCAAAAGCATTTAGACATATTTCAAATGTCATATTATGTGCAAATAGTTGAAGTACTTAAGGGGAAATAAATCAACATAAATATGGGTTGTATTTTTAATGGTGTTTGTTCTTCGCTGGTTGCCCCTTTTTCTTGTGGCAACAGGTCACGAATCTTGCTGCTGTGATTTTATCACAGTTTATCAAAATTGGGTTTGTGTAAACACAGGGGAACCCAATAGTGGACTTAGACGAGGATACAGATGAATGAACCAAGGTATTTATTGTAACACGGGGAGATATGGAGTGCAGATCCAGGGAAACTTGGATGAGTTGTAGGAAACCAGATGTGCTGGGTTGGGACAGGGTAAAACATATCCGGAGGGAATTCAAGGGAGTGGTGGTGTGGTGAGTCCAGAACAAGGTATTAGGTTGGTGAGATGTGGAACAGGAGACAGGAGCCAGAGTCAGCTTGGCGATACTGCAGTGAGAGGAAGAACAGCATCAGGCAGGGAAACAGGTACAGCAGGGTAACAGGATCTTGAATAACAATAATGGCTAGAAGCATAAACTGACTGAGCAGAGATTATGATCTGGCAGAGTGGAAGTGGCGGGACTGAGTATTTGTAGAGGTCTTGATAATGGAACAACTTGCAGCTGGTAGGGATCTGCTCTGACTCAAGCACACCTGTCTCCAACCACACAATCACACACAAACAGAAAGGGAGGGGGAGAGAGAGAGAGTGTACTGGGGGAATTGATAATGGAACAAGTTGCAGCTGGTAGGGATCTGCTCTGACTCAAGCACACCTGTCTCCAACCACACAATCACACACAAACAGAAAGGGAGGGGGAGAGAGGGAGAGTGTACTGGGGGAATTGCTGCAGGTCAAGCAGAAACCGGATGACCTCTAGGGTGCAGATGTGGCAGTTTGTTTTTGAATTCTTTGTGTATCTGTGTAATCTGAGGGAAAATACGTGTCTCTAATATGGTCATACATTGGGCAGGATGTTAGGACGTGCAGCTCAGTTCCCACCTCATTTAGAGAGCCATGTCTGCCTCTCTCAATAGCAAGGCTATGCTCACTGAGTCTGTACATAGTCAAAGCTTTCCTTTTTTTGGGTCAGTCACAGTGGTCAGGTATTCAGCCACGGTGTACTCTCTGTTCAGGGCCAAATAACATTCTAGATTGCTTATTTTTTTGTTAATTCTTTCCAATGTGTCAAGTCATCACCTTTTTGTTTTCTTGTGATTTGGTAGGGTCTAATTGTGTTGCTGCCCTGGGGCTCTGTGGTGTCTGTTTGTGAACAGAGCCCCAGGACCAGCTTGCCAGGGGACTGAGATTTATTGTCAGGGCTCAGGTCTGACAGAATCTATGCATAAGATCTAGGTGCTGCTGTAGGTCCTCCTTGGTTGGGAACAGATCTAGGTGCTGCTGTAGGTTCTCCTTGGTTGGGAACAGATCTAGGTGCTGCTGTAGGTCCTCCTTGGTTGGGAACAGAAGCACCAGATCATCAGCAAACAGTACACATTTGACTTCAGATTGTAGTAGGGTGAAGTCGGGTGCTGTAGACTGTTCTAGTGCCCCCCGCCAATTCATTGATATAAATGCTGAAGAGGGTGGGACTTAAGCTGCATCCCTGTCTCACCCCACAGCCCTGTGGAACGAAATAGTTTTTTTGTCAAATTTTAACCTCACATTTCTTCTCTGTGTACCTGGATTTTATAATGTTGTATGTTTTTCCCCGTACACCACTTTCATTCAATTTGTGTAGCAGAGCCTCATGTCAAACTGAGTCAAAAGCTTTTTTTGAAATCAACAAAGCATGACAAGACTTTGCCTATGATTTGTTTGTTTGTCAATTAGGGTGCAGGCCCGCCGCAACCGATCCACAGATGATGAAATCTCTATTGCACTCCACACTGCCCTTTTCCCACCTGGACAAAAGGAACACATATGTTAGAATGTTATTCATTGACTTCAGCTCCACGTTCAACACCATAGTGCCTTCAAAGCTCATCACTAAGCTAAGGAACCTGGGACTAAACACTTCCCTCTGCAATTGAATCCTGACGGGCCGCCCCCAGGTGGTGAGGGTAGGTAACAGCCTATCCGCCACGCTGATCTCAACACGGGGGCCCCTCAGGGGTGTGTGCTCAGTCCCCTCCTGTACTCCCTGTTCACTCATGACTGCTTGGCCAGGCACGACTCCAACACCATCATTAAGTTTGCCGATGACACAGCAGTGGTAGGCCTGATCCCCGACAACGATGAGACAGTCTATAGGAAGGAGGTCAGAGACCTGGCTGTGTGGTGCCATGACAAAAACCTCCCCTCAACGTGATCAAGACAAAGGAGATGATTGTGGATTACAGGAAAAGGAGGGCCGAACAGGCCGCCATTAACATCGACGGGACTGAAGTGGATTAGGTCGAGAGCTTCAAGTTACTTGAAACATCTCCCTCTGCAACTGGATCCTGTACTTTCATGACGCACCTCCCCCAGGTGGTGTGTCCACATCACCAACAAACTGACATGTTCCAAAATCACCAAGACAGACGTGAAGAGGGCACAACAAAACATAGTCCCCCTCAGGAGACTGAAAAGATTTGGCATGGGTCCTGAGATCCTTAAAAGGTTCTACAGCTGTACCATCGAGGGCATCCTGACTGGTTGCATCACCGCCTGGTATGGCAACTGCTTGGCATCTGACCGTAAGGCACTTCAGAGAGTCGTGCGTACGGCCCAGTACATCACTGGGGCCAAGCTTCCTGTCATCCATGACCCCTATACCAGGCAGTGTCCGAGGAAGGCCCTAAAAATGGTCAAAGACTCCAGGCACCCTAGTCATAGACTGTTCTCTCTGCTATGGCATGGCAAGCGGTACCGGAGCGTCCCCCCCTCCCCTCTTTTATACATTGCTGATACTCTCTATTTATTATCTATGCATAGTTACTTTACTTTAACTCTACATGGGATACCGGTACACATTGACTCTGTACCGGTACACCCTGTATATAGTCTCCACATTGACTCTGTACCATAACACCCTGTATATAGTCTCCACATTGACTCTGTACCGTAACACCCTGTATATAGTCTCCACATTGACTCTGTACCATAACACCCTGTATATAGTCTCCACATTGACTCTGTACCATAACACCCTGTATATAGTCTCCACATTGACTCTGTACCATAACACCCTGTATATAGTCTCCACATTGACTCGGGACCGTAACACCCTGTATATAGCCTCCACATTGACTCTGTACCATAACACCCTGTATATAGCCTCCACATTGACTCTGTACCGTAACACCCTGTATATAGTCTCTACATTGACTCTGTACCGGTACCCCCTGTATATAGCCTCCACATTGACTTTGTACCGGTACCCCCTGTATATATCCTCCACATTGACTCTGTACTGTAACACCCTGTATATAGCCTCCACATTGACTCTGTACCGGTACCCCCTGTATATAGCCTCCACATTGACTCTGTACCGGTACCCCCTGTATATAGTCTCCACATTGACTCTGTACCGGTACCCCCTGTATATAGCCTCCACATTGACTCTGTACCGGTACCCCCTGTATATAGCCTCCACATTGACTCTGTACCGGTACCCCCTGTATATAGTCTCCACATTGACTCTGTACCATAACACCCTGTATATAGTCTCCACATTGACTCTGTACCGTAACACCCTGTATATAGTCTCCACATTGACTCTGTACCATAACACCCTGTATATAGTCTCCACATTGACTCTGTACCATAACACCCTGTATATAGTCTCCACATTGACTCTGTACCATAACACCCTGTATATAGTCTCCACATTGACTCGGGACCGTAACACCCTGTATATAGCCTCCACATTGACTCTGTACCATAACACCCTGTATATAGCCTCCACATTGACTCTGTACCGTAACACCCTGTATATAGTCTCTACATTGACTCTGTACCGGTACCCCCTGTATATAGCCTCCACATTGACTTTGTACCGGTACCCCCTGTATATATCCTCCACATTGACTCTGTACCGTAATACCCTGTATATTGCCTCCACATTGACTCTGTACCGGTACCCCCTGTATATAGCCTCCACATTGACTCTGTACCGGTACCCCCTGTATATAGTCTCCACATTGACTCTGTACCGGTACCCCCTGTATATAGCCTCCACATTGACTCTGTACCGGTACCCCCTGTATATAGCCTCCACATTGACTCTGTACCGGTACCCCCTGTATATAGTCTCCACATTGACTCTGTACCATAACACCCTGTATATAGTCTCCACATTGACTCTGTACCGTAACACCCTGTATATAGTCTCCACATTGACTCTGTACCATAACACCCTGTATATAGTCTCCACATTGACTCTGTACCATAACACCCTGTATATAGTCTCCACATTGACTCTGTACCGGTACCCCCTGTATATAGCCTCCACATTGACTCTGTACCGGTACCCCCTGTATATAGCCTCCACATTGACTCTGTACCGGTACCCCCTGTATATAGCCTCCACATTGACTATGTACCGTAATACCCTGTATATAGCCTCCACATTGACTCTGTACCGTAAAACCCTGTATATAGCCTCCACATTGACTCTGTACCGTAATACCCTGTATATAGCCTCCACATTGACTCTGTACCGGTACCCCCTGTATATAGCCTCCACATTGACTCTGTACCGTAACACCCTGTATATAGCCTCCACATTGACTCTGTACCGTAATACCCTGTATATAGCCTCCACATTGACTCTGTACCGTAACACCCTGTATATAGCCTCCACATTGACTCTGTACCGTAACACCCTGTATATAGCCTCCACATTGACTCTGTACCGGTACCCCCTGTATATAGCCTCCACATTGACTCTGTACCGGTACCCCCTGTATATAGCCTCCACATTGACTCTGTACCGTAACACCCTGTATATAGCCTCCACATTGACTCTGTACCGGTACCCCCTGTATATAGCCTCCACATTGACTCTGTACCGTAACACCCTGTATATAGCCTAGCTATTGTTATTTTACTGCTGCTCTTTAATTGTTTGTTAATTTTACATTTTATTTTTTAAATGTATATCTTTTTTAAATGTTTTAGTATTTTTTGTGTATTTTTTTTAAATGTATTTAAAAAAAAAGATCTATTCTTAACATAACACTTATTTTTCTTAAATGCATTGTTGGTTAACGGCTTGTAAGTAAGTGTCACGCCTTGGTCATTGTATCTTGTGTTTTTGTTATATGTTTGGGTAGGCCAGGGTGTGACATGGGTTTATATGTTGTATTTCGTATTGGGGTTTGTATTAATTGGGAGTGTGTATTATTAGGGGTGTGTCTAGTTAGGCTTGGCTGCCTGAGGCGATTCCTAATTGGAGTCAGCTGATTCTCGTTGTCTCGGATTGGGAACCGTATTTAGGTAGCCTGAGTGCGCGTTGTATTTCGTGGGTGATTGTACCTGTCTCTGTGTTGTAGTCACCAGATAGGCTGTAATTAGTTTCACTCTTTTGTTGTTTTCTTCTTCAGTTATTTAATGTACCGCATTATCTTCATTAAAAGTCATGAGTAACCTACACGCTGCATTTCGGTCTGACTCTCTTCAAACAACAGACGAACTTCGTTACAGTAAGCATTTCACTGTAAGGTGAAAAATTTCACTGTAATACTTGTTGTATTGGGCGCATGTAACAAACACAATTTGATTTGATTTGAAAAAGATTGGAGAAGTGGTTTACCCATTCATCTCCGTTTTGGATAACTGTTGTTGTTGTTGTTGTTGTTGTTTGTTTAGTGTTTTCCAATTTTCCCAGAAGTGATTAGAGTCAATGGATTCTTCAGTTACATTGAGCTGATTTCTGACGTGCTGTTCCTTCTTTTTCCGTAGTGTATTTCTGTATTGTTTTAGTGATTCACCATAGTGAAGGCGTAGGCTCAGGTTTTCCGGGTCTCTATGTTTTTGGTTGGACAGGTTTCTCAATTTCTTTCTTAGGTTTTTGCATTCTTCATCAAACCATTTGTCATTGTTGTTAATTTTCTTGGGTTTTCTGTTTGAATTTTTTTTATTTGATAGGGAAGCTGAGAGGTAAAATATATTGTTTAGATTTTCTAAAAAAAAGTAGTCTACAGTACTACTGCCAAGAGATGAGCTATAGGTGTACCTCTTGTAGGAGTCCCCTCGAAGCCTACCATTGACTATGTACTTACCCAGCATGCAACAGAGCTGCAGGAGTTGTGACCCGTTTTTGTTGGTTATGTTGTCATAGTTGTGTCTAGGGGGGCATATGTGGGAGGGGATGCTGTCACCTCCAGGCAGGTGTTTGTCCCCCTGTGTGCTGAGGGTGTCAGGTTCTTGTCCGGTTCTGGCATTTAGGTCGCCACAGACTAGTACATGTCTCTGGGCCATGAAATGATTGATTTCCACCTCAAGGACGGAGAAGCTGTCTTCATTAAAGTATTGGGATTCTAGTAGGGGGATATAGGTAGCACACAGGAGGACATTTTTCTCTGTTGAGATCATTTCCTTTTAAATTTCTAGGCAAATGTAAAATGTTCCTGTTTTGATTAATTGAATAGAGTGAGTTAGGTCTGCTCTATAGCAAATTAGCCCTTCTGAGTACCTTTCCTGTTTCATATCTCTTTCTTTCTTTCTCACTCTGTGTCTCTCCTTCTCTCTCAACACTCTTTATTTCTCTTTACCCCCCCCCTGTCTCTCTCTCTCTCTCTCTTTCTCTCTCTCTCTCTCTCTCTCTCTCTCTCTCTCTCTCTCTCTCTCTCTCTCTCTCTCTCTCTCTCTCTCTCTCTCTCTCTCTCTCTCTCTCAGACACACACATATATCCCTCGGTGTGTGGTCGTGCTTTTAGTGAGCCATTATCACACAGGATGTGACAATTAATTGGTGTCTGCTCTCAGAATAGAGGAGTGATAGCGGCAATCTGCATATGAAATGATCCTATTACATCACAGCACTGGTATGTCATACTGGCCTCCACAATCACCCGACATCAACCAAATTGAGATGGTTTGGGATGAGTTGGACTGCAGAGTGAAGGAAACGCAGCCAACAAGTGCTCGGCATATGTGGGAACCCCTTCAAGACTGTTGGGAAAATTATTCCAGGTGAAGCTGGTTGAGAGAATGCCAATAGAATGCAAAGCTGTCATCAAGGCAAAGGGTGGCAACTTTGAAGAATTTCCAATATAAAATACATTTTGATTAGTTTAACACTTTTTTTGGTTACTATATCATGATTCCATATGTGTTATTTCATAGTTTTGACATCTTCACTGTTATTCTATAATGTAGAAAATAGTAAAAGTAAAGAAAAACCCTTGAATGAGTAGGTGTGTCCATGCTTGTGACTGGTACTGTATATACTGATAATATTTGTATGTTGTATGTATACCTAAAGGGGTCCTAAAATTATAAATCAAATAAATGATCCTTGGTATAACTATCTTAAAACAATTCCGTATAACCATCTTAAAACAATTCCATATGACCATATTAAAACAATTCCATATTACCATCTTAAAACTAGACCTGGCGTACGGGTATAGTCTTGCCTAGGATGTAAATCCCCTAGACTTTAGATCTGCTAGACTTTAGATCCCCTAGACCTTAGATCCCGCAGACTTTAGATCCGCTAGACATTAGATCCCCTAGACCTTAGATCCGCTAGACATTAGATCCCCTAGACCCTAGACTTTAGATCCCCTAGACCTTAGATCCCGCAGACTTTAGATCCGCTAGACATTAGATCCCCTAGACCTTAGATCCGCTAGACATTAGATCCCCTAGACCCTAGACTTTAGATCCCCTAGACTTTAGATCCCCTAGACTTTAGATCCCCCAGACATTAGATCCGCTAGACATTAGATCCCCTAGACCCTAGAATTTAGATCCCCTAGACCTTAGATCCCCCAGACCTTAGATCCACTAGCTCAGTGGCCTAGCACAGTCATCAGTTGCACATGTAGATCATGGTTCAATATCTGTGTAGTTACTCCTTACAGAACAGATATTAGATCAAACGTCTAGAGAAACCAAGTCAGAGAGGCAGCGTGAAGCATTGCAGAGAGAGAAGGAGGTGTTGTGTGAATGTGTGTTTTGGGGGGTGGCTCACAGGGTTCACAAGGTCACAGCAGGGTGGAGAGGAGAAGACAAGGTCATCACTCCTGCCGTCACACATTTCTGTTTTTATCTTCATCCCTCGTTACGTGAAGCCACTGTCAGTCCTCTGGGGGGGTTCAGCCCTGGGACAGCTCTGTCTGTCTGTCTGTCTGTCTGTCTGTCTGTCTGTCTGTCTGTCTGTCTGTCTGTCTGTCTGTCTGTCTGTCTGTCTGTCTGTCTGTCTGTCTGTCTGTCTGTCTGTCTGTCTGTCTGTCTGTCCTCTGGGGGGGTTCAGCCCTGGGACAGCTCTGTCTGTCCTGTCTGTCTGTCCTGTCCTGTCTGTCTGTCTGTCTGTCTGTCTGTCTGTCTGTCTGTCTGTCTGTCTGTCTGTCTGTCTGTCTGTCTGTCTGTCTGTCTGTCTGTCTGTCTGTCTGTCTGTCTGTCTGTCTGTCTGTCTGTCTGTCTGTCTGTCCTCTGGGGGGGTTCAGCCCTGGGACACACTCCTCTGTCTGTCTGTCTGTCTGTCTGTCTGTCTGTCTGTCTGTCTGTCTGTCTGTCTGTCTGTCTGTCTGTCTGTCTGTCTGTCTGTCTGTCTGTCTGTCCTCTGGGGGGGGTTCAGCCCTGGGACACACCTGTCTGTCTGTCTGTCTGTCTGTCTGTCTGTCTGTCTGTCTGTCTGTCTGTCTGTCTGTCTGTCTGTCCGTCTGTCTGTCCTCTGGGGGGGGGGGGGTTCAGCCCTGGGACACACTCCTCTGTCTGTCTGTCTGTCTGTCTGTCTGTCTGTCTGTCTGTCTGTCTGTCTGTCTGTCTGTCTGTCTGTCTGTCTGTCTGTCTGTCTGTCTGTCTGTCTGTCTGTCTGTCTGTCTGTCTGTCTGTCTGTCTGTCCTCTGGGGGGTTCAGCCCTGGGACACACTCCTCTGTCTGTCTGTCTGTCTGTCTGTCTGTCTGTCTGTCTGTCTGTCTGTCTGTCTGTCTGTCTGTCTGTCTGTCTGTCTGTCTGTCTGTGACCATTAGCCCCTCTCAGTCAGGAGACTCGAGCTGTCTTCGAATTGTCCGAATTTTAAAGAATCAAAGAGGCTCATCCAAGATGATATGCTAATGAGGCCCAAACTCAATGGTGGGGGGGGTACTCCTCCATTGTGTGAGTCTGACTGGGGGTGTGTGTATGTGTGCATCCACGCCTTTGTGTGTGTGTGTGTGTGTTAGAGACACAGTCTTCTAGCTAGCCTGTCAACAGAGTGATTGAAAAGATGTCGTTAGTCACTCGTCCCCGTTCACCCATCGCCTGTTATTGCATTCTGGGTAGAATCAATTCTCATCGTAGAGAAAGAGCACAGACTCTACCCATGAGAGAGAGAGAGAGCGATAAAGAGAGAGGGGGGGGGGGGAAGGAGGAGTGGTGAGTCAGTGGATTCTACTGGAAACAGAGAAAGAGAGAGATAGGGAAAGAGAGAGACTAAACAGAGAGAATGATAGAGAGTGAGTTTGGATGGCGAGAGAGTCTTAACAGGAACAAACTTAATTAAACAGAGGTACCCTGTTACATAACTGATGTCTGGCAGCAATAACATCAGTTAATAACATATCTGCCATTCTTGCAATATTCTCCAAGAAATAAGTTCTTGGCACACACACTTCCTATCATCTCAAGACTCACATTCACACTCTCGCCTTCTCTTCTCCCGTCCTCTCTCTCTAACATGCACACACACTTCCTATCATCTCAAGACTCACATTCACACTCTCGCCTTCTCTTCTCCCGTCCTCTCTCTCTAACATGCACACACACTTCCTATCATCTCAAGACTCACATTCACACTCTCGCCTTCTCCCGTCCTCTCTCTCTAACATGCACACACACTTCCTATCATCTCAAGACTCACATTCACACTCTCGCCTTCTCTTCTCCCGTCCTCTCTCTCTAACATGCACACACACTTCCTATCATCTCAAGACTCACATTCACACTCTCGCCTTCTCTTCTCCCGTCCTCTCTCTCTAACATGCACACACACTTCCTATCATCTCAAGACTCACATTCACACTCTCGCCTTCTCCCGTCCTCTCTCTCTAACATGCACACACACTTCCTATCATCTCAAGACTCACATTCACACTCTCGCCTTCTCCCGTCCTCTCTCTCTAACATGCACACACACTTCCTATCATCTCAAGACTCACATTCACACTCTCGCCTTCTCTTCTCCCGTCCTCTCTCTCTAACATGCACACACACTTCCTATCATCTCAAGACTCACATTCACACTCTCGCCTTCTCTTCTCCCGTCCTCTCTCTCTAACTCTAACATGCACACACACTTCCTATCATCTCAAGACTCACATTCACACTCTCGCCTTCTCTTCTCCCGTCCTCTCTCTCTAACATGCACACACACTTCCTATCATCTCAAGACTCACATTCACACTCTCGCCTTCTCTTCTCCCGTCCTCTCTCTCTAACATGCACACACACTTCCTATCATCTCAAGACTCACATTCACACTCTCGCCTTCTCTTCTCCCGTCCTCTCTCTCTAACATGCACACACACTTCCTATCATCTCAAGACTCACATTCACACTCTCGCCTTCTCTTCTCCCGTCCTCTCTCTCTAACATGCACACACACTTCCTATCATCTCAAGACTCACATTCACACTCTCGCCTTCTCTTCTCCCGTCCTCTCTCTCTAACATGCACACACACTTCCTATCATCTCAAGACTCACATTCACACTCTCGCCTTCTCTTCTCCCGTCCTCTCTCTCTAACATGCACACACACTTCCTATCATCTCAAGACTCACATTCACACTCTCGCCTTCTCCCGTCCTCTCTCTCTAACATGCACACACACTTCCTATCATCTCAAGACTCACATTCACACTCTCGCCTTCTCTTCTCCCGTCCTCTCTCTCTAACATGCACACACACTTCCTATCATCTCAAGACTCACATTCACACTCTCGCCTTCTCTTCTCCCGTCCTCTCTCTCTAACATGCACACACACTTCCTATCATCTCAAGACTCACATTCACACTCTCGCCTTCTCCCGTCCTCTCTCTCTAACATGCACACACACTCTTTCCAAAAATAATGTCCTTCCTTTCTATCTATACATAAAACACAAAGTCAAAATAAACAGTGAACCACACACCACCACCCTAGTAACAACACACCACCATCGTCGTAACAACGCACCACTGTCCTGGTAACAACGCACCACTGTCCTGGTAACAACACACCACTGTCCTGGTAACAACACACCACCGCCCTGGTAACAACGCACCATCGTCCTGGTAACAACGCACCACCGTCCTGGTAACAACGCACCACTGTCCTGGTAACAACGCACCACTGTCCTGGTAACAACGCACCACCGTCCTGGTAACAACGCACCACTGTCCTGGTAACAACACACCACTGTCCTGGTAACAACACACCACCGTCCTGGTAACAACGCACCACTGTCCTGGTAACAACGCACCACTGTCCTGGTAACAACGCACCACCGTCCTGGTAACAACGCACCACTGTCCTGGTAACAACGCACCATCGTCCTGGTAACAACGCACCATCGTCCTGGTAACAACACACCACTGTCCTGGTAACAACGCACCACTGTCCTGGTAACAACGCACCACCGTCCTGGTAACAACGCACCACCGTCCTGGTAACAACGCACCACCGTCCTGGTAACAACGCACCACTGTCCTGGTAACAACGCACCACCGTCCTGGTAACAACGCACCACCGTATTGGTAACAACACACCACAGCCCTAGTAACAACGCACCACCTTCCTGGTAACAACACACCACCATCCTGGTAACAACACACCACTGTCCTAGTAACAACACACCACTGTCCTAGTAACAACACACCACCATCCTGGTAACAACACACCACCGTCCTGGTAACAACACACCACCATCCTGGTAACAACACACCACTGTCCTGGTAACAACACACCACCGCCCTAGTAACAACGCACCACTGTCCTGGTAACAACGCACCACCATCGTCGTAACAACGCACCACCGTCCTGGTAACAACACACCACCGTCCTGGTAACAACACACCACCATCCTGGTAACAACACACCACCATCCTGGTAACAACACACCACCGTCCTAGTAACAACAACAAGCTGTTTTGCACTTTATTTACACCAGGGTAGTCCCATCCATCCGTCCCAGATATCTACCCAACTGCAAGTCTGAAGTGTAAATCGTCAAGAGAATAGATATAAAAAAAACAGTTTTAAAATAATTTAAAAACCATTCCAAAAGTACAATAATTATGACTATATACGATTTACAAACGTCCCTTTGGTTGTAGGTCCTGTGACGACCCTCCCACTCTTTCTGCCAAATTATTTTTCTTCGCTCTTGCTTTCCTTATGGTGGGTGGAGCAGGGAAGGTCATCAGCAACATGAGACACACCTGAGCTTGGGTGTGTCCCAGGATAAATACACCTCTTCCCCATTCATTGGGGTGTGTCATGCCCTGACCTTAGAGAGCCTTTTTATGTCTCTATTTGGTTTGGTCAGGGTGTGATTTGGGTGGGCATTCTATGTTCTGTTTTCTATGTTTACTTTTTTCTATGTTTTGGCCAGGTATGGTTCTCAATCAGGGACAGCTGTCTATCGTTGTCTCTGATTGGGAACCATACTTAGGCAGCCGTTTTCCCTGTTGTGATCGTGGGAAGTTGTCTTTGTTACAGGCACTATAGACCTTTTAAGCTTCACGGTTGTGTTTGTTTGTTGTTTGTTGTTGGCGACATTTTGAATAAAAGTAAAATGTACGCTCACCACGCTGCGCTTTGGTCCACTTCTTCCCATGACGGCCGTGACAGGGAGACTCTCTCCATGCAGACATCTTCATAGACCTTTATAGATGCTTAGCACTGGGACTGAACCCTGCCTACCACTGGGATTGAACCCTGTCCAGCACTGAGATTGAACCCTGTCCAGGACTGGGAATGAACCCTGTTTAGCACTGGGATTGAACCCTGCCTAGCACTGGGATTGAACCCTGTCCAGGACTGAGATTGAACCCTGTCCAGGACTGAGATTGAACCCTGTCCAGGACTGAGATTGAACCCTGTCCAGGACTGAGATTGAACCCTGTCCAGGACTGGGATTGAACCCTGCCTAGCACTGGGATTGAACCCTGCTTAGCACTGGGATTGAACCCTGCTTAGCACTGGGAATAAACCCTGTTTAGCACTGGGATTGAACCCTGCCTAGCACTGAGATTGAACCCTGCTTAGCACTGGGATTTAACCCTGCCTATCACTGGGATTGGACCCAGCCTAGCACTGGGATTGGACCCAGCCTAGCACTGGGATTTAACCCTGCCTATCACTGGGATTGGACCCTGCCTAGCACTGGGATTGAACCCTGCTTTGCACTGGGATTGAACCCTGTCCAGCACTGGGATTGAACCCTGCCTAGCACTGGGATTGAACCCTGTTTAGCACTGGGAATGAACCCTGTTTAGCACTGGGATTGTACCTTGTTTAGCACTGGGATTGAACCCTGCCTATCACTGGGATTGAACCCTGCCTATCACTGGGATTGAACCTTGCCTATCACTGGGATTGAACCCTGCCTAGCACTGGGATTGAACCCTGCCTAGCACTGGGATTGAACCCTGCCTAGCACTGGGATTGAACCCTGCCTAGCCCTGGGATTGAATCCTGCCTAGCACTGGGATTGAACCCTGCCTAGCACTGGGATTGAATCCTGCCTAGCACTGGGATTGAACCCTGCTTAGCACTGGGATTGAACCCTGCCTATCACTGGGATTGAACCCTGCCTAGAACTGGGATTGAATCCTGCCTAGCACTGGGATTGAAACCTGCCTAGCACTGGGATTAAATCCTGCCTAGCACTGGGATTAAACCCTGCATAGCACTGGGATTGAAACCTGCCTAGCACTGGGATTAAACCCTGCCCAGCACTGGGATTGAACCCTGACTAGCACTGGGATTGAACCCTGTCCAGCACTGGGATTTAACCCTGTTTAGCACTGGGATTTAACCCTGCCCAGCACTGAGATTGAACCCTGCCTAGCACTGATATTGAACCCTGCCTAGCATTGATATTGAACCCTGCCTAGCACCGAGATTGAACCCTGCTGAGCACTGGGATTTAACTCTGCCTAGCACTGAGATTGAACCCTGCCTAGCACTGGGATTGAACCCTGTCCAGCACTGGGATTGAACCCTGCCTAGCACTGGGATTGAACCCTGTTTAGCACTGGGAATGAACCCTGTTTAGCACTGGGATTGTACCTTGCTTAGCACTGGGATTGAACCCTGCCTATCACTGGGATTGAACCCTGCCTATCACTGGGATTGAACCTTGCCTATCACTGGGATTGAACCCTGCCTATCACTGGGATTGAACCCTGCCTAGCACTGGGATTGAACCCTGCCTAGCACTGGGATTGAACCCTGCCTAGCACTGGGATTGAATCCTGCCTAGCACTGGGATTGAACCCTGCCTAGCACTGGGATTGAATCCTGCCTAGCACTGGGATTGAACCCTGCTTAGCACTGGGATTGAACCCTGCCTATCACTGGGATTGAACCCTGCCTAGAACTGGGATTGAACCCTGCCTAGAACTGGGATTGAATCCTGCCTAGCACTGGGATTGAAACCTGCCTAGCACTGGGATTAAACCCTGCATAGCACTGGGATTGAAACCTGCCTAGCACTGGGATTAAACCCTGCCCAGCACTGGGATTGAACCCTGACTAGCACTGGGATTGAACCCTGTCCAGCACTGGGATTTAACCCTGCTTAGCACTGGGATTTCACCCTGCCCAGCACTGAGATTGAACTCTGCCTAGCACTGAGATTGAACCCTGCCTAGCACTGGGATTGAACCCTGCCTAGCACTGGGATTGAACCCTGCTTAGCACTGGAATTGAGGGGGTGTGTGTGTGGGGGGGTGTGTGTGTGGGGGGGGTGTGTGTGGGGGGAGGTGTGTGTGTGGGGGGAGGGTGTGTGTGGGGGGGGGGGGTGTGTGGGGGGGGGGGGTGTGTGGGGGGGGGAGGGGGTGTGGGGGGGGGGGTGTGTGTGGGGGGAGGGTGTGTGTGTGGGGGGGAGGGTGTGTGGGGGGGGAGGGTGTGTGTGGGGGGGAGGGTGTGTGTGTGGGGGGGAGGGTGTGTGTGGGGGGGGTGTGTGTGGGGGGGAGGGTGTGTGGGGGGGGGGGTGTGTGTGTGGGAGGGTGTGTGTGTGGGGGGGGGGGGGTGTGTGTGGGGGAGGTGTGTGGGGGGGGGGGGTGTCTGAGTGTGTGTTTCTGTATGTGTTACTGATTTCATCTTTTTGATGTCACTTGTTTCTATGGTCACCCAGGCACTTCTGCTATGAAATAACACATATGGAATCATGTAGTAACCAAACAAGTGTTAAACAAATCAAAATATATTTTATATTTGAGGTTCTTCGAAATAGCCACCCTTTTACCTTGATGACAGCTTTGCGCACTCTTGGAAGTTTTACTCGAGGCCCTGATGTGTAGCCTTGTGCCAGATCAGTTTGTGCCAACCACTGACAACGACCATAGATAGTTGGCTACGACTAAACAGGACAAAAAGGTATCTGGGACTAGGCTACATGATCATCACTATGGTTACAAGAACACAACTCTAGAAGACAAAGGGGGAGGAGTTTATTTATCTACAGCAGAGATGTACTGTGTGTTCTCCAGACCAGCTGGGTACTGAGAACACTGTAACTCTCATGCCGTCTCTTCGAGACATAATGCATCTTGTTTATCTGGCTGGGAAACAGCTCTTGACTATCAGTGTGGGAAAAGACACTGATAGAAACCATTCGGTCGCAGAGTCTCTCCTTTTGTCATTTGCCACTTGAATAAATGGATCACTAGTGACTTTAAATAACGCCACTTTAAATAAAATGTTAGCATAGCTTACATTACTAGAATGTCTAGGTAGCGTTTGATGCCTCCTCATATCCTGGTGTGCTTGGCAACATATTAATTGGATGTGAAAGGAGAAAAGAGCTCTACAAATTTCTATAAAAAGGCTCATCGTTGACCTCTCATCTACCTGTTACGTTCGTCGTTAAATGAAGACCAAGGTGCAGCGTGGTCGGCGTACATTTTCTTTTCATTATAAATGTTCCACCAAAACAATAAACAAGTCAACGAACCTAGTAGTGCAAACACATGCAACACACAAATACAAGATCCCACAACTGAAGGTGGGAAAAAGGGCTGCCTAAGTATGATCCCCAATCAGAGACAACGATAGACAGCGGCCACTGATTGGAAACCATACCTGTCCAACAAAGAAATATAAACATAGATTTCCCACCCTAGTCACACCCTGACCGACCAAATAGAGAATTTAAAGGATCTCTAAGGTCAGGGCGTGACACTACCAACATACCTCCCCTTTCTTCTTCTTCTCTCTCTTCTTCCATTCTTCCAAAGACCTCATCTATCTTCTTTTAAATTAACAATGGTATAGCCTTAAACACTTGTTCACGCACACACACACATTCAAACACATCACACACACACACATTCAAACACATCACACACACACACACACACATTCAAACACATCACACACACAGTCTCTCTGAAGTAAGTTTTTCATGCGTGCATCAGTGTACACGTGTGTGTGTGTGTGTGTTTGAATGTGTGTGTGTGTGTGATGTGTTTGAATGTGTGTGTGTGTGATGTGTTTGAATGTGTGTGTGTGTTTGAATGTGTGTGTGTGTGTGTGATGTGTTTGAATGTGTGTGTGTGATGTGTTTGAATGTGTGTGTGTGTGATGTGTTTGAATGT